>NW_004524814.1:1765996-1768664 GCF_000260255.1 Octodon degus
CCAGGAGCCCAGGAGCACAGGATTCCAGGAGCCCAGGAGCCAGGAGCCCAGGAGCCCAGGAGCCAGGAGCCCAGGAGCCCAGGAGCCCAGGAGCCCAGGAGCCCAGGAGTCCAGGAGCCCAGGAGCCCAGGAGCCCAGGAGCCCAGGAGTCCAGGAGCACAGGAGCACAGGAGTGCAGGAGCCCAGGAGTGCAGGAGCCTAGGAGTGGCTTTGTGGTTTGCAAATGTGAGCTGGGCATGAGTCCTGATGGTTCCCAGGTGATGGTTGACCGTGATTTCTTGGCTGTGTCTCAGAGATGGGGCTATGACCCGGTCTGCTTCACATAGTCCTTGTATCTGGGGACTGAGAAGTGCTACTCTGCTGGCCCAGGACCAAGACAGCTGGTGGTGATATGTCTGGGATTCAGCTATTGGGAGGATCCTCTGTATTTTTTGCATAGATTATTTTCTCATTGTTATGTCTCTTCTCCCTACCTTGCTAATTTAGTCCATAATATTAATTGTATGGACATGATCTTAAAGAGTTTTTTTGTATAACTTGAGGTTTTGAAATATTTTCAATTTTTAAATTTTTGGTTCATTTTTGTTTTAGAGGTTTTTTGTTTTGTTTTATCTTAAAATTAAAGCATTTAAGAAGCAGAGACCAGTAAGCTGGTGAACAGTCTGTTTTATAAATTTTAATTTGATGTCCCATGGTGCAGATGAAGGAAGACACCTGGTGTTTATTTTTAGCTACTCTGCCTTCGGTGGCAGGAAGCCAGAGTCCAGGTGAATGTCTATATCCACCTTGTGGAGCTGGCTCCCTGGCCCTGCACGGGATCCTGCTGCTCCTCACAGCTGACTGCTGCTGTCCTTTCTGTCCTCCTGTCTTCTGGGTCATTGGCCTCATCTTTCTGTACAGACCTACTTCCTGCTTTACCTTTAGCTGTCCAAGCTGTTCTTTTCTCCCGGGTCTTCTAGCTTTTCTAGTCTTCCTCGTTGTTCTTCTGGGTACTTTTTTTGTTTTTGTTTTTCTTTTTGGCCAGGGCTTTACTTTGCATTTCAGGACAGAACTCACAGAGATCCTCCTAGCTCAGGCTCCCAAGTCCTGCAATTACCGGTATGAGCTAGCACATTCAGGTGTTTTCTGGTTTTTTTTTTTTTTTTTTTTTTTCTTTCCTTCCTTTTTTTTCAGTACTGGGGATAGAACTCAGGACTGTGTGCTCGCCAGGCAGGCACTTATTCTACTGTGTTCCTGAGCTCCTGTGCTCCTGTACTCCTGGGATCCTGGTGGGTGCCTAATGGGCTCTTGGGCTCCTGGGCTCCTGGAATCCTGGGATCTTGTTGGGATCCTTGGATCCTGGTAGACTCCGGGGCTCCTAGACTTGTGGGGTCTTGAGCTCCTGGAGTCCTGGGTACCTGGGCTCCTGGGCTGTTGGACTCCTGGGCTCTTGGTGGGCTCCTGGGCTCCTGGGCTCCTAGGCTTCGCTGCTCCTGGGCTCCTGGACTCCTTGGTCCTGTGCTGCTGGACACCTGGGCTGCTGAACTCCTGGGCTGATGGACTCCTGTTTAGCTCCTGAGGGTCTCCTGTGCATATCAATTTCTTGTGGCTCTTAGGCTCCTGAGTTCCTGTCATCCTGATTGGTTCCTTGGCTCCTGGACCCCTGGGCTCCTGGGCTCCTGGTAAGCTCCAGATCTCCTGGACTCCTGGGTCCTATGCTGCTGGACTCCTGCGCTACTGGACTCTTAGTGGTCTCCTGGGCTCCTGGGTTCCAGGGCTCCTGGGCTCCTGGGCTCCTGGGCTCCTGGGCTCCTGGGCTCTTGGGCTCCTGGCCTCCTGAGCTCCTGGGCTCCTGGGCTCCTGGGCTCCCGGGCTCCCGGGCTCCTGGGCTCCTGGGCTCCTGGCCTCCTGAGCTCCTGGCCTCCTGAGTTCCTGGGCTCCTGGACTCCTGGGCTCCTGGTTTCGTGGGCTCCTGGGCTCCTGGTGGGCTCCTGGACTCCTGAGCTTCAGGTGGGTTTCTGTTTTTCAAGGATCCTGTTGTCTTGGCTTCTTATTCTTTGGATCCAGGCAATGTCAACATGAGTGATGGGAGCCCAGGAATCCAGAAGCCCAGGAGCCCAGGAGACCAGGAGGTGAGGACCCTGGGAGCCAAGAAGCGAGGGAGCCTAGGAGCCCAGGAGTCCAGGAGCCCAGGAGCCCAGGAGCACAGGAGCACAGGAGTTCAGGAGCCTAGGAGTGACTTTGTCATTTGCAAATGTGAGCTGGGCATGAGTCCTGCTGGTTCCCTGGTGATGGCTTACCATGATTTCTTGGCTTGTGTCTCAGAGGTGGTGCTATGACATGGTCTACTTCACACAGTCCCTGTACCTGGGAACAGAGCACTGCCACTCTGCTGGCCCAGGGCCAAGACATGTGGTGGTAGTATGTCTGGGTTCAGCTATTGGGAGGAACCTCTGTATTTTCACTAGATTTTTTCTCATTGTTATGTCTCTTCTCCCTACCTTGATAATTTAGTCAATAATTTTAATTGTATGGACATGGACTTAAGGAGTGTTTTTGTATAATTTGAGGTTTTGAAATATTTTCAATTTTTAAATCTTTGGGGCATTTTTCTCTGTTTTAGAGGTTTTTTGTTTTGTTTTATCCTAACATTAAAGCATTTATTAAGTAGAGCCCAGTAAGCTGGCGA
>NW_004524814.1:1768764-1782520 GCF_000260255.1 Octodon degus
CAGGAGCCCAGGAGTGCAGGAGCCTAGGAGTGGCTTTGTGGTTTGCAAATGTGAGCTGGGCATGAGTCCTGATGGTTCCCAGGTGATGGTTGACCGTGATTTCTTGGCTGTGTCTCAGAGATGGGGCTATGACCCGGTCTGCTTCACATAGTCCTTGTATCTGGGGACTGAGAAGTGCTACTCTGCTGGCCCAGGACCAAGACAGCTGGTGGTGATATGTCTGGGATTCAGCTATTGGGAGGATCCTCTGTATTTTTTGCATAGATTATTTTCTCATTGTTATGTCTCTTCTCCCTACCTTGCTAATTTAGTCCATAATATTAATTGTATGGACATGATCTTAAAGAGTTTTTTTGTATAACTTGAGGTTTTGAAATATTTTCAATTTTTAAATTTTTGGTTCATTTTTGTTTTAGAGGTTTTTTGTTTTGTTTTATCTTAAAATTAAAGCATTTAAGAAGCAGAGACCAGTAAGCTGGTGAACAGTCTGTTTTATAAATTTTAATTTGATGTCCCATGGTGCAGATGAAGGAAGACACCTGGTGTTTATTTTTAGCTACTCTGCCTTCGGTGGCAGGAAGCCAGAGTCCAGGTGAATGTCTATATCCACCTTGTGGAGCTGGCTCCCTGGCCCTGCACGGGATCCTGCTGCTCCTCACAGCTGACTGCTGCTGTCCTTTCTGTCCTCCTGTCTTCTGGGTCATTGGCCTCATCTTTCTGTACAGACCTACTTCCTGCTTTACCTTTAGCTGTCCAAGCTGTTCTTTTCTCCCGGGTCTTCTAGCTTTTCTAGTCTTCCTCGTTGTTCTTCTGGGTACTTTTTTTGTTTTTGTTTTTCTTTTTGGCCAGGGCTTTACTTTGCATTTCAGGACAGAACTCACAGAGATCCTCCTAGCTCAGGCTCCCAAGTCCTGCAATTACCGGTATGAGCTAGCACATTCAGGTGTTTTCTGGTTTTTTTTTTTTTTTTTTTTTTTCTTTCCTTCCTTTTTTTTCAGTACTGGGGATAGAACTCAGGACTGTGTGCTCGCCAGGCAGGCACTTATTCTACTGTGTTCCTGAGCTCCTGTGCTCCTGTACTCCTGGGATCCTGGTGGGTGCCTAATGGGCTCTTGGGCTCCTGGGCTCCTGGAATCCTGGGATCTTGTTGGGATCCTTGGATCCTGGTAGACTCCGGGGCTCCTAGACTTGTGGGGTCTTGAGCTCCTGGAGTCCTGGGTGCCTGGGCTCCTGGGCTTTTGGACTCCCGGGCTCTTGGTGGGCTCCTGGACTCTTGGGCTCCTGGGCTTCTGTGCTCCTGAGCTCCTGGTCAGCTCTTGGGTTCCTGGGCCTCTGGACTCCTGGGTTCATAGGCACCTGGTTTTCTGGTGGACTCTTGATGCACTCTTGGATTCCTGGGCTCCTGGGCTCATAGAATCCTGGGATCCTGGTTGTATCCTTGGATCTTTTTGGGCTCCTTTGCTCTGGGTTCTTGAGATCCTAGGCTGCTGGGCTCCTGAGATCCTGGACTCCTAGTCTCTGGGCTACTGGTGGGCTTTTGTGCTCCTGGAGGGCTCCTGAGCACCTGGGCTCTTGGGCTCCAGAGCTTCTGGTGGGTTTCTGTGTTTCAGAGATCCTGTTGTCTTGGCTTCTTATTTTTTGGATCCAGGGAATGTCAACATGAGTGATGGGAGCCCAGGAATCCAGAATCCAAGGAGACCAGTAGCCCAGCAGCCCAGGACCCCGGGGAGCATGGGAGCCCAGTAGTCCAGGAGCCTAGGAACCCTGGAGCCCAGGAGCCCAGCAGCCTAGGAACCCAGGAGCCTAGGAGCCCAAGTACCTAGGAACGGCAAATATGAATTTGGCATAAGTCCTGCTGGCTCCATGTTACAGGATGATCATGATTTCTTGGCTTGTGTCTCAGAAATGGGGTTGTGACATGATCTGCTTCACACAGTTCCTGTACCTGGGGACAGAGCACTGCCACTCTGCTGGCCCAGGACCAAGACAGCTGGTGGTGGTATGTCTGGGTTCAGCTACGGGGAGGAACCTCTGTATTTTTGCATAGGTTATTTCTCATTGTTGTGTCTCTTCCCCCTACCTTGATAATTTAGTCAATAATTTTAATTGTATGCACATGGACTTAACTAGGTTTTTTTGTATAATTTCAGGTTTTGAAATATTTTCAATTTTTAAAATTTTGGGGCATTTTTCTCTGTTATGGAGGTTTTTTGTTTTGTTTTATCTTAAGATTAAAGCATTTACTAGACAGAGCCTAGTAAGCTGGTGAACAGGTAGTTTTATTAGTTTTGATTCGATGTTCAGTCATACAGATCTTCATGACAACTTGTGTTTATTTTTAGCTATTCTGCCTCGGTGGGAGGAGGCCAAAGTCCTGGTGAATGTCTATGTCCACTTGTGGAGTTGGCTCCCTGGCCCTGCATGGGATCCTGCAGCTCTCCTCACAGCTGACTGCTGCTGACATTTCTCTCTCCAAGTTTACAGGTCATTGGTCTTATCTTTCTACACAGACTTACTTCCTGCTTTACCTTTACCTTTCCAATCTCTTTTTTTTTTCCTCTGTGCCCCTAACCTCTCCAGTCTTCCTCGTCCTTCTTCAGGGTATTTTTTATTTCCTTTCTTTTTCTTTTTTTCTTTTTTTTTTTTTTCCTTTTTATCCAGGGCCTTATTTTGCATTTGAGGACAGAACTCACAGGGATCCTCCTGGCTCAGTCTCCTTAGTGCTGGTATAATAGGTGAGAGCGACAACATCCAGGTGGTTTTGTTTTTTTTTTTTTTTTAATTTTTTTTGTTTGGTTGGTTTTTGTTTTGTGTTTTGTGTTTTGTATGTTTTGGTTTTTTTTGTTTTGTTTTTTGTTTTTTTTGGCAGTAGTGGCAAGCTTAGGCCCCTGTGCTTGCCAGGTGGGCACTTATTCTACTGAACTATGTCAGCTAAAACCTGTATTAGGAGTACCTATAAGTTAACTTTTAATAAAAACTTTTGAGGCTCCCTGTGGGAGGGTGCTGGAGGCAGACTAAGTACATCTCTTTTGGGTGCCTCCTTGGCCCAAGTTCAGTGCTCGCCAGGCAGAGGCTGTCGTTGTGCTGCCACTGGGTTGTATCACAGTGAGCTGTCCTTTAGAGGGGAAGAAGCTCCTGTGGGCACCAGGCACAGACCCCAGGAGGAGAAGATTGGGTACGGGACTTGTGTGCAGGGGTGTCACCCCACTGTCAGTCCATGTTTGGGAAGTAGAAGGTTTGTCTGTGGCTGTTGCTGAGCTACAACTGTGATGTATCAGAATGTGCTGTGTTGTATGGAAGGAGTCCCTTCTGGTACCAGAGAGAGGCCCAGGCAGGGAAGGATTCTGAGCAGGTGTCACGTGCATGGTAGTTACCCCACTGCCAGGCACTGTCTGGGGATTACAGTGTTTGGTCTTGGCTGTGGCTTTCCTGCCACTTTGTGGGATCTTAGTGAGCTGTTCCTTACAGTTCCTGTGGGCTCTAGGAACAGACTCCAGGGAAAGAGAATTGGGTGTGGGTGTTGTGTGCATGGCTGTCACCCCACTGTCAGTCCCTTTTTGAGAAGTAAAGGGTTTGCCTGTGGCTGTAGCTGAGCTACAAGTGTCAGATGTCAGAGTGAGTTGTGTCATGGGGAAGGAGTTCCTGCTGGTGCCAGGGAGAGGCCCAGGCAGGGGAGGATTTGGTGCAGGTGTTGTGTGCCTGGGGGTCACCCAACTGCCAGTCACTGTCTGGGGAGTACAGTGTTTGGTCTTGGCTGTGACTTTTCTGCCACTGTGTTGTGTCAAATTGACCTGTGTAGTGGGAAGGGAGGTCCTGCTGGTTCCATGGTGAAGCCCAGGCAGTAGACAATTGGGGTGTAGGTGTTGTGTCCATGGGGGTCACTCCACTGTCAGTCCTTGACTGGGATGTAAAGGGTTTGGCTGTGGCTGTGGTAGTGCTGCCACTGGGTGGTATCAAAGTGAGCTGTGTAGAGGGAAGGGAGGTCCTACTTGTTCCAGGGAGAGGCCAAGGCAGTATAGGATTGGGTGTGGGCATTGGCCAGGCAATGACCATGACTCATCCACATGGCTGACACAAAGATTCTACAATCTGAGGTATAGGATCTCAGGATAAATCCTGAGGGGATTTCACTGACATTATCAGACCCAAAAGCTACAACTCTTGTTGCACAGGTCCTGCTTTACCTTGGTCTTAACCATCCAGCAGAAAAGTATAAAAACGAAATATAAGAAGTAAAGCCATGCTGTTATGTTGAGCTGTAGGGAACTCAGGTCAAAAATTTCTGACATTGCCAGTGAAGCGGAAGACCCAATACTATTGTGGGCTACTGGACTCTTTTAGAATATTTTGCTGAGTTTACACACCTATAATATTCAAATAATGGTACTTATCAAAAAAAGGGTATACAGATAAATGTCCATTTTGTATTTGTGTATTCAAAGTGGTTACGATAGATACATTCTCTTAATGAATAGAGGGATTTGTTCTAATGGTGTTTGTAAATAGGATATCAAGTCCACATCTTGTACAGCAATTAACCACTAGGAAGAAGGTTTGCAATGTGTTAATTATTGAAACTGTCCTACCAATTTGATTTGAAACTGTCTCATTGCTATTTGTTTCTCAATAAAATTATGAAAAAAAAAAAAAGGATTGGGTGTGGGGGTTGTGTCCACTGGGGTAACACCACCACTGGGGTAACACTTCCCAATCAGTCCCTGCCTGGGAAGTAGAGGGTGTGGCTGTGGCTGTGGCTGTATTGCCACTGAGTGGTATCAAAGTGAGCCCTGTAGAGGGAAGGGAGGTTCCGCTGATTCCAGGGAGAAGCCCAGGCAGGAGAGGATTAGGCCTGGGGTTGTGTCCATGGGAGTCACCCTGCTGTCAGTCTGTGTCTGGAAAGTAGAGGAGGTGGCTGTGGCTGTGGCTGTGGCTGTATTGCCACTGAGTGGTATCAAAGTGAGCCCTGTAGAGGGAAGGGAGGTTCCGCTGAATCCAGGGAGAAGCCCATTCAGATGAGGATTGGGTACAGGGGTTGTGTCCATGGGAGTCACCCTACTGCCAGTCCGTGTCTGGAAAGTAGAGGGAGTGGCTGTGCCTATGCTAGTGCTGCTACTAGGAACTGTCATCTAAGTTTGGCAGAGAGACAGGCATTTCCACTGACTTCAGGATTATACCCTAGGAGGACAGCATTCAGCGAGATTGTGGTGTCCATTGGTGTCTCTTCACTATCAGTCTCTGTCTGGTGAGCAGAGGGTGTGTTAGTGGCTTTGAAGTGGGATGAGGGGCCTGGAAGGGCATGTGAGCTTGAGCAGGGTGCTGCGGAAGTGTGCTTCCTTCTAGACCAAAGATGTTCTGAACTGGCCCCAGTGGCAGATGGCAGGGTGGCCCGGGAGACCTTCAAATCTCAGTTCTTTCTGTCTTGCCCTTCTGTGTAGGAGTAGTGGGTAGAGAAACAACCCCTGGGACAGGCAGAGGAGGCTGTGTGGTGCCACTCTCCTTCGGGGCATTCGACTTTTCTGTCCTTGCCCTTCCTTGTAGGAGTAATGAGTATAGGAACAGCCCCTGGCACAGGCGGAGAAGGATAGGGAGTATGCTGTGTGGTGATGTTTCCCTCAGGGACCTGCGACTTTCTTTCCTTGCTGGTCCCTGCAGGAATAGCAGGTGAACTGAAGCCCCTGGGGCAGGAAGGCAAGGAGAGGCAGGATGTGCGGTGTTGCTCACCTTGGCGGCCTGGCACTTACCCATCAGCGAGCTGTTAATTAGATGGAGTGCTGCCTCCCTCTCCCGAACTACATGATCCCTGGTGACTCCATAGCTTAGCTGGGGTGGCAGTGGCAGCATCAGAAATTTCCCTCACCTAGGCCGCAGGAGGGGACCTTTCATCTTCCTGGGACAGAATCCTATGTTGTGAGCTCATGACCCTTCCTGGTTTCTTCCTGCTTCAATAGTGTGCCTGCCAGCTGCTTGTTCCCAGTGTTCTGGGTATCTTCTGGGGCCAAATATGGGTTCTGGGAGCCGACCTCCTTGAGATCTCTGGTGGAGCCATACTCCCTCGGATCTCTGGCAGACCTGTCCTCCCTCAGAGATATGGTGCAAATGGCCTCCGTCAGACTTCTGGCAGACCTGTCCTCCCTAGGATCTCTGGCTGATGTACTCTCTCTCGGATCTCTGGGAGACCGGTCCTCCCTCAGATCTCTGGCAGCCCTAGGGTGCTGCCTGCTTTGCGCGATGGCTAGAGCCCTCTGGCGCTGTCCAGGCAGCCCTCCGGTGGAGCTGTAGGAACTGGCCATGGCATTGCGCTTAGGCAAGCTCACACCGCAGGGCTGGGGACAGGGAGCGACTTGCTCTCTGGAGCTCTCCCTGGGGAGGTTTGTGGGCAGAGGCCCAGGCCTGGGGACATAAGGAATCGGGCCTCGCTGCCCTACCACAGGCCTGAATGTGGATGACACCCCCCGCCAGAACCCTGGGTGCCCCTTTTCTGCTGAGCCTGCTGCCCTACTGCCAAAGCATGAAGCTGTCTGCTGGCACGAGGGGCTGAGCTACTGCCTGCACCCATCACCTACCTGCTCTGAGGACAGCCGGCTGGGTGACAGAGGGGTCACAAGGGTCCGCAGGTACAGCAAGGGTTACTCTTTCCAGAGCACTGCCTTGAAGACCCTGATGCCTCTGGTGACTTGGAGAATGATCCACGATCCACGTGGGATGCACCTCCCGGGGCTTCGGGCAAGTGCGGGAAGGGGCCCAGGCAGATGGACCCTTGGGGAAAGTTCGGTGGGGGGGGGCAGGGCAGAAGGGCAAAGCTAGCCCAGAAACTGCCCGCCCAAGCTGTCTGGGAACTTACGCGACATTTTCTCCAGAATCCGGCAGAGTGCCCTATTGGAGCGGCTTTCTGCTCCACAGTCCAAACGGCAATAACCCGTGGTTGCTGGGACACGGCTGTGGAGCACGAGGGAAGCCACGGGTGCAAACGGTCAAAGCAGCGCGAGCACATGGCGTTTGCAACATTGTGCAACTTGCAGGGGAGAAAAGTCCCTCTGCCATTGGGGAGGAAGACAGGCGCAGAGCCCCAGATTCTGAGGGACTGCTCACAAAAACCTGCAGGTTTCGCTCGATCCCCTGGTGTTCTATGAGACAACTGACTGCAAATGAGCTGTGGAGTCTGGTCAGGGCCCAGGGCACTGTTACCAGGGGCTGTCAGGCATGGGCCCTGATCTTATAGAGGGTGCGTGGCTGGGCAGCTTTTGGCTCAGGGCTTGGGAATCTGCCCACCCTTACCCTGTAATGGAAGAGAAGCGTAATCAATCTTATCCATCCAAATACTTAGCATTCAGTTTCTCTTCTTTGATTCCGGAAGTCACGCCCTCTCTTTTCCTGTCATTTGCCTTCCAACTGAAGACATTGGTTTTGTGTATTTCTGTACCATGTTTTGTAATGATAAATTCTCTCCAGTTATTTCCCCATTCCTTCAACCTTTGTATTTATTTTTATTTGAGCTTCAGGACTTATACAGTCCTGTGGTAACCTTTTGTTTCAGCCCTGAAAGATGTTCTCTCAGTCTCTTCCAAAGGGAAGTCTCAGACTTGCAAGTTGACATTTCCTTGTATTGGCTCTGTCATGTTCTCAGAGTACTTTCCAGAGGTGTCTTCATGCTTACTGGGTATGGGGTTGTTGAAAAGCACTGTGCCCTCCCAAGAGCTTTAGGAAGGGCTGTGGAATGGTTTTGCAGGAGGCCGAAATGGAGGAGCCCATTGCAACCATGTTCCACCTCAGGTGCTTCCATGAAATCATCCAAAGGGTTCTCTCTCTCTCTCTCTCTCTCTCTCTCTCTCTCTCTCTCTCTGTAGTTTAATTTTTAGTAGTCAACATTTTAAATTGATTTTATTTTTTATTAATTTTTATTGAGAAATAGCAATGAGACAGTTTCAGAACCGATTAGTAGGACAGTTTCAATAATTAATACATTGCATTGCATATTATTGTCTTCATAGTGGTTATTCATAGTACAAGATGCAAACATGATCCTATCCAAACACTATTCATACCAATCTTTTTTCTCATTAAATTAACAGAAAGTAGCTGTATATCTGTCCGATTTTTTATATAAACATACAAAATGGTCCTTCATTTGAATCCCCTTTTTTTGTTTATTGTTTGTCAGAGAAGGGTATTCCAGTGCCATTTAAATATTGTAGGTGCATGAATTCAGCAAAACAATCCAATATAGTCCAAGAGTCCATAATAGTAGTGAGTTATCCCTAGGACTGGCAATGTCAGAAGTTGTTGACTTGAGCCTTTTACTGCTCAGCATATTAATCTGGTTTTATTTTTATTTATTTTTTTCTTTATGTCATTTGTATTTATTTTTTTAAACAATTTTTTGAGAAACAAATAGCAATGAGACAGTTTCAAAACCTATTAGTAGGAGAGTTTCAATGATTAATACATTGTATATTGTTATTTTCATAGTGGCTATTCATAGTACAAGATGCTGACATAATATCCTGTCCAAACACTATTAGTACAAATCTTTCTTCTCATTGAATTAAGAGAAAGTATTGTATATCTATCCTATTTTGTACATACAGATACAAAATGGTCATTCATTTGTATCCCCTTTTTTTTTCTTTAGTTTTATCAGAGAAGGGTATTCCATTGTCATTTAAATACTGTAAGTGCATGAATTCAGCAAAATATTCCAATATAGTCCAGTAGTCCATAATAGTAGTGGGTCATCTGCAGAACTGGCAATGTCAGAAGTTGTTGACCTGAGTGAGGCCTTTACAGCCCAGCATACCAACATAGCTTCACCCTAACCCTTATACCTCACATTTTTACCTTTCTGCTGGATGGCTAAGATCAAGATAAAGCAAAATTTATATAACAAGAAATGTAATTTTTTTATCTGATAAGATCAGTCAAGTCCCCTCAGGATTTATCCTGAAACCCTGTTCTGCACTTTGTAGATCTTTTGTCAATGTCAGCCGTGTGGATGAGTCATAGCCATTGCTTGACAAATTTGCTCTCTGTGAAAGCCTGAAAGAATGTTTTCTCTCCATGTGACTCTCCTTAGGCACATTCTACCTCATTGATCACATTCCTCTGGGGTCTCATAATCTCCTTGATCAAAAATTTGGGACACCTGATCAAGAAGATTATGGGGCCAAAGAGGAAATTGATCGATGATGTAGAGTGTCCCTAAGGAGAGTCACATGGGGAGAAAACACTCTCTCAGGCTTTCACAGAGAGCACATTGGCCAAGCAATGGCCGTGACTCATCTACATGGCTGCACTGACAAAGGTTCTGCAATCTGAGGTACAGGATCTCAGGATAAATCCTGAGGGCATTTCACTGACCTTCTCAGACCAAAAAGCTACAACTCTTGTTGCACAGGTCCTGCTTTATCTTGGTCTTAACCATCCAGTAGAAAAGTATGAAGACGAAATATAGGAAGTAAAGCCATATTGTTATGTTGAGCTGTGGGGGACTCAGGTCAATAATTTCTGACATTGCCAGTTAAACAGAAGACCAAATGCTATTATGGGCTACTGGACTCTTTTAGAATATTTTGCTGAATTTACACACCTATAATATTCAATAATGGAACTTAGAAAAAATGGGGTATACCGATGAATGTCCATTTTGTATCTGTGTATTCAAAGTAGTTAGGATAGATATATAGTTGCATTCTCTTAATGAATAGAATGATTTGTTCTAATGGTGTTTGTAAATAGGATCTCAAGTCCACATCTTGTACAGCAATTAACCACTAAGAAGAATATATGCAGTGTATTATTTGTTGAAACTGTACTTCTGATTTGTTTAAAACTGTCTCATTGCTATCCGTTTATTAATAAAATTTTGAAAAAAAAATTTGGGACACAACTGAGTTACATGGTGTTACAGTATAGGTTCTTCTATGTCCTGAGTCTTCACTGACCTTGAAAGGCTAGGGACAAAATGTTGGCTGTTCTTGCAGCCTTTCTTTTTCTCTAATTTTGGACTGCAAACTTGGGTTGTTAACCCTCTGGAAGAGAAGCTTATTCTTACCCTACATCATACGCAGTTGGGTTTAACCTAACTATCTGAATATCAAACATCTTAGGCATAACATGGAACAAGTATTTCCCATCAAGTATTGATATGTTAAACTTTAAGTCCCTACAGAATATGAAGAAAAAACCAAAAAAATAAAAATTTTTTTAACAATATGAATAAGCAAGCACATATTTTTACATAGAAATTTAGATATCTAACCTTATACAACATTGCAGCAGGACAGTCCTGTGACATTTTTTCTTGTCTCTTGTTTTCATTTATTACTCATTTTCTTAAACAAACATTTACTTGAGAGACAGTCAAGTAATAATTGGTATGGCATGACAAGCAGTATGTATTTAGAAGATGAAAATGACAGGCATTCCAAGCATGACCCTACTATTACACATTGCTATCTTCAGTACAGTTGCTTAGTTCACAGGTATCGCATATATAGTTATTTAGGGTGAGAATCCTACCAATTAACTGTTAGTTTCAAAAACCTGCTGATGTTTCTCAGAATCGTTGCCTTATCCATCTTGTACATATAAATATATGGCTTTGCCCCTGTAATGTTTCCTAGCTTGTTTCCTTGCCCTCTCTTCATTTTCTAATCCTCAAGTTCTCACTGTCCATTGAATTTTGTTATATGTTGCTATGTTTATTTCTTCTTTTGAGTTCTTATACTAGAGAGACTATATGATATTTGTGGGTCTGGTTTATTTCACTTATGAGTATATCTTCAAGTGGCATCCACTTAAATATTAAGGCATCGAGTTTATCATTCTTTATAGCTGAGTAATACTATATTGTATAAAAATACCACATCTTTTTCATCCATTCCTCAGGTGACAGGCATCTTAGTTGCTTCCACAATTTGGCTATCACAAATTATACTACTATAAACATAGGTGCACATACATATCTATGTTATGATGTTTTCAGTTCCTCTAGGAAAATTCCCAGTAGGGAAATACCTGGTTTGAATGAGATTTCCACTCCTAGACTTTTAAGGAGTCTCCACACTGATTTCCATAATGGGTGCACCAGTGTACATTCCCACCAGCAATGGAGAAGTGTTCTTTTTCCCCCATAGCCTCTCCAACATTTGTTGTTGGTTCATATCTTTATGATAGTCATTGTTTCTGGGGTGAGATGGTATCTCAGTGTTGTTTTAATTTGCATTCCATGAATGGCTAGTAATGTGGAACAGTTTTTTCATATATTTATTCATTTCTATAATTTTGTCCTCTGAGAAGTGTGTGCTCATCTTGGATGGCCATTTCTGGATTGCATCTTTAAATCTGGAGACCTAATGTTTTTTAGTTCTTTATAAATTCTATAGAGAAGACCTTTGTCTTCATGCTCATTAGTTAAGATTTTTTCCCAAGTCGTGGGTTGTCTTTGAATTTTGTTGGTAATTTCTTCTGACGTGCAAAAATTCTCAATAAGAGGTGGTCCCAGTTGTTAATTCTTTCAACTCTTACCAGTGTGATTTGATTTTTGTTCATGAACTCTTTGCCTACCCCCATGTCTTTAAGAGTTCCTCCTAGTTTTTCTTCCAAGAGATTTACTGTTTCTATTTTAATGTTTAGATCTTTAATCCATTTTGACTTTAGCTTAGTGCATGGTGATAGACCTGGGTCAAGTTTTAGTTTTTGGCATGTAGAGAGCCAGGTTTTCTAGCACCATTTGTTAAAAAAGTTATCTTTCTTCCAGTAAGCATGTTTGGCCCCTTTGTTGAAGATAAGGTAGCTGAGTGTGATTATAGTGGCTTCTGCATCTTCTCATCTATTCCATTGATCCTCGGGTCTGTTTTTTTCCAATACCATGCTGGTTTTATCACAGCAGCTTTGTAGTATAAGTTTAAGTCAGAAATTGTAATGTCTCCTGCCTTGTCTTTGCTGGCCAAGATTGTTTTTGCTCTTCTAGGTCTTTTCTGGTTCCAAATAAATTTTAGGAATGATTTCTCTACCTCAGTGAGGTGTGTTGGTGGTAGTTTGATAGGAATTGCATTAAATCCTACAACAATTTTGGAAGTATGGCCATCTTACAATGTTGATTCTTCCTATCCAGTAGCAGGGAATATCTTTCCATTTTATGAAATCCTTTATGATCTCTTTTTTTCAGAATACAGTAATTTGCATTGAATAGATATTTGACTTCTTTAGTTAGATTAATTCCTAAGTATTTCATTTTTGTGGTGCTATTGTAAAAGGTATTGTTTTTCTAATTTCCCTCTCAGTGTGTTTGTTATCTGTGTAGAGGAATGCCATTGACCTGTGGGTACTGACTTTGTATCTTGCTATCCTACTGAATTTTTGTATTAATTCTAGTAGCTTCTTGGTGGAGTTTTTTGGGTCTTCCAAATAAAGTATCATGTCATCTGCAAATAATGATATTTTAAATTCTCATTTACCTGTTCTTATTCCATTTATTTCTCTCTCTCATCTCATGGCTCTAGCTAATGATACAAGAACTATATTGCATAGGAGTGGTGATAGAGGACATCTTTGTCTTGTACCAGATCTCAGAGTAAAATATTTCAGCTTTTCCCCATTTAGGATTATGTTAGCCATCGGGTTGTCCTAGATGGCTTTTATCAGATTGAAGTAGAGGCCTTCTATTCCAATTTTCTGTAGGACTTTGAGCATGAATGAGTGTTGGACTTTGTCAAAAGCCTTTTCTGCATCAATGGAGATGATCATGTGGTTTTTGGATTTGGCTCTATTGATGTAGTGTATTACATTTATAGATTTGCATATATTGAACCATCCTTGCATCCCTGGGATGAATCATTCCTGGTCATGGTGTATAAACTTCTTGATGATTTGCTGTATTCTATTTGCTAGGATTTTTTTGAGGATTTTGGCACCTATGTTCATGAGGGAGATTGGCCTATAGTTCTCTTTTTTAGTTGTGTCTTTCACTGGTTTTGTTCTCAGTATAAAACTTGCTTCCAGGAATGATTTTGGGAGGACTGCTTCCTTTCCAATTTCTTTGAAAAGTTTGAGGAGAATAGGGAGCATGTCTTCTGTAAATTTCCTGTGGAATTCAGCTGTGAATCCATCCAGACCTGGACTTTCCTTGTCAGTAGGTTTTTTATTATATTTCATATTTCATTGGCTGTTATTGGGTTATTGAGAGTTCTCATATCTTCTTGATTCAGGTTTGGTAATTTGTACCTTGGTAGGAATCTGTCCCTTTTTTCTGTGTCTTCTATTCTGTGAGAGTAAAGATTCTCAAGGTAACTATTGATAATCTTCTGAATTTCCACTGGGTCTGTGGTGATTACACACTTTTCATTCTTTATTGCTTGTATTTGAATTTTTTCTTTCTTATTTTTGATGAGGTTAGCTAGGTCCTAATCAGTTCCATTTAATCTTTCCAAGAACCAGCTTTTTGATTCTTTAATTCTTTGAATTCTTTTCTTCTTCTGGAATGAATTAATTTATGCTCTAATCTTTATAATTTCTTCCTGTCTTTGGACTTAGGATTCGGTTTACTCTTCATTTTCTAGATGTTGGAGGTGCAGGATTAGGGTGTTTATTTCTTCTTGTTCTATTTTCCTAATGTGTGAGTTCACAGCTATACATTTTCCTTAAGAACTGCTTTCAGGAGCCAGGAAGATAGCTCAGTAGAATAAGTTCTTGCCTGGCGAGTGTAAGGGCCTCAGTTCAATTGCTGGTTCAAAGAAAGAAAGAAAGAAAGAAAGAAAGA
>NW_004524814.1:1782620-1797317 GCF_000260255.1 Octodon degus
AAGAAAGAAAGAAAGAAAGAAAGAAAGAAAGAAAGAAAGAAAGAAAGAAAAGAAAAGAAAAGAAAAGAAAAGAAAAGAAAAGAAAGAACTGCTTTCATTGCATCCTATAAATTCCGATAATTTATGCTTAAACTTTCATTGAATTGTAGATATTGTTCAATGTCTTGTTTAATTTCGTCTGAGACCAATTGGTTATGAAATTGACCTCATATTTAAAGACCAGTTCAGAAATGAGTTTTGAGTCTGGACTTGGTAGCTCATGCTTGTAATACCCAGTATATGGGAGGCACAGCCTGTGGGGTTGAACATTTGAAGTCAGCCTGGATAATGTAGCAAGACCCCCACTCCAAAAAGAAAAGAAATATGGTTTCTGGATGTGGAATCCAGGAAGGGCATGCCAGGCAGCTTCTGAAGTCTTTGAGGCTGTTTGGAAACACTGTGTCCCCGCACATGGTCCTGTGTCTAGGGTTGCCATGAGATTCCTCCTTCTGCAAAGGGGCTGAACAGCAAGTGTGTGTGGGGTCAGGCACTCCCTCTGTGGGACAGAATGCCAGGCAAAGCTGCACAAAACTGCACGGCCTGCTAAATCATCCTCCCTGCCCTTTGATACTCCTAGCTTTCTCCTGTGGGCACTGGAGTTCTTAAAACTAGAACTGTTTCTGAAACTAGTAGTATTTGGGAAATGCTGATTGCCATTGTTTCTTGTGGGCTGCAGTCTAGGAGGAGAAGAGCCCTTTAATGCCTGAAAGGCTTAGTGGAGAAAAAGGAATCACTGGAGATCTTTTTGTTTTCTCTGGCCTTCTTTCAGGGAAACCTGTCCTAGGAAAGAACTGGGAAATGCTAGAGTTTGAGAAGCTGTTTCCCTAAGGCATGCCCCTGGCAATCCACCCTGGGCCTACTCCTCCTTCTCCGCAGCACTTCACCCCCTTGAAGTCCCAGCACAGGGGTCTCTTTTTTCATGCCCACCTCATCATGTGCCCCAGCCTCAGCCTTCCCGCCTGTCCTTCTCTGTGATCTGCTGTGCCAGTGATTGAGGACTGTCCACCGGGTCCACCAGCACTCCTGGACACAGTCCACAGGACAGAGGCCTTGTAGCTTGTCCTCAGGGCTAGCACAGCTCTTGGTAAATGATACATGCTCAGCAGGGAGCTCCCTTCCCTTTAACCTGTGCCTGCACTTTGCATGAGAGCCTCCCAGGCCTTGCCTATTGCTCTCATTGTAAATGTGGATCAGCATCACAGGGGCTCCAACTTAAGGAGGATCCCCAGCTGGGGGTAGGAGTGGTGAGGTGCAGATGCTGCCTCCAAACTGGGTCGTCTGCCACTGCACGCCTTGCTGATAAGGTTTCATCTTTCCCTTCAAGTGAAATAGCCTGTTGCTTCCTCTTGCAGAGATAGCTGAACAAATAGCAGAATCAGGTGTGTCACGACTGTCCCAGCACACAGGGCTGGCCCTGGCTCCTGAGCACATCCTTCACTTTGCTGGACACAACATGCGGAACATGACTCTCAATGTATGTGTGCCCCCCTACAGCAGTGACACCCCCTCAATGTGTGTGAGCAGCATTAGGCAGGTGGGATAAGAATCACATCTCTATGCTATATGGTGACATTCCCCTCGGCACAAATGTGTTGACATGTGCAAAGTGTGTTGACATGAGTTGGGTGACATGCAGGTGAAAGAAGAGCTGGCAGCCCAGCTTTGGCAAGACTTAGCAAGAACCTGGTCAAACTTGAACATAAAGTGAGGGCTGGGGATGCAGCTAGTACAAAACCTGAAAGAAGAGGATGAGTGAGAGGAGGGGAGGAGAACAACAGCCATTCCAACAGATCTCTCCTTGTGCTCACATTTTGGAGATGCAGATTCATGGAGACCAGAGGCTGGTTTGTCAGTGGAATCAGATTTAGATGGCAGTGTGCACATTGACAGGAAACAATGTGACCTCACTCAGCATGGACAGCACCTCTTCCCTGTCAGTGTTTGAGGCACATTCACCAGGCTTGCTAACAGCTCTGGGTGCTGAGCTAGATTCACGCACCTCCACCTCAGCTGGCTTTCAGCTGTCCTTGAGCTCCTTCTGCATTTTGGGGTAGCAGGTTTAGTGCTTGTTGAGGGAAATGAGAGCTGAAAGGTAAGGAGGCAGAGCGGTTCCGTCCAGTGATGACTGGCCTGGCAGTGTTGTGTTTTGTCATCTAACAACCCCAGCCTCTCTCCCAGCACCCCTCCCTCAGGACTCAGTTCTTCTGAACGGAAGCAGAGTTGGCATACCACATGTGTGCAGGAATAGAGGAGCCCTGTCCTAGGCCCGGGTGCCTTAGGACTGGTGAGGGCCCTGAGGCACTGCCAGGGGAGATGCCCGTCTTTAGACCGCATATCATGAGATAGCACTTACCCCAACGCCACTGTTGCTCCTACAAAGACAACAGGCCTTCCTGTGGTGACAGGAGGACACAGACAGAATAGGTGGAACTCAGAGCCTGACAGTGCTTAGAACAAAGACTGGGCCTGCAAGCTGAATGATTAGCCTGCCTGCAGTGCCAGTCCTCAGAGGCTGACGCAGGATCACTGTAATTTTCATCCATCTGGCCTGGATATGTAGCAGCTTCGTGAAACCCTCTCTCACAACTTAAGAAAGGAGAACCAAACATTCATGGAGTAACTATCTGAAAGGAGTTTTTAAACAAAGGTTTTTACTCAGAGTTTCTTACATTGTGAGAAAATTTGGTTCTTCCATGATTGATATTTTTAACTTCAAAATGTTAATTACCAATAAATCTTTGTTCCATTTAAAAAAATTTTTAAATAACTTGTATGCAGCTCCATATAAATGTCCTGGGTTCAATCCCTGTTACATGTATACACACACACACACACACACACACACACACACACACACTCAAAAACAAACGAACAAACAAAAACCTTCTGTAGGCTCAGGCTAGCTGACCTATTAATGATGCATTTTGCCTAAATGATTTTAACTTTGTTCTCAGGCAGATGTAAGTTAGGTTAACACACTGATGCTAAGCAGAGAAACAAACCTTTATTGTGCATCCAGTTGTTCTGCTCAAGAACCTCTGTGGTGCTTTTGTCCCACAGAAAGAGCAGGGGGCCGCAGAACCCCTGCGGCATCTCGCATCCCAGGGCGCCATGAGAAGAACATTCTGGAAGGGCAGTCTCAGCAGCCAGCTCCAGGCCACTAGGTCAAGAGTCCCTCATCAGGAGACCTCTGTCAGACCCTCCTGCAGCTCCACCTGCTGTCCACTGTGTGCACTGGAGCCTCTTCAGAAGGGAGAGCCCTGGCCTGCACTTTGGCCACCAGATGTCATTAGTCCTCCTGGTGGTTTTGTATATCTTACTGCCTGGACCCTGTCTGAGCCTGCTTTGTAAGAATGAAATTATTGCCACTTAGTATGTTTTGGGGTGGGTATAGAACCCAGGTCCCCATATTTGGGCTACATCCCCAGTCCTTTCCAATTCATTTTGAGACAGTTGCTAAACTGCTGGGGCTGGATTCAAACTCAGAACTCTCTTACCTTGTCCTCCAAATCTACTAGGATTATAGGAGTGTGCTGCCATCCCTGGCTTCATCCCCACTTTTAAGGGAGCCCCGTGAAGTTGAGGGACAGTATGTGTCTTCTCCAAGTCTCACAGGGGTCAGTAGACAATAGGTTTGAATGCCGGGCAGTTTTATGCCAGAGGCCACACTGTCTGCAAGAGATGTAAAGGCCTTTTATCTGGTGTGTGTGTGTGTGTGTGTGTGTGTGTGTGTGTGTGTGTGTGTGTGTGTGTTTTATTGGGTTGGAATCCAGAGATACTGTAGTACTGAGATACACCCTCAGACATTTTTACTTTTGAGATAGTCTCACTATGAATCGCACAGGCTGGCCTCAAGCTTGCAGTTCTGCCTCAGCTTCACCCACACTCTGCTCTATGACTTTTCCTTAGAAAAAGTACAGGGGTTTGAACTTGGGCCCTTGCACTTGACAGGCAGGTGCTTAAGCCACTGAGCTATCTCCCTGGCCCCTTCTGCAACTTTTTAAAAAATAAGCTAGCTTAATATTATTGTTTTGTGATTTTTGTTCTTTCTTATGTTTTCTTTGTTTTGCCAGATTTATATTTTCTCCTCTGTCCCACTTTGTGCCTATTCCCTCAGTAGAACCCCCCTCTAAACTCCACTGATGAATTCCTCTTTTTTAGTAGTGTCCATATTTCACCAAGTGAACAACGGCTCATGCCTGTGTGTAGTCAGTTATGCTCCAGGGAAGACACTTATGCCTGGCCGGCCACTGTGCTGCTGGCTGAGCAGGAGCCACAGAGCAGCTGGTGGGGGATGGTGAGGAGGAGCCACCACCCAGGCTGCTGAGGCCCTGCCTGGATCCGAAAGTGGGAAGGCTTAG
The DNA here is from genome assembly GCF_000260255.1 of Octodon degus. Classification (NCBI taxonomy): domain Eukaryota; kingdom Metazoa; phylum Chordata; class Mammalia; order Rodentia; family Octodontidae; genus Octodon; species Octodon degus. Next base: position 1,787,021 of record NW_004524814.1, read on the forward strand.
AAGGTGGCGGCTCCTGAGAGGACGCACATGAGGGGGTGCTTCGCCTCGAGGCCCAGGGGACACCACTCTCCTGACACTTGAGCATCTGTTCAGTCTTTCAGGTTAGCAGGCTTCACTGCCACCTTTAGTCACCCTTTGTCACATTCACAGAACCATAGGGCCACCTCCCTTTTGCAGGCATTTCTCTCATGAAAGAACATACTTTTTTTAGTACTGAGGATGGAGCTCAGGGTCTTTGCATTGAGTTACATCCCTAACCCTTTACTATTTTTCACATTTATTTTGAGGCAAGGATTTGTTCAGCTGCTAAATTACACAAGCTAGGCTTGAACTTGGAATCCTCTGGGCTCAGCCTATCAGAGAACTGGGGTTCCAGATATATGCCACCACAGCCTGCTTGAACAGGACTTCTCCTCTTTCTCTTCCTTCTCCTTCTTCTTCCTCTCCTCCTCTTTTTCTTCCTTCTCCTTTCCTCATCTTCCTCCTCTTATGCTTCTTCTTTAAATGATATAGAACTCCACTAATCAAAGTAATAGGAATTTGACAATGGTTGTTGTGTTACATAATGCTATCTTCAAATTAGTTGCTTAGATTACCACACATAAACACGCAAAATTGGTAAAAAGAAAAAAGTTTTAAGAAAGTAAAAAGAAAAACACTTCTTGCCTTAGGGCCGGAAAGATGGCTCAGTAGAATAAGCGCTTCCCTGGCAAGCGCAAGGGCCTGAGTTCAATCTCCAGTTCCGAAAAAAAAAAAAGCCAAACACAAAAAGAAAAATATTTAAGCATTAACCCCATTAGCATATGCTAATAATCTTTGTCCATAGAAAATGATAAAATAACATCTACAAGAAGCAGCCTAAACTATTACTGTGGATATGGAGGATCTTCAGAGAAAACTGCTGTTATCATCACAACAGAGCCACATTTGATACTCAAGTTTAAGACTGGGATCAGCTTGCTGATGCTACTTTAAAAAAACAAAAAACTGAACTTATTTGTATATCTCAAGACTCACTATATTTTTCTGTTGGAATTGGTGTACACATTCTCTTGCTTGTAATACTTCTCATAAAAGTGTGTCATGGAAGATTCTCAACCCAGCAACAGCTAGAGGCTGTTCAGCCATGACTGACTCTGCTGCAACTTCTTCAACACAAACAAGGAGGAACTGTGGAGGACCAGCTGGGTGACTCCCTGAAAGAAGAGCACTTGTCTCCATTGTGGCTGGGCCTGAGCCTATTTCCATGTATTGACAGGTACAGAGCTGGCTTCTCTTTTTCCTTATCCCTTCTATTGTCTTTAAGCAATACACAGTGGTCTAGCCAAGGTGCTGGTGGTAGTCTTTGAAGAGAGTATACGTGTTTCCCTGATAACCCACACCTTCTGTCTTTAATATGAGCCAGATCAAGACAGGATGAAGAGCCAGTGCTCCAGGCTGTTGGCTGTGATTGAACCTCAAATAGAGGCTATGACCTCCTGGGGCTTGAAAGATTACACATCAGAGCTGAAGCACTGGACCCCAAACCATTAGCTACAATCTCAAGGGACGAAGTGCCTGCTGCGCATCATCACTGCCTTTACGAAGCTCCCTGAGCTGCAAATGTGGCTTCTGCTTCTCACTGAAGTACTTTTAATGCTGCTGGCTGTCAGCCATTCATGGCTGGTATTAATCTAGGCCTATTTCTCGGAGACCTCTCTCCTTATATGTTCTACTTTCCAAAAGTCACTGGCTTCAGTTGGGATCTTTGCATCCAGGTTCTTGCCACAGAACTGGTTACCACGCCATCACATGCTGAGAGCTTGGGAGACTAGTCTTTCCTTATGTGTTAGGGCTCTCTTGAACAAATTTAACAGAAAATATAGGTAGAATTACACAGGAATGTATTAGTAGGCTTAGGCAGAACTAGAAGAGTTCTGATGGCTGCATTAAAGATCAGAGATGGAAGAATCCCAAATGGCTGTGTTCTAGTCAGAGATTGCAATAGCAACTGAGGTTGGAGGCCTGGAAGCTCCCTGAAAAGTCACTAGTGTGAATCTGCGTCAGTGGACAAATCTGTGTTGCAAGGATGAAGAGTCTGCTCTGGAAGCCTGAATGAACCAGAAACCACTAGCCAAGGCAGCGGCAAAGACCCAGAGAACCTCTGAAGTAAGGAAACACTTTTTCCTTCTTTCTTTTTTTATTCTGTCCAAGCTAGAATTCTATTCGTTTGTGTCATCCCATCAGGGGTGGGTTTCACCCCTTTGTTTCCTGGCCTACATACCAGTCACCCACAGACATACCCAGAATTTACTGATCTGCCAGACGGTTTTTATTCAAAGCAAGTTAACATAGCACAATTAATGATCACACTTGCTCTCTACCTCTTTCTAGGGTCCTCCCTCCTTTGAGGGAGCTCCCATCGCCCCTAGGCTTGGCTTCTTTCTCTTTAGCTTCAACTTTACCCTTAGTTTTTAGTAATAAACAGTTTGTTCTCTGGAAAGTTGCTGTCTTAGTCACTTTTTCATTGTTGAGGTAAAATACCCAAAACCCAAAGTTAATGATGGAGGATTTTATTTTGGCTCATAGTTTATAGAAGTTTCAGTCCATAATCAGCTGGCTCCAAGGCAAGCTGGCATAGCAGAGGGCCACTGCAGAGGAGAAACAGTTCAGAGCAGACAGACAACAGCAAAGCCGTGAAGAGGCGGCCACCACAGCCAGGTCTGCCTTTATATGTCACAGAGGCCATTTGTCCTTTAGGCAGTGCTACTTACACATAGAATGGAGCACCCCGAATCCCAGCATCAGACCCTAAACCCTAGAATGATACAACATAGATCCAGTCAACTCCAAAAAATCCTCACCTGTGACCAGTGAGGCTTTGGGAATATAATCTAGATATAAGTTAGCACAGCAACAGTTCACATTCCCACGGGCATAATCTGGTTACATTGGCTCATCTTTGCATGACCAAATTGTTTTGCAGGTAACTGACCAGAGATGGATTTGTTGCTAATCCCAGAGCCATGTATCTGGTGGAGTGGGGGTGACCTACAAGACCTAACAGAACCCAGAATACAGTAAAAGAGGGAGCTGGGGCAACTTCTTAATCAAGTCACCACTTTGAGTAGAATTTCTTTATAAATTTCGTATTCAACTGACTGACCTACCTTTTTTACTTACTGGTTTTAGTACTACTTTACTAGCATTACATGAGTCCAGTGCTGTGCTTTTGTTACTGCTTCTTGCTATTATAGTACACAGAAAACTGGGAGAATTTAAACCTATTTCACAGAGGTAGAACCCAGAGATGGTAAGTGATTCTGCTAAGGTCATAGGGCTACTGAGAGGCAAAGAACAGAAGACAGACCTCCTAAGTCCCAGCCAGAGACTCTGATCAACATCTAGCAAAAACAGGTGGAATCCTGACGCTAGGAAAAGTTTGTAACTGAGAGTGTTTCCTCCTTTTCTCGTGCAAGAGGACATACCAAAAAGAGAAAAAGACAGGCTGAAGGGTTCCATAGAATTAAGGTTATTAGATATGTAAAATGTTGATTTGGCATCATTTTAAAACAAGTTTAAAAATTATGTAAGAGCTTATTTTAAATACAGAATACTATGCTTTGCAGTTCCTTAAATATCTAGGAAAAGTTCAATAAGTGTGTAATGAAGTGTACATGTATAAATTATAAACTGAACTCAAATAGCTCCAAGAAGCATATCAAAGAATTACTTCTAATTTTTTTTTCCCTTGTTGTACACAACACTAAGGGCAGTCCCATCAGCTCCTATGCTCCTATTTGATCTGCGTTATCAAATGCTTTGTGAGAAGGTGTTTGGACGGCACCGAGTGATGTTAGCTTGCATTAATTCCTTCCCAAGGAGAGGTGCTCAGTATTCAGGCTGTGTGTGTCCTAGAGCGATCTATTTAGACTTCAATTTCATTTCTGAAGGTTTACAAGTACAAGACTTCTTTTTTGCAATATTACTTCTAAAACAACCTTTGAAAGGACAATCATAAATGTCCTATAAAACTGATTTTTTAGGAAATCATTAAGAAAATAAGCATTTCAGAGAATTAAATAAAAATGTTAATGAAAATTGATATTAAGATTTATTATTTTTATCATAGATATATTACAAAAAAATTAAAATTACTACTTATTCATATGGGGAAAGATTTCTCAATGAAACAAATCCAGCAGTAGTATTGTGTTTGTTTTTATGTGAAAGAAAATTTACTAATTTGTTTTCATGTTCTTAAAATTATATAAAGTTTTTAAATTGTTACAAGAATGGCTGCGGATCAGCAAGCACCTACCATTTTATTGATTGGATCTCATAAGCAACAAGTTGAGATTTTAAAAATTCACTTCATATTTCATTTGAAAGAATGGTGTAAGTCACTCATTTATTATCCTATTTTACTTAGAAAACAAGAGAAAGGTTTTATTAAGAGTCTAAGTCTAGATGCTTAGGGGTTTTGGAATGCATTCTTGGGATCCTTTATTCCCCCTGGGAACCAATTATAATAATTTTAAGAACAGTAATAAAGTAACTAGAATTCGGCTGAATGGTGAGAGCTTTTTTCAGTTTTGTCCTTTTTGCCTTTTTTCTCGAGTCGGCTTCTAGCTGGTTCTGTCAGTACCAAGGGTTCTTGTATGATGGTGGCAGGGTAATTTTTACCTAGTAGTTCGACTTCCACTTGTTGTCCCACTTCACTTAGCTCGACAGGGACATAAGCAAATGCCAGGCTCTTCTGGATGCTGTAGCTGAAGCTGCCAGATGTTGTGTTGCCCACCACCTGGAAAACATGACCCAGCCATCAGCCACACCTCAGGCACAGCTGTGTGCGTCTCTGTCCCACACAAAATGGCCTAAAACAAAAACCACTCATAGCATATCCTAAGGAATGCTGTCTGAGGATGACACCAGCAACAAAAAGGAAATTACCATTTTAAAAATGTTAATGAAAATTTCCAAGTTATGAAAAATAATCTTCAAGGACACATCTGCATTACTCTGAAAATTCTCATTTTAAAATAACACTTAGTTTCTTAATACTTGACATTTTCCTCAGTTTTGAACTATATGGAATTTTATAGGAAAAATAAAAGACTGTTTTAAGCTTTAAAAACTTTATTATTAAATCAGTATAGAAACAAGAGAGGAAAGATTTTTTGTTAAAAAAATCTTCAAGTTAGATGTGCTGTCACAGGCCTCTAATCCCAGCACTCAGGAGACTGAGGCAGGAGGATTACTATGAATTCGAGGTCAGAAAAAGCTACAACTCTTGTTGCATAGGTCCTGCTTTACCTTGGTCTTAACCATCCAGTAGAAAAGTATGAAGATGAAATATAAGAAATAAAGCCATGCTGTTAAGTTGAGCTGTGGGGGACTCAGGTCAATAATTTCTGACATTGCCAGTTAAACAGATGACCCAATGCTATTATGGGCTACTGGACTCTTTTAGAATATTTTGCTGAGTTTACACACCTATAATATTCAATAACGGAACTTAGAAAAAATGGGGTATACCTATGAATGTCCATTTTGTATCTGTGTATTCAAAGTGGTTGGGATAGATATATAGTTGCATTCTCTTAATGAATAGAATGATTTGTTCTAATGGTGTTTGTAAATAGGATCACAAGTCCGCATCTTGTACAGCAATTAACCACTAAGAAGAATATATGCAGTGTATTATTTGTTGAAACTGTGCTTTCGATTTGATTTGAAACTGTCCCATTGCTATCTGTTTATCAATAAAACTTTGAAAAAAAAAAGAATATTCACACAGACTGTAATACAATGGTAATACAATTAAAAAAAAAAAAAAAGAATTCGAGGTCAGCCTGGACAACAAAGTGAGTTCAAGGCCAACATGGACTGCACAGTGAAACCCTGTCTCAAAAAGGCAAAAAACAAAAATCTTTCAAACTTGGTTAACTATCTCTGTTGCAACTTAGAAAACACCCTGCTAATAAGCACTGAATTAAACTATGACTGGACCGGTGTTCAGTGTGAATCAATACTTTACACAAGAGGACATCCACAATGTGTGTTACTCATGTGCATCATTTAGCTATTCCTGCCAACCATAAAGCTCTTCAGAAAATGGTAACTTTGTTTTTTTAAAAATAATTTTACTGAAAAAAAAATAATAATGATAATTTTATTGAGAAACAGGTAGCAATGAGACAGTTTCAAAACTGATAAGTAGGAGAGTTTCAATAATTAATATACTGCCTATTGTTACCTACTTAGTGGTTATTCATAGTACAAGATGCTGACATGATATCCTGTCCAAACACTGTTAGTGCAAACCTTTCTTCTCACTGAATTAAGAGAAAGTAGCTGTATATCTATCCTAACTATTTTGCACATACAGATATAAAATGGTCATTCATTTGTATCCCCTTTTATTTCCTTTAGTTTTATCAGAGAAGGGTATTCCATTGTCATTTAAATACTGTAGGTTCATGAATTCAGCAAAACATTTCAAAATAGTCCAGCAGTCCATAATAGTAGTGAGTCATCCGCATGACTGGCAATGTCAGAAGTTGTTGACCTGAGACCTTTACAGCCCAGCATACCAACATGGCTTTACCCCTTATACTTGTATTTTTACCTTTCTGCTGGATGGCTAAGACCAAGATAAAGCAAGACCTATTTAACAAGAAATGCAATTTTTGTATCTCACAAGGTCAAACTAGTCCCCTCAGGATTTATCCTGAAATCCTGTACCACACTTTGTAGATCTTTTGTCAGTGTCAGCCATGTGGATGAGTCATGGCCATTGCTTGACCAATTTGCTCTCTGTGAAAGCCTGAGAGAATGTTTTCTCTCCATGTGACTCTCCTTAGGCATACTCTACATCATCGATCATTTTCCTCTGTGGCCCTGTAATCTCCTTGATCAGAAAATTTGGTATACAACTGAGTTACATGATATTACAGTACAGGTTCTCCTATGGCCTGAGTCCTCACTGATCTTGAAAGGCTAGGACCAAAATGTTGGCTGTCCTTGAAGCCCTTCTTTTTCTCTAATTTTTGGTGTGCAAACTTAGGTTGTTAACCCTCTGGAAGAGAAACTTATTATTACCCTACAACATATGCAGTTGGGTTTAACCTAACTATCTGTCTGAATATCAAACATCTTAGGCATAACATGGAACAGGTATTTTCCATCAAGTATTGATATGTCAAACTTTAAGTCCCTACAGAATATGAAGAAAATTTTTTTTAAAATTAAGAAACATTAAAAATATGAATAAACAATTAAATATTTTTACACAGAAATTTAAAAATCTAACCATGTACAGCATTGTAGAAGGATAGTCCTGTGACATTTTTTTAGAAAATGGTAACTTTGACAGTTTAGTTTTACTATGCACAGAAGATTGTGCTGGACACTGGAGGAGTAATGAATGTTTCTGTTTCTGTCATCAAAAGCTTGGGAAATTACTACTCCACAGAAAAACAGCCAGCAAGCCACGGTAGCACACAAGAGCCAACAGTGAGCCAAGGTTTGTTCTGTTCTTTGAAATGAGACTGACAGTGATGCAGAATGAAACCTTCCAAGGTGCGGGAAGACACAGAGTTCCAGTGAAAAAGGAAAAAGAAAATCAACACCCAAGAGATGGATTAAGATAAGAGGAGACAACAAAGCAGAGAACCATGCTAAAAAAGGAATCAAAACCCAGGAGATATAAACAAAGACTATTCCATGAAAGGAAAAAATTCTATGCAACAAGCTATTATGGTTTGGGTCTAGTTGTCCCCTCAAAGCCTCATGCAGTCACGGGGTGGGGTGGGGACTTCATAATCCACTAGGATTATGGGTCTTGGTACTGCTGGGATTGCGAGTGTGAGTGCTACACCCAGCCTTGGGGCAGATAGCCTGAATGTAACATAAGAGTCAGAGTGGCAGACTTCCTCTCTGTTGCTGTTGCTGCTGCTCCTCCATTTACTCTTTGCTACCACCATGAATTGATGCTCTCTGCCCTGTGCCACTCTGCCTTGGAGCCAGCCAAGTATGGACTGAAACCTCCAGTAACTGTGAGCTAAATAAACCTTTCTTTCCTTCATTTTGAGTGTCATATTTGTCCCAGCAATGAGAAGTATAACTGAGACACAAGTCCAATTAGAAGATAAGGAGAAGGCACCAAGATGGTAGAGTGGTAAGCAGCAGAAAAAGAACTTCTCTGGGAGTTGCCCTCCAGATGTTGGAAAGAGCAACATGAGGAAAACAAGCAGGAGGGAAGTAGGTTCCCTGAACCCAGGAAGGATCTGAGACGAACTGAAGACCACAGACAGAGTGAAGAGAGAAGCTTCAACAAAGAGGAAGTAGCTGGTGGTGTCTTCTACCTGAATGGGACTCACTTATGAGGAGTGATTCAAATCTGAGCACATGCAGGGACTGACCCTAGAGGCCTCCATGGAGAGACAGGCAGCCGAGGATATGAAGGCTTGCATATCCACTGAATGGTAGTCAGTGCTGAGGACTTGGTCATCCCACAGGAGAGAGTGATGGAACAGGAGCCATCTTGAAGAGGGGCTGCCTCAGCTCAGAACTCAGGCTTCTGGCTCCATCTGGTGGCTCCACCTGGACTCAGGCCTGCAGAAGATGTGCTGACAGCTGCAGGCCAAATTGAGGTTGGCCAGACAGTGCAGGCTTTCTGCGATTACCCACTACCCCATTTAAAGCTGTTGCTGGCTTGCTGGGATGAATCAGCATAGACTGGGGCTCTTTCTCCACATGTTGTCTCCAGTGACAGTAGAGACACATGTGGACCAGACGTTTTTCTCTCCCTCTTTTGCTTTTGTTGTCATGGTTGTTGTGCTTTTGGTTTTGGGGGGTTTTTCCCCTTCAGTGTTCGATCTTTTTTATATGAGTGTGAGTGTGGTTTCTGGCCTCTTTGTGGTCATTCTCTTCTGCTCTTTTTATCTTTTCCCTTTCTCTTCCCTCCAGTCTCCTGCACTAGTTTTCCACAGTTAGCGTGATTCCCCTTTCAGCATCCAGCATTTCTGATCTCATCTTCTTCCTCTCTATTTATTTCCTAATTCCTTTTAAATTGTAACCCCTGAGGGTGAAACTGACATATTGAGGACTTAATGCTACATATAATTTTCTGGTCTGTTTTAGATTTTGTTATATAACTACAGATTTACTTCATAAGGCTAAAGGTGGCAAATTCATGCTTACCTCAGTTTGTGATTTTCTAGGCTATTTGATTCTATTGCCATTGCTGATGGTAACATTATAGCCAAAAGTGACATAACTATTCTAAATAACTGTTCTTCCTGGTATTCTAGACTGAGATTGACTAAGGGTCACAGAAAAATACTGTGTCGTAGTGCCAAAGAACTACGGGGTGGGTCAGACAGGCAGCAGCTTCTCATTTCCATCAAATTGAAGACATAGGACTTCGTAACGAACTAAAACCTAAAAACTGGGCCAGGGAGATAGCTCAGCAGTCTAAGTGGCTGCCTGGCAAGCACAAGGACCCAGGTTTGATCCCTGGTACCACACGCTGAGCCAGCCCCAAAGCCCCAGGCGTGCCATGCCAGCCACTATGAGTCTGAGCTGTGTAGTGAGATCCTATACCAGTAAACAAACAAATAAGTAAATAAGTAGATTTAAAATATTTTTTAAAAGATAAGGTGGCTAAGTTTGTCTGGCATTGTTTCTGTACCTTCTAATCTGTTCCATTGATCTTCAGGGGTTTTTTGTTTTTGCTAGTATCATGCTGGTTCCAGGGCCAGCACAGCATGCAGCACCAGGGATCAGTCTTGGGTCTTTGGACTTGCCAGGCAGGTGGTACTTAGACTGCTGAGCCATTTCCCCAGCCCCCAGTCACCTTATCTTTAACAAAGATGCCAAACCCTTTCATTGGAAGAGAGACAGCCTCTTTAATGAATGGTGCTGGAAAAACTGGCTCTGCACATGCCGAAGACTAAAATTGGATCCATATGTCTCACCATGCACTAAAGAATTCAAGATGGATCAAAGATCTAAATATTGAAACCAAAACAAATCTGCTGGAAGGTAGAAAAAGCAAAAACCTTGAAGACATTGGTGTAAACAAAGACTTTATGAATAAAACACCAATCACACAGGAACTATCATCACAAAGAATCAAAAACTGGGATCTCATGTTATTAAAAAGCTTTTGCACAACAAGAAAAATCACCAACAAAATGAAAAGACAACTCACAATGTAGGAAAAAATGTTTTCTGGCTGTTCCTCAGACAAAGCATTACTATAAAGAACACATAAAGAAAGAGAACAAAAAAAAAAAAAAAAAAAAAAAAA
>NW_004524814.1:1797417-1804999 GCF_000260255.1 Octodon degus
CTTCTCAGATGAACAAATACAAATAGGAAATAAATTTATAAAAACAATTCAACATCATTCATCATTCAACAGATGCAAATTAAACAACACTGAGATTCCACCCTGGAAAGAATGGCTATGATCAAGAAATCAATCAATAACAAATGCCAGAGGGGCTGTGGAGAAAAAGGAAACCTCTAGTGTTCATGAGAGCATAGAGTGGTGCAACCACTGTGGAAATCAGTGTGGAGACTCCTAAAAAAACCCTAGGATTGGAAGTCCCATTTGACCCAGCTATTCCCCTGATGGGTAACTTCCAGAAGAATTAAAAACATCATACCACAGCAATATATGCACACCCATGTTTATAGTAGCACAATTTGTAATAGCTAAATCTTGGAAAAAACCTAAATTCTCATCAACTGAGGGATGGATTAAAAAAAAGATGTGGTCTTTTTTCTACAATGGAGCACTACTCATCTATAAAAAAGGATGAACTGGAGACTTTTACAGGTAAATGGATGCAACTAGAGACCATAATCATAAGTGAAATAAACCAGATGCACATGGGTAAACATCATATTGTCTCCTAATGGGAGAAGCTGAAAAAGCAAATAAGATCCAAAATGTACAATAGATATTATAAAATGGGAAGAAACTGTTTAAAAAGAAAAAGAAACTGGGATGGGAGAAAAAAAGAAAAGGAAGGGAAAAAGAAAAATGAATATTATACATTAGTTAAGACAATTATGTTACTAATTTCTCTTAGTTCATTGAAAAGAAAGGTTTATGCTCATAGTTCAGATAATTACAATTAAATGGCTACATATTTACTCTGAGTAATGAAGTTAAAGATAACAACCCCCAATGTATTAAACATTGTTACCCCTATTATCTTGTTTTGAAAAATTTTTAATTAAAAAAAGAAGATAAAGCAGTTAGTGGGCACAGCTTTAAAGCAGACAATGAAAGCAGAAGTGCAAAGAAATTCAAGATGTTTGATATTCAGACAAATAGTGAGGTTAAGCTCAACTGCCTATGTTGTAGGGTAATAATAATAAGCTTCTCTTCTGGAGGGTTAACAACCTAAGTTTGTACACCAAAAATTAGAGAAAAAGAAGGGCTTCAAGGACAGCCAACATTTTGATCCTAGCCTTTCAAGATCAGTGAGGACTCAGGACATAGGAGAACTTGTACTATAATACCATGTAACTCAGTTGTGTCCAAAATTTTCTGATTAAGGAGATTACAGGGCCACAGAGGAAAGTGATGGATGATATAGAGTGTGCCTAAGGAGAGTCACATGGAGAGAAAACATTCTTTCAGGCTTTCACAGAGAGCAAATTGGTCAAGCAATAGCCGTGACTCATCCACATGACTGACACTGACAAAGAATCTACAAAGTATGGTACAGGGCCTCAGGATAAATCCTGAGGGGATTTGACTGACCTTATCAGATACAAAAGCTACATTTCTTGTTATATAGCTCTTGCTTTACCTTGGTCTTAAGCGTCCAGCAGAAAAGTGTAAAAATGAAGTATAAAAAGTAAAGCCAAATTAATATGCTGAGCTGTAAAGGTCTCAAGTCAACAACTTCTGACACTGCCAGTCCTACGGAAAACCCACTACTATTATGGACTACTGGACTATTTTGGAATATTTTACTTAATTCATGCACCTACAATATTTAAATGACAATCAAATACCCTTCTTTGACAAAACTAAACAAAAAAGAAGATACAAATGAACGACCATTTTGTGTCTCTATATTCAAAATAATTAGGATAGATATACAGCTACTTTCTCTTAATTCAATGACAAGAAAGATTTGTTCTAATAGTGTTTGTGGACAGGATATCATATCTGCATCTTGTACGATGAATAACCACTAAGAAGACAACAATATGCAATGTATTAATTATTGAAACTCTCCTCCTAAGCAGTTCTGAAACTGTTTCATTACTATTTGTTTCTCAATAAAATTATTTTTTTAAAAAATGCTCCATGGAGAAGTGAAAGGAAAATAACTAGAACTGCTCAGAGTGGCTTCTGGTCGCGCAGCACCAACACTTCTTTGGCCGCACTGGCGCACAGCGTGGATACCCAGGGCTGGAGTCCATACACTTATGGACAGAGGCCAGCCTGGAGGCAGTCAGTGGCCTCAGGGGAGCCCATTCCGGCACAAGTCTTTCAGATCTCTACACAGTGCATGGTGAGTGCAGACCTCATTTTGTAGTCCTAGTTTTTAATTATTTCCTTGAACCTCCAAATTGGAGCCTTTCTGTATGATTTCTTAACTTATTATGGCAAGAACTGGTTTATTATAGAAATGACAGCAAGAAACTTGAATGCATTCATCTGACATATAATTATAGCTAAAGTATAGCACATACTTTTAATTCCTTTTTTCCTTTTGATCATAGGTGTTAGAAGGCAGGGACTTGGGGTTGGGAAATGAAAGTTTTAATTCTTTCTCTTCTTTTCTCCTTTTCTGTCCCTCCCCTCTTCTTCCTCCCCACCCCTTCTTCCTCCCCTGCCTCTCCACCCCCCATGCTGTGGATTGAACCAAGGCCTTCATATTGAACTGTGTCCCTTGCTCTTGTTTTAGTTTTTATTCTGAGACAGGGTCCTCCTAAATCAGTAAATTGCTCAGGCTAAGCTAAATGTATGATCCTCCTGCCTCAACCTCTGAGAGTACCAAGATTAAATGCATGCCTCTCATCCCGGCCGTTTATCATGCCTTGTTATAGAACTACCCATCTTGGTAGCCTAGGTTTCACTCTGCAGTCTGCAAGCAGAGATCTGTATCTGGAGCAGGAGAGTTAATGTGAGTCGCCTGGGCACCTCAGAACAGGAAGAGTCCTGGGCAACTGTGTGGTGCTCTCCTTTACTCAGGGGCAAAGCCCTCTGGCCTCCGACCAGCCCCACAGCAGTGCCTTGTCATCACTCTGCCTTGGCAACCTCAGGAAACACAGTACTTATTTTGTGAGTTGTATTTTTAAAATATGCTCTGTTTTCTGCTAGAGTTTATTTTCATTTTTGCTTCAATTTCTCTCTAATCCTGGAATTAGCATGCTAGCATAGTTTTTAAAGTCTGTTTTTTCCTTTTATCTTATTAATAAACCTGCAGAGAGAGGATTTCTCTAGCATTCTTTGCTTAGGGGAACACTGATGCTCCTTCTGCCAATGTAAATTCTTGTTTTAATTTTGGCCTCTTCTCGTTCCACTCTTAAATTAGGAGAGTTTGGCTGTTTGGGAGAAGTAACTTGGCAAATAACTTTCAAAGAGGGTGATTTGGTTTGGGATGAAGGATTGTGGTTCTTTCTTTGTCCCTGTGTATTTCAGTTTATAAAATAATAGAAAAGAAAACCTTCAAAACTCTCCAAACTTCCCCACGAACGTCTTCCTTGAAAGTTCCTGGCCCCAGGTGGAGGAGCTAAGGTCAACATCAAATTTGAAATACTTAAACTGTTTCCACAATGCAGACAATTAAGTGTGTTGTTGTGGACGATGGTGTTGTTGGTAAAACATGTCTCTTGATATCCTATACAAGAAACAAATTTCCATCTGAATATGTAGCAATCCCAAATTTTTCTATTCTTATTTTGAAATAGAATCTCACTAAATTGCTCAACTGCTCAATCTTGGAACCCTCCAGTCTCAGCCTCCCAGAGTGCTGGATTATAGGTATGGGCCACTACATCTGGCATCAGTAGTTTTATTTTTTACAGGTAAGAAGTCTGGGACCCAAAGGTCAGGATCAAGGCATGCCTTTGGTGATCAGTAGAAATCATGAAAAGTGTGGGAAAGTTTGAAATTGAAGGTAGAACATACATTAAGAGGCTAAACCAGAAAATTAAGAATAGAAAGAAGGGGAAATAGTGAGGAAAACAGGAACAACTGGAACAGAAGGGCCAGCAGCACAATTTAAGAAGGAAGTGGAGACCAGCCTCTTACATAAAAAGGTGCAGGAGCTTGAGATATGAGGAGAGTCTGCTGGTTCCCTGTGTCTAACCATATCGCTAACTGGTAGAAGAACGGGGTATATAATTCCATTCTGAAGAGCATTCGGGTGCCCAGCATCAAGAAGAGCCAACTGGAATATTCAGTGTGCCCTAGAAGAAAGGACAAGAAATTCCAGGTCCAATCATATTTGTTTGGAAAACCAGCTCAGTGACCAACTGCGTAAAATCAAGGGATTAACTTAAACTCTGAGCCCCAAAGCACATCTTTAAATGAGATGAGGGTATGCATGCGAGAGAGTGAGTGGCTCCCATGTGAAAAGAGTGGCAGCCTCAGCAGATGTCAGGGCTGGGACTGTAGATCAGGGGAAGGCCTCAGGTTCAACCGCTGGTAGAACAAATGTTTAAATTAAAATTTTAAAAAGACCCATGCCTGAGCTCAAGTCACCATTTCTTTAGCAACCCGAAGATGATATGACCTGATCCTGGGCTTCCCCTCCATACACACAGTTCATCCCTGAGGTGATGGAAAATATAAAGACAAAGATAGGCAGGCTGTGGTCAAGGAGTAAAACCCTGGTGCAGACTCTTGGGCCCTGGGTACGGACCGAGCTGTTGCCGCTCCATGTGGGACAGCTACTTAGATGAGTCTCGAAGGCCACGTGCCCTCTGGACAGCCACATACCCACAAGTTGCACACCCGAACAACCCTAGCCCAAACACACCTAAATGTTGAGCTAAAGAGTTTTACAGCTCTAGAGCTGTAACTGCTGCGGTTTGCAGAGTCATAAAAAGTAAAGGAGGGGGTTGGGGAGATGGCTCAGTAGAATAAGCGCTTCCCTGGCAAGTGCAAGGGCCTGAGTTCAATCCTCTGGTTCCACCAAAAAAAAAAAAGTAAAGGAAGTGAGAGACATGGACAAGTTGCCTGAGTCCCGCTTGTTCTTACTGTATATTTTCCAAATTTTGCTCCTCCCAAAGAACCAAACGGTGGCCCTTTTCCTTAATTTTCTAGGGCTCAGTCCTGGCCCTTTAGCATAGATGTTTTCATCGGGAGTTTTTTTTAATACTAACGCCTTAGGCTAACTGCCCCTTCTGATGCAGAAGCAGAACAAAAATGCTAAAGATGTGATGAACAACAGATTATTTTACCCTCAGACTCACACCTTCCCCACTGTACAATGTTGCTCAAGTCCTTCAGTTCCCTGTTTTTGTTTTATTTTGTTTTTTAACAGAGCACGTAGGATTATATATTTTAAAACTGAGCAGCATTTTGTGTTCCTTTCAGTGGTTTTCTGTTTCTTGAATAGCACCTCAAAAATCACAAGGTTCAAAGTTCATCAGCCTTTCAGTGAATAAATAAATCAACAAAAGTTGCCAATAAACATGCAATGAGAGTTTTCGGCCAGGGACACCACAATGGCCCTGGCTACAAGGTCCTGCACGCTCACCTGGCCACGGTGCCAGACGCTTTCGTTCCCCTCTGGGTCCACATCATCCGTCGCCAAGGTGAGGCAGACAAGCCTCCGGGTCAGCCCCTCGGCTTTAATCTGTTTCAGTGCCTGCTTTCCTATGAAGTCTGCCGGCTGCAGGAATTCAAGATAATGATGATGAATGAATGCTCAGAGGCTGTGACAAGGCCAGAGACACAAGCATTTAAATTTGTCTTGGCTATTTTCTCACCAGTTACACATCAATAAAAATACAGATCGGATCAAATGTCTAGACAAATATTTCCTAGTCCTGCTTGACAGTTCAGCCACCTATTCCTTGGGAGTACATTAGACTTTAGGGTAACAACTATGGTAACAAGTTTACCAGAACTTCCTAGGCTGAAAAACATAAGTACTGCAGCAGGGACTGGGACAGTGACCCTCACATCTGGAGGCTCTGCGTGGGGACCAGCTGGGTGCTGCTCCTGCACACTGGAGGTGCAGCTCAGTCCACTGTACCAGGAGACACAGTTTTCTGAAATACACTGGAAAAAAAAAAAAAAAAAAAAACCAAAGGCTGTACTTCTCCTGCTTCTGTCCCTGGAATGCATTACCTTAGTGGGCTGCATTCACTAGGTCATTCAGGAAACGTGTATTTTGCCCCTTCTTTGTGCAAAGCATCATGCCAGGCCCAGTGTGGGTCACACAATGAGTGACAGGCAGGCAATTTAAACGAACAGCTTATTTTAGAGTTCTGAACTTTCCATGCCTTTTTTTTTTTTACTTCCGTGAAATGCATGACAGATGACATTCCTGTTCCTAATGCACTTCCGTGAACACACTCAGGGACACTTGATAAATGGGATGGCCTGGACAGTGCCCTGGGTGGGGAGGCCCCACAGCGACATTATCCTAAAACTTCCAAATAATGAGCTCAAAGATGCATTGCTTATCTCAAGAGGCCGAATGGGAAAGGGGATTCGTGATACACGAAGCATATCCTGCTGGATGAAACTTAACTAGAGATTACAATAGAAGCCAGATCCTTGAAACAGTTCTCAGGCACGGACTGTTCTCTAAAACAAAAAGAAAAGACTATACCATTAACTTTAATTTCTTCATTGGCTATAAAAGGAAAGAAAATCACATTTCACACCAAAAGTGGCCCAGAAGGAACCTCAGCAAAGAATGACTTTTGTGGATATTGCGACTTCCAACAATGACCTGCTCAGGAAGCTAAAGAAAGCGTTGGCCGAGGTTAGGTCCACCTCACCCTCCGTCCCCAGGTGACCCAGACGGCGAAAGCCAATGCTAGTGCTTTATTATGAAGTCAGAGCATGAAGACTTCTAGACTGGAACCCATATTATTCCATACAGGACTTTCTGGATTCTGAAAGACCTTGACTTGTTTAAAGTCATAAGAAGATAAAGATAAATTCATGACAAAAATGTCATAACAAACCAAAGTTCTCTACAGTTTTAAAATATGTGTAGGCATTTATTTTCTTACTTTATAACGTAAAATGTAGAAACATTTACACATATCTAAAATATTATAACTACCCTCAGAAACAAAGAAGATGGCAATATTATACAAAGAACACATTTTTGGAAATACATGGGGAAAAAAGATTTAAGACAGGTGACAAAACATTTAAATTAACAGACTCCAGAAGTTGATAGCTGGGTAGTATTAATGGGGTAAAGAAAATAAAATGCTAATAGATGGTAAACCAGATCTATACGTAAGATTATCTAGATAAGAATTACATGGACTTTTTTTTTTTCTTTCTTTCTTCTTCCTTTTTTTTTTTTGCGGAACCTGGGATTGAACTCAGGCCCTTTTATTGAGATGAGCTATCCTGCCAGCCCCACATGAACTTTCTTTACTATTAAATTGAGTTAGTTTCATTTTACCCTGTATATCACAAATCTTTGGTAACTGTTTCCTCTTTTGTATAAATATTTAAAACATAATTTGTACTGAGAATTTTAAGTTCTTCATAGCAAGCTGTAAATATTTTAAGGGCTCTCTGCCTTCTCTCTTTGGGGAACAAAATTCCCTATATCACATTGATTTCAACATTAAAAACAATCATTTTTACTTTTAAAATAAAAACTTACCAGTTCTAGTTAACCTTCCTGATGATTTACAATTGATTGAAAGGTTACAATCTTCATAAATTCTCTCTCCCTCTCTTCTCCTCCCTT
>NW_004524814.1:1805354-1811409 GCF_000260255.1 Octodon degus
TCCCTCCTCTTTCCCCCCTCTCCTCTCTCCCTTCTCTCTTCTCCCCCTTCTCTCTCTCAGCACCCTGAGATGACCAGTTTTCTAACTAGTTTTTAAGAGCTCATCTTCGGGGCTTTGATAATGACACCGACTGTGCAGCCTTCGTCTCAGTTCCATGCTGTGAACAGCAGTCAAGTTTCGCTGGTGGTTTACAGAGAATGCAGACTGTGAGGCTTTCATTCCTTTTCCGAGTCTTGGCGACCTCACAGGATTCACTGTGCCAGCTGTGAGTGGAACTTTTCTGATCCCCTTTCTTGGGTGACTTGACCTGAACATCTTTTGGGGAAGAGGCTGGGATGCTGATTCATGAACAGAAGCTAACGCAGCTCTGATCACATCGATTCTTTGCTGGAAGCTGAGGTGATGACATAATGCTCTTGTCAATGCTCTTGGCCTTCTTTGCTGTGCAGCGGCAGGGCTTGTCATCATCTCCTGGAATCACTGTAGACACACTGGTCAAGTCCATTTCGCTGAGCTCAGCCAAAATACTTGCTTTGACATGATGTGCTCCTTTCAAAAAGGTTCACTGAGAATAGCGATGCAAATTCTAGTCCCGTTACCCCACCAATTATATTCTGTAGTCTAAAATTTCCACTGGAAATAATTTCCTTTGGTATTTTTCTATCATTTTAGGACTTTGCTTGGCATTCTTTTTTAATGTTGGACAAAACACTTTTTCAAAATTAAAAACTGGCAGTAAGTGTAAGTGTGCTGGGATGTTGGTCTGGGCTTTGTGTCCATGGCAGGAAGGACCGTGGACAGCTTGTTCTTATTATTTTATTTATTTGGTACTGGTACAGGGTCTCACCACACAGCTTGGACTTGTAGTGATCCTCCTGTCTCAGCCTCCTCGGCACTGGGAGTACAGGCGTGCACCATCATGCCTGGCTTCTATGCCCAGCACAGTATGCCCAGAGTTCTGGGGCACACATGGCATGTAGTACTTGAGATTGAACACGGGTCCTTGCACTTTCCAGGCAGACACTTAGACTACTGAGTTATCTCCTCAGCCCCGTGGATGGCTTGTGAAGCTTTCTCTAGAGTGCAGCTGTCCTTCTGGAACCCAGGACTGCACCTTGCTGAGTAAGTGAGGAACAGTCCTCTGGGCCTCTAGTCTGCTTTTCCACTGAGCTATTGTTCATTTTCCTTGTTATGAAAAGGTTGCTTTTTGTTTCAAGTTCTCTGATCTAAGCCTCACAATTGGTGACCTTTTGTAGTCTTTCCTGCACTCTTCACAAGAACCTTACCAGTTTAATTTCAGAACGAATATGGTGACAGTGAATGTCAGACTTTATTTTGAAAGAGTGGAACTTTCTTCTGTACAACTGTCTGGGAGTAAGAGTCCCCCAGCAACAGTCACTGAAGCTGCAGGAACATGAGGGTGGCTTGTGCCACAGCTGCCAGGGCACCAGCTCAGAACAGTGGACAGGCTTCTGTGTGCAGTGGAAGAACAGCACTACAGTTAAAATATGTATATCTAAATATAGAAAGAACTCTACACCAATGACAAAATTTCTCTCTGTCTCTCTGTCTGTCTCTGACTCTGTCTCTGTCTCTTTCTGTCTCTCAGTCTTTCTGTCTCTCTCTCTCTCTCTCTCTCTCTCTCTCTCTCTCTCTCTCTCCCTTTGGTTCTAGGATTAAATCCAATACCTTCAGGGCTGGGGAGATGGCTCAGTGGAATAAGCGCTTTCCTGGCAAGCATAAGGGCCTGAGTTCAATCCCCGGTTCCGAAAATAAATAAATAAATAAATAAACCCAATACCTTCAATATTCTGTTACATTCCCATCCTTTTTTCTATTTTTAATTTTGTCCCATGTTCTCACTAAGCCTCTAAATTGTCTGAATTGGACTCAGTTCTGAATCGGGCTTAGTCCTGCCTCAGCCTCCTAGAGTGCTGGGATTTAGATATGTGCCACCACACCTAGATTTTTCTATCTTTTTAAAAGGAGACTTTTTGCAATAGATAAATAGGGGTGTTTTCTTTGAGTTCCTGCCCCCATCCCATGTCCACATAGTCTATCACCCTGTTTCCTATCATCTTTTATATATTTAACAAAATATAAATGATATAAACACTCTACATGAAGAATGTTCTTTTTAAACTTTCCCCTAGGTGGCCTGAACCTATTTTCAATGACATTCTATAAAAGTATCTGCAGACGCCCTGACAGCTAATGCTAATGGGAGTTGATGCATGCCTCTTGTACCCCTGAGTTAGGAAGCCATCTTGCCAGCAGTATGGCCCTGAGACATGGATAGAGACAGTGCTCCACGGGCAGAAGAAAGCGGAGCCCGTGGCCCAGCCAGGCTGGGAATACACCTGCCGTCCACACTCCCTCCCTCCCTCTCTCCCTCCCTCCCTCCTGTAGCGCCGGCAGCGCCTGGCTGGGTGGATTGTGTGACTGACAGCACTGCATCCTCACTTGGCCCAGCTTCCCCTCAGGAGTGCCAAATGAACTCTACTACACCCTTATTAATTATAAATGAGAGGAAAATGTATCTGAAGGTTACACTGTGATTAAAGCTGGGTGTTCAGTGTGACCCAAGAAAAGAAATTTGTGTCTTTTATGAGTTGTTGCCAAATTAACTGTATAAATAGCCATTAACATTTTTGAAAAATATGTGAATTTCTGGGGCACTAAGACTATAGCTTCAAATATTGTTGGCTGGTGTTTTTTCATTTACTAATTTTAAACAGCACTAGGAGCCATTAGAAGGGCCACCTGCGACAAGTACTGGAGGTAACACCCACACATGTGAAAAACTTAGATGTTCAGCAGGAAGTCCTCGGTCTTCACTCATTAGCCCACCGCTTGTGCATTACCTCAAAGCCAGTGACCAAAATGGTTAAGCCAGCACATTCAAGGTGGTGACACTTGGGGCCAGGAGCCCGCCGATGGAGAGGTCACATGGGGCGTGGTGGCTGCAGAGCAGCCCTGCCCTACCTCCTAGGGAGGTGCCCGCCCCTGCCCCTGAGACACACTCACA
The DNA here is from genome assembly GCF_000260255.1 of Octodon degus. Classification (NCBI taxonomy): domain Eukaryota; kingdom Metazoa; phylum Chordata; class Mammalia; order Rodentia; family Octodontidae; genus Octodon; species Octodon degus. Next base: position 1,808,383 of record NW_004524814.1, read on the forward strand.
ACCACAGAGTCCTTCAGCAAGCGGACAAGCAGGCTAATCCCATTTTCGATGTAAAATCTCTGAGTTCCCGTGAGGGAAGTGTGCTTTCCAAGGTGACAGATGACCCAGTGGCAAACCTCCAGCCTGGCTCACAGTTCCCCCACTTCCCAGGATCTTGGGCTCTGCAGCAGCCACACAACTTCATGAGAAGCCCCATTTCCATAGCTCTATGATAGGAACGTGTTAAATTGCTGGGTTAACAACTAAGGGTATGATTACCTAGAAAACGACCTTCCTGTATGTGGAGTGTTCACTCTCTGCCCACGGTGATCCTTAGAAACAACTCATCTAACATTTTTCTAACCCAAATTATTAGCCAAGTAGGAATTCCTTCTTTTAAAAAAAAAAGGCTTTAATATAACTAGACATATCTGTATCTTGTACTCTGGGTTGTTTTCATTCTATAGGGATTTTTTTTTTTTAATTTTGTATTTTAGAGAAGGGCCTACAGAGTGTTCAGGGTCTCACTACTAGATGGGATTCATAGTGAACTGTGTGTTTTCAGCCTCCAAGAGCTGGGATTACAGGTGCATGCCACTATCCCCAGTCTCAATTGCCTTTCAGTGTGCACCGGGGGCAGAGCCAGCGCAGCAGGCCTGGAGATTGAAGCCCTGGCCCTTGTGCCAGCTTGCAGGTGATTTAATTCTCTGAATTATTTGGCCAGCCCTGTACCTGTATCTTGTACTCTGAATAACTACTACGAAGACAACAATTTGCAACATATTAATTATTGTACCTACCCTACTAACCTGTTTTGAAACTGTCTCATTGCTATTTCTTTCTCATTAAAATTAATTAAAAAAATATATATATATATGAGATCCTATTAACTAAAAGAAATGAAAGGGTTGAAATAGAAACCTGGTGAAAACATGTAAAATATGTGTAAGCCAAGTCAATAATAAGGTTAAGTGCTTGGGAGACTGAGGCAGGAGAATCTTGAGTTTGAGACCAGCCTGGATTACATAGTGAGTTCAAGGATGGCCTGACCTATATAGTGAGATCTTCTCTTAATAGAACAAAAACAAATTAATAAGGGCTGGCCAGATAGCTCAGCGGATTAAAGCACCTACTTAGGCAGACACAGGGACCAGGGTTCAACCCCTGTCATGCCGACCCCTCCCCTGGGGTGCACTGAGATGGTGATTAAGACTGGGTGGCTCACATCTGTAATCCCAGTCCTTGGGAGGCTGAAAGCAGAAGGATCACTTTAAGTCTGATCTGTATAGTAAGACCCTGCAGTCCCTATACTAAATACATTTAAAAAACAAAGTAATAATAGTAATAATAATATGTTAATTAACATTCAAACAAAATTAGAATTTTTCCAAACTAGAATATTTCCCACTATATGTGGTACAATGTTTTTACTAGATTTGGTTGTACAGAAAATGTTTATTTTAGGCAGATGTGGTGGTGCATCCCTGTACTCCCAGCACTCCAGAAGCTGAAGCAAAGAGTTTAAGGCCAGCCTGGGCTGCGTAGTGAAACTATTTCAAAGAATAAAATGAGGTTATTTTTGTTTTTTAAACTAATGATTCAAAGGAAAAGTGGAGTGGGCTGTGGCTCTACCAAGCATACTTTTATACTTAACTACATTAGCAACTGTTACAGTGTGGAACCGAAGATGAGAGGTACTCAAGAAAAATGTCTTCCTTACTACAGTGTAACACCAATTTACACAGCAATTACATAGGTACTATGTAATGGTACTGGATAATAAAAGCCATGTAGAGATTATTCAAAAAATAAAAAAGGATGCGAATAAATTATATGCAAATGCAATGCTGTCTTATACATAGAGGTGATGAAAATGTATGATGACTGTCTCAGTTTTTTAAAATGTATTACAGTAAAGTTACATTGCCATTGATTATCCTCAAAGCCCTCTCCCTCGCTTCGGACATGCTTATCTCATTGTTCTTGACACTTTTGTTTGTGTGTGTGTTTGTTGAGACAAGGTCTTGTAGGTAGTTCAGCTGACCTTGAACTCATCATGTAGCCCAGGCGGACCCCAGGTTCCCAGCAGTCCTCTACCTCAGTCTCCCAAGTGCTGGGATCACCTGCTCTCTATTGCTTTCTTTAAAAGTCCTCTTACATGTCTTTAAAAAGGATGATCAAAAATTTAGTGAATGCTGCTGTCAAGCAACATCCGATGAAAAGGCAAGTTCATAAAACACTACCGTGTGTCCTCATTCACCTTACTCTTTAGATCTAGCAACATGAGACACATGGCTTTTCCCAAAGCCAAGATGACCATGACAAATAAAGTTTTTGAGTTGATTCAGGACACCAAGGCAGCCATGAGAGCATAAGTAAGTACTTGTGAAATAGGATTTCCAGAACTGCTCCAGAAAGTGGCAAGAAGGATGAGACAAGTGTATTGGAAGAGAGGAATATTCTGAGCAGAATTAATGGTGATATATTTTTTACTGTAATAATTTTTTAAGTTAAGCATCTGCCATTTTTAGAATTGTGCTTCATATAAGGCCTTTATGACAGGTTTTGTCTTGAGGGCCCTAGAACCAACTGCCAAGGCATACTGAGGGGCAACTGTGGCTTTTCCTCTCTCTAGGCTGGTATGCTATGAATTCTAGCTAATGTCCCTCCAAAGCCTTGTTGCCCATAAGTGGGAGTTCTGGAGGGTCACAGGTCCCAGCTGTGTGAGACTGGATTAATTCACTAGTGGGTTATGGCTGAGTGTGATGTTGGGAAGTGAAGCATTGTGGGAAGCGGAGGCCACTGTGGGTGTGGCCTGGAAGGGTGTTTGTATATGTTTGTGCTCCTCCCTTAATTGCTGTTCTGCATCTACCTGCTAATTCTTTTTATATTACTTGATAAGCTAATCCCAAAATATTTGGAAAACCAAGAATAGCAAAAACAACTTTAAAAAAGAACAAATTTGAAGGTTATAACAATTTTATTTAAACTATTTGTAGGGCTAGGGGGATAGCTCAGTGGAATAAGCGCTTGCCCGGCAAGTACAGG
>NW_004524814.1:1811949-1831925 GCF_000260255.1 Octodon degus
ATATTTGCAAAGCCTATACCTGGTAAAGAACTTATATCCAGAATTAAAAAAGAGCCTTAAAACTCACTAACAAGGTAGGAATGGCAGTTAGACATTTTAGTGCTCAGCACTGTGATTCTTTAAGAAAGTAAATTAAAACCATGATGAGATATGACCATGTGTCTCTTAGAAGAGCTGAAATTAAAAAGACAGACTGTGACAGACATTTGACAAAGATGGGGAGGAACTGCAACACATCCACACTGCTGGTAGAGATATAAAACGTAAAAAGATACCCTACTTTGCCCAAACAGTTTTTTAAAAAGTTGACACAAAGATAGAAGAAAAAACCTTAAATTAACATATACTTGCCACTTTACTAAGCCACTCCACCCCTAAATTTATGCAACAAGAAAAGGGAGCATATACCTGCACAAATACCTGGACACAGATTTATTTGGAGTAGCCCTGTTACGGCTGCGTGTAGATGTCCCCAAAGCCTCATGTGGCCATAAGTGGGGTTTTCAGAGGTGGCGGGGACTCGAGAGTGTGATGCTGGGATTGAGGATGTGATGCTAGGATTCAAGAGTGCCACAATCTGGGTGTGGGTGGAACTGGTCAAAGGGTGGATAGCCTGAACAAACCACAAAAGGACAGAAAGAAGGCAGGTTGCTGCTTGCTGTTGCTACTTTACTACCTTGCTGCTTTTTTTTTTTAAATGCATTTAGTACAGGGTCTCACTACACAGCTCAGACTAGTAGTGATCCTCCTGTTTTCAGCCTACCCAGTGCTGGCATTACAGGCAGGCACCACTATACCTGGTCTCGGTGGCCAGCTCAGTGTGCCGAGGTCTGGGGCTGGTGCAGCCCATGGTGCCAGAGATAGAAGCCCAGTCCCTGCACTTGCCTAAGCAGGCACTCAGTCCACTGAGCTATCTCACTGGCCCTTGCTTTACTGCCTTCTGCCAGCTACAAACTGTTTCTCCTCTGTGATGCCCTTCTGCTATTCACCTTGCCTTGGAGCCAGCTGATTGTGGACTGAAACCTCCACAAACCATGAGCTAAATAAACCTTTCCTCCCTTAACTTTGGGTGTTGGGTATTTTGTCTTAGCAACAAGAAAGCTAACTAAGACAAGGCCTACACTGAAAACAATTCAAATGTTTGTCAAACAAACGCATGCTTAACATTGTGGTATGCCAGTAAACTGGAACACTGGCTATAAATAGGAATGAAGCCAGGTGTGGTGGCACATGCTTCTAACCCAGGAACTCTGAGAGGCTCATCAGGAGGATCTGGAGTTTGAACCCAATCTGGGCAATTTAGTGACTGGGTGAGATCCCTGTCTCAAAAGTTTCTAGCTCGGTGTAAAGGCCCTGTGTTCAATTCCCAGTAGTGAAAAAAAAAGGAATTGATAATGTAGCAAGATGGGTTACTGTCTAATTATGCTGAATAAAAGAATCCAAGTACCAAAGAAAGATTAAATACTGTGGAATCACACTTGCATAGCTTTTGCATTTATTCTAGAAGATGCAGAGATATCACCAGTGCAGAAGCCATGTAGGTGGTTCCATGCCTGCCAGTGCAGGGTGGGGCTCCCAAGGGTAAGGGCAGTAGTCTGGGAACAGGCAAATGTTTCCCACCTTCGCTGTGTGTGACCATGGTTTCACCAGTGTGCATACAAAACATTATCAAATGATTTACTTAAATATCTCAATTTATTACATGCACAATTATGCTGCTAACATTTTAAAATTACTTCAGTTGATTCTGAGACCTAGGTTTCCACAGACTTCCAAATTTTAAAACAGTCAGCTAACAACACACTTGAGCTTTTGGAACAGAAATAGTGTTTCAGAAGAGAGATTGGATCTACATAAGCATATTGTCTCAGTAGCTGTGGGCTTAGCATCTTGGGACAGGTCTCAGGGTTGTAAACTTCACTTCGGCCCAGGCCTAGCCCCTCCCCATCCCTTCCCTTTCCTTTATCCCTCTACACTGCCAAGAATGGGATGAAAACAAGGATGGTTTCATTTAAAAGACACAATTAAATGGCTCATAAAGGTAACAGAGCTCAAGGGTTTTGACCATTGCAGTAAGTGATATTTCATTTCTAGGCTGGAAAAAGGAGCCTTCATTGCACAGATTAGAGAACTCGGGCATGAGAAGAAGTGTAATGGATTTCCCAGGCCACATGGCTAGGATTTGCTGACTTTAGAAAAATCCCTGGGCTGGGGCTGTAGTTCACAGACTTCCCGGGTGCCGAGGGAAATCATCACTGTCCAACTCTACAAGGAAAACATGTGGGACGGAGTGTGTCCCCGAGCTGCTGAGCAGCTGTTGGTCCACGCAAGGCTTCACAGCACCTGGCCCGACCAGCCCAAACTCTATCTGCTTTCCTGTCTTTCTCTGGGCCACAGGCGGTATGTGCCAAAGCTAAACTGAGACCGTGGCTGTGGACCCTCAGTGCATAAATTCCCACAAGCAGAACTGGAAGAAGAAATCTGATGCTGCAAGTATTTGATCCAGTTGGTTTGGAGAAGTCTGTGCTCTTGAATCAACTACCTCAGAATTTCCCAAAATTCGCATTTCACGTTTTGGGGCCTGAGACAGTAGCCAGTATTTTAACAAATCCCCAGTAACCCCAACTGCTGATTTGTGGACCACACTTTGAGACCCACAGGACAGGGCCTCAGGTAATTGCTTCCAGTTCTTGGACAGAAATGTTCAGCCTTTGAAGGCCACTGGTCTAACAGCCATTCTCAGTCTGTTCTGGAACCAGGTGAGGAATCATCAAAAAGTAGCAACTGGTGGCTGAATCACTAGAGATTCTTTGTTCATTGACCTGTGGTGTAGCCTAGGACTTGACGTGTTTACACGTGACATATTTTTAAAGGAATCACAGGTCAAATGACTTCACTGTCCAGCCAAGACTGAATATCAACAAATGGTTTGTCTCCTTGACTGCTATTAGCATTTCCTTAAACTGTCCTGTACTGGAGACTGTAGCCATAACATATCAAGAATTCTTTCATAAGTTCTGCCTTGAACAGTGATTTTTCTTTTTGTTCTGATATTTTAAAAGAGCTAATATTTATGGACCACTTAGGATATATGAGGACTGGTGTTGAGTGCTTCACTCTGCCAGTTGGACTTCTTTTTTCTTAACAGTTATTCTTTAGGGTTGGGGAGATAGCTCAATGGTCTAAGTGCCTGCTGGGCAAGTGCAAGGATCTGGGTTCAATCTCTGGCACTGCATGCCATGCCAGTCGCAGAACCTGGGCACAGCGTTCTAGCCACCGAAACCAGGCATGGTGTTGCAAGCCTGTAATCCCAGCACTGGGGAGGCTGTGACAGGAAGACCACTATGAATCCAAGCTGAGTAGCAAGACTCTATATCAAATAAATAAATAAAAAGGGTTTTTTTTAAGTTCTTAAAAAATTGTTCTTTGAACAACATTTTCTCAAAGAGAGGCTGTATTTTCTGGAACAAGCATGGTCATCTAATTTGGCCTCCATATTTGTTACATTTGCTCTATTTCTCCTGGTTAGAAGCTCAAAGACAAGGAAGAAGAAGAAGAAACATAGGAAAAAAATGTCCTGATCTATTTAAATCTATTCCACTCAGCCCTTAATTCTCTGTGAATCTTGGTGGTGGCTCTCCAGAAACAGAAATGTTCCTTAATTCTGAGAAGCAAATCCTACGAATACCTGTGACTATCCTAAGGCAGCTGATTTTCCTTTCACTTCTACTAATGCTGTTCTATTTTCCACTAAAAACAAAAAGGAACTTTTCCCCCAAAACTTCTTTGGGGGGAACAAGACAGAATAATATGAAGAACAATAATAAGAGTTGTTTCAGGTAGAAGATTTAGTTAGAAGAGTTTATTTCCTGAGTCATGCTTGTTATTAAGATTATTTATGTCTTGTCTTCCTGTTACAGTGTAAGTCCCTAGAAAATAAGATAAATGTGTCTTTCTTTTTGACCTCCCAGAAAACAACTCTTATATGTTAGTGTAAGTATCTTGCTTGTTGACTAAATATTATGAGGATTGAAAAGACCTGACTTGGATGAGTTTGTGGCTATTATTTGTAACTGGAAAATAAATTTTTAAAGAAAATTAATATGTATATTTAAATTAACCACACAGATGACACTGGGTTCAGTTATAATTATACTGTACTTAATAAGATTACATTGCTTATAAGTAATAGTGATTTATAACGAAAAATCTGAAATAGAAGAAACTTCTACCTTTTTATACTGTGTCATGGAAGCTATAGATGTTCATCCACAAAATACACTTTGACACATTTCTCAGAGACAGGCTGCGCAAATTAAGACAATAGGGTCCAACCCAAAACATTGTTACCTCAGTTCTAATAAAGTGTCTTATTTACTGAATCAAAATGGGCTGGTGGTAAAATGAGTCCACTGGAATAGCTTCCATTTATTGAGCTGTAGTTAAGTGCTCGCAGCTTGCTCTTTCCAGCCTTATGATAAACCTCCTGTATGCTAACTGGAGGACAGGGTGGATCTAAGCTCTACTGGCCTTAAAGCCAAAATACGCAACCAATAATTCCATTTCTTTACAAATATGTGAAATCTATGCATGCTGGAATACTATTTGGCTATATAGGGTGACAAATTGAGACATTCGTAGAAAAATGGATGCACTTGGAAAATATGCTGTTAAGTGAAATAAACCACACACACCAGTTTAAGTACCATATGATCTCCCTCATTTGAGTGAGACAAAGTACACACATTTGAGTACCCTATTTGAGTGAGGCAAAGTACAGAGAGGACAATAAAGAGTGGAGAGAAGGGGTCAAGAAGACGGATATTTTGCAAATGGGAAGGGGCCCAAGAGGTAAAGGGTGAGGGGAAGGGGAAGCAGGGAGAGCTATAAAGCCATGCCCTGTTGACGGAACGTAATAACTCAATGGACGTAAGCATTATGTGTCATAAACATGAGCTATGATTGACAATATCAGTAACAATGAAGATGGGAAGGGGCCGGGGAGACTGCTTGGTAGAATAAGCGTTTGCCTGGCAAGCGCAAGGGCCTGAGTTCATCCCTGGTTCCACCAAAAAAAAAAAAAAAAAAAGACTGAAGTTGGGGTAAGGGGAATTAAATGAGGGAGAGAGAGAAGAAGGGGAGGGAGGGATTACAAAAAGAAATAAACTGTATTATGTACATGTCGGGCACAGTTAGAAGCAGGGAATAGAGGGAGCCACTCCCTTCCCTTCAGTCAGCTATAAACACACCATCCTTCGCTTCAGTCAGCCTTAAGCACAATGGCACCTCCCCAGTCTAAGCTTAGGAAGTCAGATCCCTGAGGCAGTGGATCACAATGCCAGGAGGAGACCAAATGAGAGGCCCTGGAGGCATGGGTGTCTGACCTTTAAGTCCTGGAAGCCAGAGTGATCAAGGGCTTGTTCCTTTTCCCTTTGCCCTGCTGCTACCATCCCACTATCTTCAACAAATATAGGGCTACCTACTACTTCTCAAGGTGTACACTGGAAAATTCTTTCCTGGTGGTGCACAGAGCCTGGAGTATCTGTACCCACCCCAAGATGACCATGACCTGCATGGTCTGCAAACATGCACCAATTAATTTAAAAAAAAAAAAGCTGCCTATGTCTACAGAAATGAGTATCAATTCTATTTTTAGACCGAAGGAAATGCCACCCTAATTACAAGAAGTACACTAGCTAAATGAAGAGGTCCCTTTACAAATCACTATAAAGATATTTTAAGAGAACGGCCTTCGGGAGGAAGCCTTATGTATCATTTTGCTTCTGGCAAACGCCGAGGGTACAATCATTTGATCCCAACTCCACAGCAGCGTGGGGAGGGTTGTAAAAGGAGCTGCAGGATGTCATCATTTTTGCCTCTGCGGGCTGGGCTGGGCAGTGCCCTGTGTGGCTCACTGCTGTTTCTGGATCAAAGCTAAAAAACCATATCCCACAGCTCTGCTTCCTGAAACCCCGCGGGTCCTCTTGCTTCCCTGAGATCAGAGCACCATCAGAAGCACACAGCACTGCTAACGTCCAGCAAGGTCTTTCATAAATGCCTGTAGCAAATTCTACATCCCAGATGCACCTGTGCTCCAGCCCGCCTCCCCTCAGCCAGGTTAGGGCTGCCTGAGCTGACCCACCCTGGCCGGAAGGAAGCCAGCTCTGTCATGTCTCCCCTCGTCCCAGAAGAGTTCCCCAGTGTTCCCTCTTCTTTAGCAGTTTGGACAGGAAGGCAATTCAACCTATTTGGCCTGAGAGTCCATCTCCTCAGCCACTTTCCTCCCTAAAATGGGCAAAGCAGTTATGTTTAGCCACTCCCCCATAAGATGCAAAGTTGGATGTAACAGAGGTAATGGAAGCGTGGCTGGGGGGGGGGGGTCAGTCTATAAAAGATGTCTGTGAAAATTCTGTTTACAAAACAGAGATTCCTGGACAGTTCAACTCTGATACCCCACTGTAGAAAATGATGTTGTGGCGACCTGGCCATCCATGACCTCCCAGGACCCCTGCACCCCCTGCCTCGGTCCCCTGTCCTCAGGAGGGGCTGGTCTCCAGAGATCTCACCTGACAGCTGCCTCCTCAGCCTTTTTTCTCATTATGGTTTATATAGTCATCCTGTAAATGCTTAAAATCCAAGCAAGGAATTATACCTATGTGCTTTTGAACAAACAAAATGAGATTTTTGGTTTTGGTACCAAGTATCTCTCCAGGTTGAATGTAGCTTCTATTTTCATACTGAAATCAATTTCCAAAGCAATACAACTTGCAGGATGTTGTTCTGGAAAAGGTATATGAGACCTTCTAAGGGGATTTGAAGGGAATACCTCCTGTACTTAAATGCCTAAGAGTTTGTTTTTTAGGCTTAGGGCTGTGTCTCAGCTACTCTTCTCTTGTTTGCTTGGACAAATACCTGACACTCAAAATGAAGGAAGGAAAGATTTATTTAGCTCACAGTTACTGGAGGTTTCAGTCCATACTCAGCTGGGTCCAAGGCAGAGCAGCATATAGCAGAGAGCAAACTTTCATGGCTTTGGCAAAGAGCAAGACAAAGCAAAAGGAAGAGTAGCAAGCTCGAGCAGTTAGCTTCTCCTCCCTCCTTATATTGTAATGCAAATTCCCTGCCCCAGGGCAGGTGCAGCATCCACATTCACAATAATCCATCATAAACTCCAGAAGCTGCCCCCTTGACTGCATGAGGCTTTGGGGGTGGGGTGGGGAGTGGACACCTAGACACAAACCATAACAGGCTGGAATAGTAAGCTACATAGCTTGATTTGTAATGGTAATGCATTGGTCATTATAGGTTGCTCTTAAACCAGGCCAAAGTTGCTGCAAAGCCACCAAAGAGGATTTGAACAAAGTTGATCCCAATCGCATCTCAGGGTGCCCCAGGGGTGGGGCAGGCACGGCAGGCTTGGGGATCAAACCCCCAGGCCCTGTGCCTGCTTGCAGGGGCTTTAATCTGCTAAGCCATTTGACAGGCCTCAAGCCATTAGAACAGAACTTTGATTGTTTGATTACATCATTTAAAAGAGGTAATAAGCACAATCCACACCTGCTAATAATCATAAAAAGTGTTTTAAGAATCCAATTTCAACACAGAGACCACTTAAGTGGGCCTTTCCCCAAACAATAATTTCCAAACACTTCATCTACTCACTAGTGACCAAGAGCAGAACTTCTGTGTTCTCAGGAGTCAAGTGTTTTTGTCCTTACTTTCCAAGCTAAAGCAAAACTTCTGTTGTGGAAGTATGGACTCACTGCCAGGCTCTGCCCAAACCCTATCACCTACTTTCTCCAGTCTGGAGGCAGATGGTAGACCTTGCACTTGCCAGGCAGGCACTAATGCCACTGAGCTACCTCCCTGGCTAGCAATGGAAAAAACGTACAGAAGTGATTCCCCTTGAAGCCTTTCAGGAGATTCTTTTTCCTAAAATCTAGTCCTATAAATATATACACTTTATGTTAACATTTTAGGTCAGTGTTTGGGGCACTAACATTTCCTTAGGCTGACTCATTTCCATAGGTTGAGAGACCAGCCTTTTGCTTGTAAGCACTAGGGGCTGAAATAATTTAATTTGGGAACCCTAACAAGTACCCCAGAAACCCACAGCTGCTGTCCTCATGCTTTAGTACTTCCCACAGTGTGGGCTGTGTTCAGTTCCTGGTAGTCATTTGCAGACACTGCACAGCACAACGGAGCCATCTCAGTATTTGAGGGACTGTGTAGGTGAGCCGGGCTGTAATGAGTTAGCCTCATGCTGAGCTTCCGCGCCACAGTTATGGAGGTGGTGTTTCTCAAATTGGCCGGCCATGCTTGCTAAAACACAGATTTGTTGGCCTGATTCCCACAGGTTCCCTTAAGAGGTCCAGGGTTGAACCTGAGCATTAGATGCTTCGTCTCAGGACCACTGATGTATCAAATCTGGAGGGTTCATGTCAGTCCCGATTGTTTGGGCCCTTGGCAGCTTCTCCATGAGTGCTGGTTCTACACTGGGCACATTTGATCAGTCCTTTGCTTACACTCAGGCTCTGTAGTTCCAGACGAAGATGCTGAGAAACCAATTGGGTAGAGCTGAGTGCTCCTGGGAGCATCCAAGGGGTGGTTGGCTGCTACACAGCGCTGTAGTCACAGCAGTCACTGTGATATCCACAGCTTACGAGAATGTCTGCTGAAATCAAACTGATAAGCATCTTATCTTCACTAATTTTTATCTTAGGACTTAGAGCTAGCCCTTCAATATGCTGGATTCTGAACCAGGGATTGAACTCAGACCCTTGCGCTTGCCAGGAAAGCACTTATTCCACTGAGCCATCTCCCCGGGCCCCTAGAGTCCAACCATTTTTTTCTGTAATCACACTTGGTTAAGTTTTAAAGCATGGCTCTGTTACAAAAGAGTGCAATCATTTTACTATTTGCTTCAAGCACACGTTGGAATGTAAACATACCTTGTTTAACTTGACAAAATATTCCAGTCCAGCTTCCAAAGGATTTGTATCACAGTTCATCTAAAAAAGAAAACAAACATTTTAAATCTTAGATGAGTAATAACTGGATGACGTCACTTCCATGTGTTATCTTTTTAGAAGAAAGAGCATTTTTTGATATTCAAATGCAGCTGCTGAAAAAGGTAGCTTAGGGACTGCTGTCTAGAAGCCTTTTTTAAATTCAAAATTCAAATGTAGCCTTTCAGCATATACTACCATTCAGAGTATAGCAAATACAGAAGCTGAATGTCAAAACCTGTCTGTGTAGCTCTTCTATTTTAAAAAATCTCTGAAGGATAGACACAATGTTCCTTCCATAAATAAGGCTGTTTAGGTTGTATGTCATAATTGTATATAACTAGCTTTTGTATGCATTTAGTACTGAGTCTACAGGGTCTCGCTGCACAGAATGGACTCCTAGTGATCCTCCTGTTTTCAGCCTTCCAAGCGCTGGGATTACAGGTGCCCACCACCACGCCCAGTCTCAGCGCTGTCTCCGCATGTCCCAGGGGCAGGGCCAACACGGCACACCGGGGATCGAACCTCATTTCCTGCATCTGTCTAAGTAGATGCTTCAGTCCGCTGAGCTATCTGACTGACTCATAAGTAGGTTTTTGAAGTTTTGAAATATTTTCCAGAACAACCCACTTGGGTCTCCTTCAGTCCCTCTCTTAGACAGACGCTTTCTTTCCCTCAATAAATATATTCTGCTCTTAACCTCCAAAAAGCCCTAAATAAATAAAATGAAGTATCTTGCAGTTAGCCCAGAGTCAGGAAAAGCAGAAGGTAGGAATGTGGCTTCTGCAGACTCAAAAGAAAAAAAAAGAACAGCATCCCCAGCCAGTGCAGGGACACAGCCAGCACCCAATCACCCCGAGACAAATGTGTTTGTTTCCTTTTTCTCTTTTCCATACAGGACTTTTCTAAAACATATCAAGCTGCTTCTTTATTTCTGCAGTACTGGGGACTGACCCCAGATCCTCGTGTGTACCAACAAGTGTTCTATCACCGAGCAACATCCCCAGCCCATTTAAAAATAATTTTTAGTTTGAGACAGAAGCTTGAAAGGTAGCCCAGGCTGGTCTTGAGTTTGTGATCCTCTTGGATCAACCTCCAAAGTAGCTGACATGCCAGGACTCCTGATTTAAAAGGGGTCAACTTCAAAAGACAGCACAGTACTTACATGAACCAAGGGAGCATAAGATTATTTCACATGATTATAAAATTTTCCCTCACATCTCTTAATCAATTTGAGCTACCCTAAAAGTAGTTTTTAATCTGCTTAAGTTTCGGATTTTTTTTTTTTTTTTCAAAGAAAAAAAGCAGAGAAGTGTGATCCCTATCAGAACACAAGAGGGCGCACTGGCACCGCTGGAAAACGGGGTGTGGGGAGCAGGGCGAGGCAAGGCACAGAGCTGTCTAAATCCCGAAGGGCAGCTTCCACTGCTTCACTCCTGGGCCCACGGGACAGAGCTGACCCAGGAGCCCAGCGAAAGATTGCTAATAAGCCAGGCATTGTATGGCAAGAACTCTGGGAAGCTGAGGCAGGAGGATCACAAGTTTGATTTAGCAACTTAGCAAGACTTTGACTCAAAATTAAGTATTTTTGTTCTTTATTTTTAAGAGCTGGAGATGGAGCTCAGTGAAAAGGCCTTCGGTTCAAGCCAAGTAAAATAGTAGAAACAACCACAAAATAAAAACCCGAGGTCACTCACAGAGCACCTTTCACGGAGATGCCTGAGGCCCCTCACTCTCACAGTGCTCAATTTGCTGCCTCCCTTCACAAGCCCACATCCTCAAGAGTGCGTGCCTGGGCTTCAAATTACACTTAAAATGAAATTAATTGACTTAAAATGAACTTGAAATTTTTCTTAGCCCTGTAAAGACCAATGCAATCCTGTAGGAGACCTGTTCCTGCACGCAGAAGAGCAGAGGCTCTGGGGCTTAGGCCCCCAAGCCAGGATGAAGTGGATAAATTCAGACCCCAGCACACCCATCCCTCATCGCCCCTCACTGCCTCCAAGGAAAGAACCACAAGACTGCAAAGCCTGGGGATCTACAGCAGTGATGACAAATCTTTTGGATCTTTCAAAAATAACAAACAGCCCACTGCAGCATGCAAGCCACAGGTTCACCACCTCTGATTCTGAGGACCTGCCACCCTACAGGGTAGAGTTTCAACCCCAGTTTGGCCTGTGCTGTGTACCATGAACCAAAGGCCCCGCCAAATCTCAGTGGGACTCCGTGTAGAACAGGAGTCATGGTAAAACTTTCTGAGAGTTGAGAAGGCAAATGAAATCATGCCAGTGAAACTTCATGTGAGTGGCTAACGTACAGGACTAACAGGCAATCTTGCATTTTTATTAATGGGACTCACACATGTGGGACCACTGGCCTTGTCCCTCAGCAAGAAAAAAGTTTAGTTTGCAGGAAAGGACAAGATAAGAAGGAAATGTAGATGGTCAGCACATAGAGCAGGTGGAGGTGGGGCTCAAGTCCCACAAGCCGGTCCCCACAGCACACACAGACTTGAGGGCTCCCACTACTTGGGAGGAATTGAGACAGAATAGCCCCCTGTCAGAGTCCCCCGGTGCTTGGCACTGCTCCCGGTAAATGCATGTGCCCAGCCAGAAGCAGAGGTAGCCCAAGTCTGCATACAGACATCAAAGGGAAACAGTCTGAGAGAAGGGACCCTAATTTCCAACCTCGGCGCCCCAGGCTCGGAAGGCTTTCTCCAGTCGTAGAGCATTCAGGGCGTAGGTCCCAAAGTTGCTGATGCCCTCCTGCTGGCCTGCAGTCATGACAGCCTCGTAGAGAGCCACGGAGTCCTCTAGCCTGTGGTACAGCTCCCATCCCAGCTCACCTGAAACCAAACACGGGGCCACACAGAGTGAAGCGGCATCCTCATTCCATGTGTGAGAGTTGAAAGCCGGTGCAGAGGGGAGGCTGCACGTCCATGGCAGAGACATGAACAGTGTTAAAAGACAAGCTCCCAAAAGTTCAGTGTGAGCTCCCACCAGGAGCAGCTGTCGCAGAGGATGGTACATCTGCGGGTGACCCTGAGCCAGGGCTGCAGGGCAAGGCTGCAGGACAACTCTGGTCCAGAGGTAGTCTAGAAGCAGGACTCCATCTCAAGCTGGAGCTGGCACCCAGAGAGGACACTGTAGGCCATTTCAGCAGAATGAGTTCCATGAATTATGAAGCCAGCGTATTTTATGTACAGAAGGGGTTCAAGATTTAGATACTCCAACTCCCTTGTGCCCACCCAGGAATCACAGGCTTAAAAATCCAGAAAGCTGAAAATTACTCTGAGGTCTACACTGTGTGAGATTCCCTTGCTCCCACTCTATCCCTGTCTGTACATGGAGCAGCATCAGAGGTGGCGGGGTAGGCAAGAGAGCAAGACAGGGGACAAATCTCACCTGTCCCATTTACTAATTTTTATTTTGGTCATTATTTTGTCCCCTGTTGGGTTGAGGGGTGGGACCACGTAGAGCAGAGGCCCAGGGAAGATCTATGGCCTCCAGTGCCACAGTTTTCTCCTGGGCCCCGTCCTCAGGCTGGCCCAGGCTGCTGGCACCCGGTGGGAGCCACAGTGCAGAGACCAGGTCCCATCCATGAAGGGGCCCAGAGGTGGGGGGTACTGGGTGCTAATGGGGATGAAAAAGGACCCTGTCAGAGGCCCACACCACCACACACAAGGCTGAGGTTTCCTGGTGAGCACACAGCCTGGGCAGGAAGTGCCTGCAGGCAGTGCTACACGGAAAGCAGGACTCAGCCATGTCGGCTCTGAATAACGACACCCTTGCCTTCGACAGGGCTGCTGGCCTGGCCTTTCCAGTTTTTCTGATGTTACCCTTCCCTTATTTCTTTTCCTACTCTGTCAGACATTTAGAAACCCATTGGAGCCTAGCAGTGAATAGGCAGACCCGTCTTAGAGCTGAGCAAAAACAATCTTCCCACTGCCAAGTCACAAGGCACGCAGTGACTGTGCACACACGTGCAGAGATTCAGACCAGGATGGCTGAGGGGCTCACCTGTGTATGATATCCTAATAGCAGTGACGGGAATCCCAGCAACCTTGAAGGACTTGGTCTGCAGAAAAGCAAAGGCGCCTTCACTGAGGTCTTCTGAGGTCAGCTTCTGCAAGACCCTCCTCGCATGTGGCCCCGCAACTCCGAGGACGCCCAGCTCATCGGTTATGTTTCTAATCTCAACGTTGTATCCACCTTTGATGGCTACTTCTTCAATCCATCTGCATTGGAGGCATAGACACGAGGCTGAATGCTGCTGCAGTGCTGCGTGCTGCTGACATTTCACTGCCCTGAAGATGGGGTTTGTGTCTAGAATTATCAGAAAGTCCCCAGAGGACCACTGGATCCAAACACTCAATTTTTAAACTGGAGGAACCTGAGCCCATGAGATGTGAAGAGACTGTCTCCAAATCACCCACATGAGTTGGGGGTAATGTGCCACAGAACTGAGGATGCTTCAATTTGAACATGCCATGCGATTTTTCTTAAATAGTGACAGTTCTATTGCATTTAAAGTAAGGAGTCAGCTTCAAAAATCTACTGAAAACCAAATGTGCTGTAATGCAGGAGGCATGCTTGTGTCACTGCAGGTTCACAATGCACCTGGCACCAGGCACAGACTCGCTCGAGGATCACAAGGAAAGACAAAAACTCTGGCTTCAGTTTCTAAGCCTCGATGAGTTATTGGAGCCCAGCTGTGGCCCCATTTATCATTTATGAGAGGTCCCTCGGGCTTGAAAGTGTACGGGGAAGGGCTGGAGCGGACTGAGCCAAAGCTTGGCTGCTGAGACAGAACCCAGTGCACTTTGCCTCAGAGCAGATAACGTGTATAATTCGGTGACCACAGCGAGGATCTACCAGGTAGCACGTGTGTTAGATAGTAGTGTTCTGAGCATTTGAAAGTAATGGACTACAGACTTCTTCTTTTCTTTCAGACAAACACCCACAAAGAGGCCTGGCATGGCAGAGCATGGAGCTGAGGGCAGGAAGGCAAGGCTCAATCTGGCTTGATCCAAGTTAGCCAAACGAGCTTCCCCATCTGATTGAGCATTACCATAATTAACAAGGGAGTAGGAGAAATGACTAAGGCAGTGTTTTAAAGGAGTTCTGGAACATTGATTGCACCTTCTAAATGGGACTGAACAGCACCAGAACCAGTAAATCCAACCCCTGGGGTACTAGGTGGGGGGCAGGGTCTTCAAATGTTTCTGATAAAAGGCACAAATTAAAGGAAGAATTAAAGGGCCAGTGAGATAGCTCAGCAGAGCAAGCACTGCTTAGACAAGCGCAGGGACTGGCGCCACATGCTGCACCACCCCCGCCCGAGGCACGCTGAGCTGATGACCGAGTCCAGGTGTGGTGGCACATGCCTGTAATCTTAGCACTGGGGAGACTGAAAACAGGAGGATCACTACGAGTCTGAGCTGCATGGTGAGACCCCGTACCAAATACAATAAAAAATGAAAACCAAAGAAGAATTAAAGTTACATTTCAAGTACTATAAAGGAAAAACTCAGTGCAAGATCCAGTCAACATGCAATCTGTACAAAATGTTTTCTCTTTTCTTTATTTTTGAGACAGCAGGGGCTTTAGCAATTTATTGCCCAGGTTGAGGTCAACTTTGCCTCAGCCTGTCTTACCCTTCTAAAGTGCTGAATTACAGGTGTGCACCACCACACCTGGCATACAGAACATTAGTACTAGCTGTGCTTACCTAAGATCATGGAGTTCGGATCCAGAACCAGTTATTAACAGAAATTCACCAGGAGATTGGTGAGAGACAGTCAGTTCAGCATACACACGACCTTTGGGTGTCAGCATGTGGCTTATGTTTGTAAAACCCACCTACACCAAATAATTCAAAATGATTAGGATGAGCTGAAAACCTTAGGCATTCTTTTAACACACATGTAAATAAAAATATGAGCATTAACCATGAAATGCTTTCTTCTCTTACCATGTCTATCAATTGTACAAACTACTTAAACCCAAGGTTAATGTGGCATTCTCATCTTAACCATTCAAAGCTGTCATAAAAGCTATGCTTTCTATTAATATCAATTTTACTTAAGTATCTTTGAAATAGGGCTTTTACTAGATAGTTCAGGTTGGCCTTGAACTCACCATACTTTGGTTGCCCTCAAATTCGAGGAAATCTTCCTACCTCAGCCTCCCAAACACTGGGATTACAGATATGTGCCACCACCCTTGGCCTACATGTAGTCGGTTTTAAATTTCCCCCAACATAATTAAGCAAAGTCATTAGGTCTTTGAATGATACAGGAAAGCACTCAACAAGAATTTAAACTTGAAAAGTAGCTTATTTTCTCTCCATTGAAGAGTTCTAATGTTCACACAGGTATCAAATTGTGAGCTGAAATAACACATTGGAATTTGACTTTTGAAAAAAAAAAAAAAACCCAAGAGGATGGAGAGTCACATGGGCGTGACCCCTGGACTTTGGCTATCTACCTTCGGAAGGGCATTGGCGAAGAGGTGGTCCAGCAGCCTTGCAGAATCCCGGCCTTTGATGCTGAACTTGCCAAATGGTGTCAGGTCAATCACCCCCACTCTTTGCATAACTTGTTTATACTCAGACCCCACCGGCTCAAACCAGTTTGTGCGGCGAAAGCTTGGCCTGAAACGCAGTGTTTGCTGTTATAGAATGCTTTCACTTACTGTCCAAGGGTGTAGAGTAAGGCTATTTTAATAAATTTTTTCCATCTAGAAAATACTACTTGGGAAAGGAGATTTGACCTTAACTGCTCTGCCAATCATATGTATGTATGTTTATGTTGGGCTCTGACCTAAAGCTACTCACCTGGCCATTTCATAGCAAATGAAATGTTAACTACCTAGCACATAAGATGACACTTGGGGACTAAAAAGATAGCTCAGTAGACTAAGTGCCTGCTTAGGCAGGTGCAGGGACTGGTGTTAGATCCCAGGCACCACATGTTGTGTCAGCCCCATCCCCTGGCCTGCTGAGCCACCCACCGGACCAGACATGGTGGTGCACACCTATAATCCCAGTGCTGGGGAGGCTGAAAACAGGAGGATCACTATGCAGTGCAATGAGACCCTGCAGGGGTGTGCAGTGAGACCCTGTGTGAAATACATTTTTTAAAAAAATGGCACCTGAGGCAGGCACATGTCAGCAGTCCAGCATTTTCCACTACCAGCCACTGAGCCAAACTGAATTAGAATACTGGTGGGGATAGGGATGGCCAGAGCTTCGCCCACACAGCTACAAATGCTAATCAGCTGGGCTTGTTAACAGCCAGATTCAATGTGTTAGACTTGAGAAGGCCTCCATGCCCATACTACAGACAACAGGGTCCCTGATTTTCTGGTCCAAAACTTTTTGTTAGTGAGGTGGGTACCAATACTTGAACTTAGGAGATTTTCATTGAGCTCCATTCCCAGCCTTTTCTTTTTTGTTTTTTATACTTAGATAAGTTCTGTTTAAATTGCTAAGTTGCCAAGGCTGGGCTTGAACTTGAGATCCTCCTGTGTCTGCCTCCCAGAGTCCTGGGATTACAAGCCTAAACATGTTTTCAAAGAAAGGGCACAGTGTGACTTTCCAAGACCTTTGCATTAATTAATGATAGGGCTGGGTCTAGAACAAAGGTCTCTTGGCACATTGCAAAGGTTCTGTCTACTTCACAAAGCAGACTTCTAACTTGGTATATTAACTTCAGAGCAAGGGGCTGGGTGTGCAAACTGAGTTTTCATCAGCTTAATTATTAAAATGGTAGAAGAATTTCAGGCCAGACCCAAAAAAGCACAAAGTGAAGAACAGAGTTGACATTCACCTGTTGTTTAGGAGAAACCCAAACCAGTATGTAGCCACCCAACAGTCAAGACTGTCTCCCTGTAGAGCCCAGATGAGTTCACAGCTCAACAGTCTTTAGTTGCTTAGCTCTTATGTTAACATTGTTTACAGAAGCAAAACAACAGCTGGAGAAAACAAAGGTAACAACTTTTAGGTTGGCTACTTATTTTCCCTTGGTTTATGGATTCTCATGAGAAAAAATGTATAATTCATGTCAAGTACTGTATGATATGCGGTGCTCTCCAGGGGTGCAGGGCTGTGTTCTGATGGTTATTTTATGCCTTAGCTTAACTTGAAATCCTAAGCCAATTTATCAACCATGCACATGATATGCAGGGCTTAGCATGAACATTATGCGCATGCATACTACATGCACTAGAAGGAAGACGTTATTTCATGCTATTTCCCCATGCTGTATCCCCAGATGCAGGTTATTTTCATTTTGAGGTTCCATATTCTGTGATTTGACCAAGATCCTAAAGCCGCACAAACCTTTGAGAGGCAGCTGAGGTCAAGTGGGGATTTGGTGGGGTGAGCAAAGTTCCTCTGCTTTTCTAGCAAAAATGCTGAGGGAAAGAGGCATGGCCAGGGCTGCTGCTGCAGCTCTCGGGGAAGAAAAGTCCTCAGTTCTCTATATCCTTTCCTCTAGCTCCTGGGCTCCACCACTGGGTCAGCACATGGCAAAGCCAGCCACACACCTGTACTGAGTGTCCTGGCCCGGTCTGTAGAACCAGTTCGGCTGTTCCCAGCCCGCATGGAATCCCATGGAGCACTTGGGTGACAGGGTCTCATAAAGCCCGCTGACTCTCTGCGTGGGCCGCCCAGCGAAACGCTCTTCCTTGGGATAGCCAACTGGAAAAGAAGAGCCAGCACTCAGGAAGACAAATACTTCCAAGGGATTAGGACAGTGGAAAATATAGGACTCAAAAGCCAGATGTGCACACATGTGCATATGTGTGTTTGATGTAAAGATTGAAGCAGTCATTTATATTAATCATCAAGGCATAAAGTGAAAAATTACTTAAAAATTGAAATAATTAAGTAAAAGCACAATCTGTTAGGGTCCCTGACCAGCTCCACCCAATGAACACAATAAAAAGTATCTAGATCCCCCAGCACCACATGCCAGCCAGCCCCGACCCCTGGTGGGCTGAGCTGGCCACACACACACACACACACACACACACACACACACACTAAATAAATGTAATAAATAAATAAATATTTTTTTTTAAAAAGTATCTAGCGTTGGATGCTGTGAACACTTTGTACAATTACAAATCTGTACTTCACCGATGTTGTTGAATCCGTAGGATTCTCTGGCTTTGGCCTCAGTGTACTGAGCTGTGGTCCATTTGCCATAGCGGTTAGGGTCCAGTTCTATCAGGTCAAAAGGAGGCTCTCCCTGCAGGATCCAGTCGCTGAGGTACTTTCCTACTCCCCCAGCGTGGATTATGCCATACCTTTTGGACACAGAGACAGGTGCCTGCTCACTAACACAGGTTATTTTCAAGTGGTGACACATACCCAGCTATCCTACAGGGCCCCAAAATTGGAATATTCTGTGCTCTTCTGAACATAAAAGATCATACTTTTTATGCTGTCCATTTTTCCACTTAAAATGCATACAAATTAAACATGCCTGGCTTGATAGCTGGTTTCTTTCCACAAGGCCGAGAGAAATATATCTGAAAAGTAGCCTTCTCCTCTCAGCTATGGAGGAAAGGTGTGGGCAAGTGAGGAGGATAGAAGTGGAGAACAGGGTAATGTGACTGGCTCTCTCTGGCCCCTGAGCTCTGAGCACCCTGGCTGAGGGGAAACTGGAGGGAGAACCCATGCCCCTCAGACTGGGCCCGGCCTGGACCTGCTGAGGTGGCGGCCTCTTTGTGAGGAGCCAGGGCTGTGATCTTGGAAGCACTCAGCCCAGAAGCCCTCACCTGGGGCCTGCACGGGCTGGAAAGGAGCGCTGCCCTCACCCCACCTCCCATTTTGCAATTAGTGGGTCGCTCAGTGGAGAAGATCAGGTTGCTTTTCACTCTTTAAGAAGATGCTTGGAAAGCAAGAATGATTTTATGCTGTCACGGTGGACCCCGGCAGTTCTACCCACCCACTCCAGTCTAATGAAGGCCTTCACAGTAGGTGTGTCTGTGGTTAAGTCAAGAGAAACTTCTGCATAATCAGATGAGCCCAGGGAGATGGCTCAGTGGAATAAGCGCTTCCCTGGCAAGCGCAAGGGTCTGAGTTAAATCCCTGGTTCCGCAAAAAAATAAAAAAATAATAATAATAATAATCAGATGAGCCAGAAACTCTGGGAGAGGACCAAGAATAGGAGCTCCCTGAGGAGGCGTGAAATGCAAGCCACCAAAAGACAGCCACTCAGTAGCCAGGACCCCAGGCTCTAAGGACGGGTTGGGGCCCAGCAGGCCAGAAACACTAACTAGCTTGCCTCCCATCAAGATGCCAATTTTGTGACTTTAGAAAATAGATGTCTAAAGGCTGTTATCAGAAGTGTGTTTTGCAAGGAGAGTAAGAGGCAGCCGTGCACCCTTCACCCTTCTCTGGCATTGCAGCACTAGGCTTGCAGAGCTAGGCATCATTAATGTCAGTGGAGTACGTGGCCAGATGAGATGGCGGAGGAACAGAGTGCCAGAAGCTATGATATGGTGGCAGAGTGGGTTTGACATCAATATTCACCAAGTTAATGGGACAAATACTAGAAATAAAACTTCAAAGAGGTGATGGAGTCATTAATCAGAAGCAACACGAGGAATTACAGAGAAATACATCATGTTGGGCAAACACAAATTATGCTGAAAAATGCATCAGATACATTATATATTTGCTATTTTGAATTATCTTTGTCATATTGTATTATGAAAAATCCTTGTGTAGTGGGGCAAATTGACCTGTTTGAAGGTAACAGCATGAAACGAGACATGAATAATGGAAATGGCTGGAAATAGACAAAGAAAACTTTAGGAAACAATTACCTTTCTGTGCACTAATCTTTAAACACTATACAGGTAATTTAGCCATTATATAGTCAGAATTTTAACACTGAAATATTTTATTTCTCCTATTATTACTTGCCCATAAAAGAGAAAATTCTCTTTCTCT
>NW_004524814.1:1832025-1835291 GCF_000260255.1 Octodon degus
TTTTTTTGTCCTGAAATTATGGGACCAGACTTGGCTGAGCAAGTGATTTTATAATCCCTGCTGGGGTCACAGACATACTCACCCGAAGCCTACAGCCACCCAGTAGTTCCTGACTCCCTGGTGCGGACCCACAAGAGGCAGAATGTCAGGGGAGTAGGTGATGGGACCATTGACCACATTGATGATGTCTGCCTTTTGCAGGACTGGAACCATCTCCATTGCTGCTTGCACATGTTCCATAAGCCGGTCTAGGTCAGACTCAAAAAGTTCCTTCCCAAAGCCTGGAAATACACCACCCTATGGTCAGCATGCCCTCACACAGGGACAAGCACCCTGAAGTGATTGAAGCCTAGTCAACATTTGTCATCCTCAGAGAGCTACCCCTTATGCTACAGAGAATAAACGAAGCTATTTTGGAAACAAATCGCTTTTTTTTTTAATTTACAGAAATTTAAATGTATGTATATTAAACTTCTATTGTTTAATCCAATCATAATTTTAAAAGCACAAGGAATGATAATTTGGCTTGTCAGGAGCGATCTCTACCCTTCAATTAACCTTCAGTGCCTTCCTCATCCCCACCCTCTGGTGAGGGCAGCCAGCAGGGAATAAATCCCACAAGAACCCCAGAATGGGCACCACCGCTGCAGGATCTGGGAGGACAGAGGTGAAGGATTCCTTCTGCAGCCTGTGCCCATGCCCTGCCTGTACAGATGGTACTTACAGCCTGTCCTAAAGTCACTGAAAAGCCAAGTCAAAGCAGCGCCACCACAGCATCAAATCTCCGCCCATCTCTGTGGCCTTCTCACATGGCATCCGACCAGCCCCTTCTAGGGGTCGCATATTTGGACTTCAGGTCACTGGCACACGTTGGTGGGGTAGGATGCAAGGTGCCCTTGCCCTGGGCCCAGGGCAGTAGCCAGGCACTGCCTTCAAGGGGTAGGATTTCCACATTTGTTAACTTTTGTGGCTTTTTTTTTTTTTTTTTTTTCCTGAGGAGGTGCCAGGCCATCAAGAAGAGTGGGGAGGGAGAAGGAAGCCTGAGGTCCCACAGCACTCAGCAGAACCAAGCCAGCAAAACCTGGAGGCCAGCTGGCCCACCTCTGAGGAGGCTGCTGAGGTATTAGCTGCTGTGTGCTGCCTTTTGGAGGGAGAGGTTTGTTCTCCACCTCATGTTGCTTACCGAGGCCAAATTCTACTCCAAGTGCTGTGGTTCACAGGGGTACATCCCAGCACAATGAGAGGCTAAGACAGAAAAGCTGCAGGTTCAAACTCAGCTTTGACAATTTAGTGATCCACTGTCTCAAAGTTTTAAAATGTCCTCTCTGGTAACACACACATGCGCGCGCACACACACACACACAAACACACACATGCACGCACCCTACTTCACACCCTAATGACATTCTAGCTCCCTTTATTCTCTGTGTCATAAGGGGTAGCTCTCTGAGGATGACAAATGTAAAACCTAGGCACCCAAAATCTTAACCTGGCCATGCAGAAATATTTCATGAGTAAACCAAAAGGACCTATCTCCCTCAAGGAACTCAAGGGCGCTCAGAGCATCCCACTACAGCACGCAGACAAGGCCTGTGATGTCCCTGGGAGCCCCGGAGGCCTCAGCCTGTGGTCTGGCCTGCCTGCTCTGCTAGGCCCTCTGCCCTTCCTTCCCAGTGGGTGGCGTCCTGCCTCTGCTGCCTGCCCTGGGTCACCAGTGGAGCTCAGAGCTGCTCCACCCAAAGCCTGAAACTGCTATAAGCAGAAAGAAGGTGAGGATGGAGGCTGGAGGTTTGTAGGGCTGAAGGATACACCTGGAGTCTCTCCCAGCCTGGAGGGTGGTGGAAGACAAGCCCTTCAGGGACAGGCACCCCCTGGGCTCAGGCATCTGCTCGAGCCAGAGGACACACTTCTTTTCCTCTCTGCTGGACCACCCTGGGCCATTTGTGTCTGACCTGAGGACCCACCTGGGGGAACACCGTTGGTGACCCATGCATCCTGGACCTTCATTTTCTCCTGATTCTCGTAGGGCCCGAACAGAAGCCCATTGCGCTCCTGGCGGAGGTAATAGGATCCTTCTAGGTCCCGGAGCACAGGGAGCTCTCGCTTCAGAGCTTGCACTTCTGGGATGGTGGAGGTGACCACATACTGGTGCTGGACCGGGATGAGAGGGTGTTCCAGGCCAATCATTTTACCTACTTCACGTGCCCAAAACCCTTGAGGAAAAAAATCATTTAAAAATGGTATCACATATATACAAACATAGTACACATGACACTGATAGACAATTTATATCAACATTATTTACAAGGCTTGTATTCTCATGGTGAAATCTAAAGACTGTCATCACAATCTAAAATTTTGTCATTGCAGGTCAGCTTCTCCACTTCCAAAACTATCTCTCCAAATCTATGATGCATGTACTTCCAAGCCTACAAGGCTGCTTGGCTTATTTAAAAATTTGAAAATGTACATACTTTGGAAGAGATGGTTCATTAAGTTTTAACTATTATTTTTTTAAATCTAGCTTGAAAAAAAAGTCTAGCTTGAACACGTTTGTGAGACCCTTTGTTGCAAGGAGAAGAAAGCACTGGGAATCAGAACCAGGGGGGCCTGGGGTGGGCTTGGTGCCAGCATGTGGCCCTGGGTTTGATCCCAGCACTGATGATTGTCATTTGGGTCATACTGCTGCCTGGCCATCAAAGGACTGCTGGAGGGGGGCACTCTGTATGTTTCCTTGCTTGTTGTTTTTGATAACTATTTTTTGTACTGGGAATTGAACTCAGGGCACACACTTGCTAGGCAGTTTGATAATAATTTTGAGTAATCCTTCAAATTATTAGAGAATCTTATTTTAGGTGATTGTTTTTGTATGGGGAATTGAACTCAGGACCTTGCGCTTGTCAGGCAGTCATTGCATTGGTAAGCTATATCCTCAGCCCCTATTTTAGTTGTTTTAAAGGTTGAATTCCCTAAGTTTTTAATCCTTTCTGTTTTTGCTTTTTAAAACTATTAAAAAGGGGCTGAAGAGATGGCTCAGTGGTCTAAAGCACCTACTTGGAACAAGCTTAGCAAAGCCCAGGGACCATGGTTCGATCCCGCAGCACCACATGCCAGCCAGCCCCGCCCCCAGGTGGGCTGAGCTGGCCACACACACACACACACACACACACTAAATGTATAAATAAATAAATAAATAAATAAATAAATAAATAAAACTATTAGTAAGTTCTGAGGTCTCTCTCATGAAGTTCATATGAAGTTCACAA
>NW_004524814.1:1835891-1842435 GCF_000260255.1 Octodon degus
ACTTCTACTGGGTGTTTTATACAATGACAATGACGCTCTTGTTTCTTTGCTCAGAATAAGAGGCAAAAGGAAGCAATTCCTTGGGCTGAACACTGGGCTTCAAATTAGAATGCTCCGGTCATATTTCTGATTTTCCATATTAGGAGAAATCAAGTAAATTTTACATTATCTCCGGCGCCATAGGCCAACTAGAGTGAGGTCAAGAGAAACATCGTCCTCGCTCAGGTAGGCTTCCCTCACAACAAGCAGTACTTGGCCATGTCCTTTCATTGTCCCAGAGGAAAGGCACACAAACACAGCAAGGGCTGATTGTAAAAGCTCAAGGAACTGGTGAATATTAGACTACTACTCACCAAAAGGCTCCGTGCATCAAAAACCTCCCCAGCAGCTTGCCCACCCAATTATGGTTTTCAGAAGATGTTTTGCAAATCATGCAGTACCAACTATACAGTTAAAACATAACTGGAGAGCTGTGACCCGGACATCTCAACTAGAATGCATGAGATGCCTCAGCAATGTCAGAGCTGAAGGGCTGGCCAAATAGCTCAGTGGATTAAAACCATTGCTTAGGCAGACGCAGGGGCCAGGAGTTTGATCTGCAGCCTGCCATGCCTTCCCTGCCCCCAGGGCTCACTGAGCCAGATTGAGACTGGGCGAGGTGGTGCGCATCTGTAATCCCAGCACTTGGGAGGCTGTAAACAGGAGGATTACTACGAGTCCAATTTACTCAGTGAGACCCTGTACACCCTGTCGTTAATACAAAAAAAAAAGAAAAAAAAGAAAAAGAAAAAGAAAAAGAAAGAAATGTCAGAGCTAACTCAGAGGCACATGCTTTGTGATCAAGTTCTCGGGGAGTCTATTTACAAAGAGAACAAGGCAAAAGAAGAGTAATCAGGGTATCAAAAGCTATGATATGCTGATGCTCCCCTGTGCACACTAGGGTGTTCATTTAAATGGAAGTGATTGTAATCATCAGTTATTCTTTTTTATTACGCACCTAATTTTTTAACGCTTTCCATGTTGTAAGCCCTGTTTTAGGTATTTTATAGTATTACCTCATTTACTACACTTTTGAGATGGGCACTCTTATCCCTACTTCAAAAACAGTAACTTGCCTGAGGGCCAGGGTTGGCAAAGTGGAGGTCCCAGGACTAGAGAGCCCCACTGCCCTGAATCAGGCCAGAAAGTCACAGCAAACCCTCACGTTTTACTCGTAGTCTGACCTCGAGTTTAGGGGTATTCTGAGGACTTTGCAGGCTTTAAATCTCTCAGCTTTTGATTGTATTTCCAAGTCTAGGGGCCAGGGAGATGGCTCAGTGGAATAAGCGATTCTCTGGCAAGCACAAGGGCCTGAGTTCAATCCCCAGTTCCACACACACACACACAAAAAAAAAAAAATCATTATGCCAAGTCTATGTCCTGGTAACTCTAAAGATTTTCCATTTCAGGAAAGAGTTGCCCTTGAGGACCCTGGCTATATCTCTGAGACAGCCTGGCCTCTTAGTGATTCTGGGAAATAGTCTAGCCTAAGCATTCAACATGGGTTTTTAACTCAGAACGTGCATCTTTGTCAGCTTCAGTTACAGAAGGGGCTTTCCCAAACCTTCTCCCGCCAATCACTGAGGCTAACCCCTTGAGGAGTCTCTGTCCTTTAAGTCAGTTTTGTTTTTAAACCAAATTACAAATAAACAAACACACACACACACACCCCACATGCAACCACACATGCACAACATACCCTTATCTTTCCATGTACTGATATATAATTAATTTTTTTTCAGTAATTTTGTCCAGCAGAAAAGAAACAATGAAAGTGAAAAAAATGTTTTAAAAGGTTATGAGGCAGAAACTTGATTTGAATGAGAGTTGAGAACTGGCACAGGAGCTTGTGAAAGTTTCAGCAGCCAGCAGCCTGGAATTCCCAGGAAGCAGATTGCAGTAGGTGGGCAGAGCCCAGGGCAAAGGCCGAGGGGGGCATTCCTGCCCTGCAGGCGGTGTTTCCTCCTCCAGGAGTCTGTATCCCAGGCTGGCCACTCTTGGAGCTTCTGTCACTATACCTGGCCCTGCCCCCAGGGTCCACAGCCACGTGCAAAAAGCTGACCTGAGCTTCAGCTCTTGAGGTGGGGTCTGAGCTCTTTTGAAACCATCCCATTTTCCTCTCAGAGACTTGTCTTTTCTCACATTATGTAGTTTAGGGAAAAAATTATTACAACAGCAATTTACTAGGTAAACAGATGTTTGTCCATTTTTTAAAAACCAGGTAATTAGAATATTCTAGGTCATTTCTCCAAATAGCCATTGGAAATGCACGACTTCCTGAGGTATCCTGCTGAGAAAATCTGCGGGACTGTTTCCAAGCCCACCTGAAACAAGTGCAGTGTTATGGTTTGTGTCTAGGTGTCCCCCCCAAGCCTTACTCAATCTTGGGGCAGCTTCTGGAGTCTTCAATTGATTATTGTGGGTGTGGATGCTGCACCTGACCTGGGGCAGGTAATTTGCATTTCAATGTAAGGAGGAAAGAGAAGTTAGCTGCTTGAGCTGCTGCTACTCCTCCTTTTGTGTTCTTGCTCCTTGCCACCACCATGAAAGATTGCTTTCTGCCAGTGCCAGGCTGCCCTGGAGGCAGCTGAGTACGAAATAAATCAGACATACTTGTTTTCTCTTATAGGAGAAATCCAAAGTAAAAAAAAAAAAACAAAACTGTGAACTTGGAAAGAATTCTTACTACTTGGAAAAAAGACTAAATAACTTTTGTGTCTTGGGTCTACAACACTCACACAAGAGATTCCTGAGGACAGTGGGAGAGAGGAAGAGCATATGGCAGCTAAGGACCAAGGACAGCACAAAATAAAGCCATTTTTATACCACTGCTCTTACTTTTTAGGCAAGTCACTATTATTGTTTTGTTTTTTCGGTACCAGGATCGCAGTAGGGACTTTGTGCATGCCAGTCAGGCACTTACGACACTGAGCTGTCTCCCAGCCCTAGTCAATAAAGTTCAAATTCTATTAAGGAAAGTACTGTGTGAGATTTTTAAGCTTCTTGAGTGGGAGGCATGGGTTGGTTTCCAAAATACTAATTTAGAATCTCAAATATTAAAGACATGAATTTTTCTAGAACTACTAAAATATTTCCTTTAAAAACAGCATCTAGGGGGCCAGGGAGATAGTTCAGTAGAATAAGTACTTGCGTGGTAAGCACAAGGGCCTGAGTTCAATCCCCAGTTCTGGGGGCACATGGGGGGGGGGGACAGCATCTAAGTGGGTGTGGTGGTGCATGCCTTTAGAAGCTGAGTCAGGTGGATCACTCAAGTTCAAGGCCAACCTGGGCTACACAGTGAGCTCAGTCTCAGCTACAAGGTCAGTCTGTACTACAAAGAAAGACCCTGACTCAAAAAAAAAAAAAAAAAAAAACCCACCAAAAATAAAATGTAATTTAAAAAGCAGCTATTAGAAGTAGTGATTTAGAGGAAAGAATTAGAAGAATACATGTTCCTGGCATCTTTTGATCATACTGTTGGATCTGATAAGTAATACAGATAATTTTCACTTTATAATTAAAATACCTCAAAGAAAATCAGTTACCGCTCCATGCTTACTTTAAGTTCCAATGAACCATTGTGATCAATAAGACAATATGGACTATGAGCCCAGAGTTTAGAGGGCACAACCATTTTCACTAGGATCTTTCATGTGTGTGTGTGAAGGTCAAAAAGGCCTTCACACGCACACAGCTGGCCTTTTAGAAAGTGTGTCAGCTCCAGAATCAAAGGACCAGGACTGACCTGGCTCCGATGAAACTGGCTGTCCTCTGGATGAGCCCCAGGACCCGGCTGGACCTTGCCCTGACAAGTGGGAAAGGACTCAGTGTCGGATCATGTCAAATGCCCATCAGGCCCTGCTGCTTTGCTTCTCTGGACTGCAGTGAGGCAGCCTGAAGGAAAGGTTACAGGATGGCTTAACAGCTTTCTGAAAGGGAAAGTGGCACAAGGTTTGGGCTAGAGTCAAAAGTAATCAGAAATGGATGACAGAGAATAGAAGTGGTCAGTTTCATCTTACAAAGCAAAGCAAACTGAGAATAAAGGCAACACTCAAAAATTTGAACAGTAAACTATAGTTATTAACATAAATGGCAAATAAAGGGGGAAAAAAACAGCTTGATTTGACAAAATGGAATCTGGAATAGAAGAAAATAGGACAACACAGGACAGAGCATTCCATGTGCCAAGGGCACCGTGACACAGCGAAGGCTTAGCAGCTTGGAAACAAATCTGACAGCACTACATAGCTTCCTAACAGTATTCACAGAGTAAAATGTTACTTTATGGCTAATTATTTCTTTGTCACTTTAATAAAACACTAGATTTATAAAGATATGACACTCACCTGCAGCATTCACAATTCTGTTTGCTCTCAGAGATCCTTGTGGGGTTTCAACATCCCAAGTTCCATCGGACCTGGGCTTCAGAGAAGTCACAGGGGCAGGATACTTTAAAAGGGCCCCGTATTTCCTGGCCCCAGCAGCCAAGGCCATCGTTAGAGAGTAAGGATCAATGTGACCATCTCCAGGGTTATACAGTCCAGCTAAAATCTAAATCAATCACATGAGAATCAGTGTTTACACAAATGGATACTACCTGACACAAATGTAGACCACCAGCCAATGTTTGGTAAAGCTGATCTTTCAAACTGCACCCGAGAAAGCTTGATGGCTGCACACATCTTGGTTTTCCTGAGTCCCGCTTAGGATTTGCAAGAGTGTCACATGGACAGCTAGGTAGGGGGCTTGCTGTTGTTTCCTAAATCCCCTCCAACTCTTAGTAGCAATGGAGTGCCAGCATTTATTGGGACAGTTGGCCAATAAGAACAAAGAGTACACAGGCCAGCCAGGTAGCTCAGCAGACTAAAGCACCTGCTTAGGCAGAGCACAATGACCAGGGTTCTGTCCCTGGCATGCTGTGCCAGTCCTGCCCCCGAGGCATGCTGAGACAGTGATTTAGTCTGTGTGTGCTGGCGGGTGCTTGTAATCCCAGCACTTGGGAGTCTGATCTGTGTAGTGAGACCCTATAGACCCTGTACTAAATACATTTTAAAAAAAGAACAAGGGTACAGTTTTCAACCTGCTTGACAGCTACTAGTTCCAACTGGTACCTAAATCTATAACTAAATTCTGATCAACAGAAACCCAAAGAAAATACTGCACATCTTCCAAAAATCATTTTTAAAGCTAGCTGGCACATGCCCTTCTTCCCTGTCCCTCCCTCCATTCTTCTATCTGCAGTGCAGACACCAGAGCCAGTACTGGCACTGCCATCTTAAGATTGTGTCATTAATGTGTCACAAGACACACCCCAGGGGTGACAGAGCCATGGTCTAGAGACCTGACTGTGTAAATGAAGCAAGAAAAAAACTTTATATCTAATTTAAGCATCATTTTTACTTATGACTTTAAAAAAATTATTAATTAGATACAGGGTCTCACTACACAGCTCAGACTCTTAGTGATCCTCCTGTTTCAGCCTCCCCAGTGTTGGGATTACAGGTGTGCTCCCCCATGTCTGGTTTCAGGGCTGGAACAGCATACAGTACCAGGTACCAGGTTCAAACTTGGGTCCTTGTGCTTGCCAGGCAGGTGCTTAGACTGATGACCTAATTTCCCAGCCCTATTTCTGACCTTTAAAGCCAGGTCTAATGCTAACTATCATAACAGCTATAATTTATACTTAATTGTTTAACATTGTTAATAAATTCACATGTTAAGTCCAGAAAAATGTATATAAGCTAAATTCAAAATTTCACAACTAATTTTTGCCTCCCAACTTTATGTTAGAGCTTTAGGCTAGATACTTTAGGCTAGATACTGGAAACAGAAGAATTTAAAAACAGAGAAGGAAATTAATTGACAGAATGAACACACTGAAATATTATAATTGTAGGTCTTACCTACTTGACAAGAATCTATTTAGCACCAAATATGAACAAAAAGCTCTTGTCAAAAATTATTCCCACAGTTCTTTCAATGATTGTGTGGTTTTGTCCTTCATCCTATTAATGTTGACTGACTTTCAGGTGTTAAACCAACCCTGCATTCCAGGGATATGTTCCCCAGTCATACCATACCATCCCTTTGATATACTGCAGAAGTCAGTTTGCCAGTATTTTGCTGAGGATTTTTTTATTTATATTTTTTCTTGTGATATCTTTGGTTTTGGTATCAGGGCAATATTGGCTTTATAAAATAAGTTCAGAAGTGTTATTTTCTACTTTTCAGATTGCAAAGGGTTAGCATTAATTCTTTCTTCAATTAATTCTTTCAGAATTAACTGATGAAATCATGTAGACCTGGGCTTTTATTTGTGGGAAGTTTCTGACAATAAATTTAATCCTTTCAGGTACAAAGAAGTTTTAGTTTTAATGAAATTTACATTCCCAAAACTTCCACATGTCATATTGAGTATTTTGTAAATGAATGTGTCCTTGTCATAGTGACCTCCTATCTGATTGGATATCCTGCCTGGATCTAGAGAACACCCTCACAAGGATTT
>NW_004524814.1:1843290-1845510 GCF_000260255.1 Octodon degus
TGTCAAGGGTGTTTTCCCAGGAGAATTTGATGTAAATCTAGATCCATGCCTGGGACATTTTGGAGATATTTGTGGAACATATGTAGCATGTGAAGTTACTTTTCAAAAAAATATATATACTAACTTGCTAGAACAACTATTCAGGTTATCAATTCTTTGCAGTTCCCTAACAGGTTTACACATGGAAAACTTTATCTAAGGAACACAGTAAGAGAAATGTATGAAACAGATTACCTCAGTTGTCATAGGTATAAAAGTGGTAATATTTTTACCGCCTTTTCATATTGCATTTAGCATACATAACAGCTCACCTGATAATTTTCCAAAAATCCAGCATCAATCATCTAATTGTTGTCATTTGAAATGCATGCACAAAGTATTTCTATTTTAAATTAACTTCTTAACATAAAAAAAAAATCTGAACTCAATGCAACACTTGGCAAACATACCTTATCCATGTTAAGTAGAGGAAACATCTCTTGGATTTTTTCAGGTCCAATAATGTACTGCTCCGTCGCATGCCAGTGGGTGCGTGTCATTTGGTATTTAAATTCATCTACCCTTACAGGAGTTGTAGCAATTCTGATACTTCCTGGCTGATGGAATCCTACCACCTATGACAACAAGCCCAGGGAAAGAACATACACTGATTATTATTTGGCACACACACACACAGATCTCCAGTACACACACACAAAAATGCAGATGAGTAAAAGCAGTAATTTACTGTGAAGAAAAAGAGTTGGCTGCATAAAATATTTACATCTTCTGAAAAGACATTCAGGGCAGCTACTCACCTGGTGCCTCCTCTGTACCCAGCACCATTCTGAGCCCCAAAGACCCCACCTTGGTGAACTTGACCACCTATAGCTGAAAACAGGAATGCAAAATGCATGGCAATAACTCAGAGTAAACTTAACGTGCAGGCTGAAATGATGATGCTAAAGCTGAGGTAAGTCAAACAGCCAAGCATCCATTTGAAGTCCTCCAGTTGGCCATGCCTCAGCGAGGCCCTGGTTACAGAGATAAAATAAGTTGTCCTTGCCTTCAAGCTGTCATGATATGTTGGGGAAAACAGCTAGGGATGCCACAATTATGGTAGAGATTGGTATTATACACATAGTACACACAAACACTTTTAGGACAAGCATGTGACACTGGGCTTGGGAAAGGTGAGAGCAATGCTGTTTCAGGCAGAAGAGGCAACAGAAAATCATGTAGATAAATACACATTAAAGCACAAGTAGAAATGGACTGGGGGAGCCAGAACACTGCAGACCTGTGGATGGCTGCAGACACATCATGGGGAGAGCTAGAGGGGGTGGTGGAGAGGTGGGCAGGTCAGTGGGCGGAGACCAGGCTGCTGAAGCCACAGCAGGCGCTGGGCCCCCTCCTGCAGGGGCAGGGGCAGCTGATGGCTCTGGGGAAGAAAGATGAGAATAGAAGCAGCCTCAGTCCGGGTGTAATGGAGCATGTCTGTAATGCCAGCAATGGGAAGGCTGGAAACAGGAGGATCACCACAAGTCTGAGCTGTGTAGTGAGACCTGTATCAAATACAGAAGTGGAAAAAAAGACTATAAGCAGCCTCCACCTTAGCCTGTGGGTCTCTCTGTTGCTTGTGTGTTCTGAGGACACAAGAGCTAAATGTAAGAGTGAGCATTTTCCTGAAGCATTCCTCAAAGCCTGTGAGAGGCTGGCACACACCATTGTCAGAGCTTGCTGGACTAGAAGGCTCTTTTTTTTTTTTAATTTCTAGATTTAACCACTATCTAAAGATAATGGAAACTGTTGGAAGCTGTTTTTTATTCTTGCTTCATCTAAAAAAATAAAAATGGCTTGTTGAAAGGATGATACAGGTCAAGACATTAAGTTAGTTTAAAAACAAATGGCAGATGCTCTTACTGTGACCCCGGCCCTGTTTCTCTGCAATATTAGCAGTGTCACTGCGTGTGACACTACACGTAATATTTCAGATGCTGCAGAAACCTTGCCAGTTCTGAGGGACCGACCTTCCAGACAAGTGCGAGAGTGATGCATTTACCTGCCCAGTTTCTTCCTCCAGTTTCTCATAAAGTTTGATGCTGTCATAGTGTATTTTCTTCAAGTTTATTCCAGGATGAAAGTAAGTTGTTAAACCTGCCTTAAAAGTGGAGAGAAAAAGAAATTCTGAAAAAAAAAATCTTGAAATGTTGTTAGTACTTATGGGCAATAAGCAATGAT
>NW_004524814.1:1847970-1848695 GCF_000260255.1 Octodon degus
TTTCTTTAAAATAAAAATAACTGATGTCAAAAAAAAAAAAATAAGCAATGATTTAATGCTGGCAAGAAACAGATGCACCAACCAACTCCAAGGGACGAGAACTCATCAGAACCACTGTGGACGTCAGAGCCTGAGGCTTGGGACATGTCACACAGCACAATCTCAGCCAAATAACTGAAATAAGAACCAGACAACTGGCTTATACCTGGTGCCTAAAAAATTAGGCAAAAGAGTATTTAGAGATCCAGAAAGGGGAATATCAGCAATGGTTAATTATCTTTCATCTTGAATGCTTCATACCAGAAGTGCTTTGGATTTTGAATCCTTCTAGATTTTAGAATATTTACAGACATATAATGTGATATCTTGGGAATGGGACCCAAGTAGCTATCAGCAAGCAACTCATTTATATTTCACAACCCCTTATGTATATGGTCTGGTGCTGTTTTATATAGTGTTTTTGAATAATCCAGTGTATAAAACAAAATTTATGTACATTAAAGTATCAGTTGGCAAGTGTGGAATTTTCACCTTATAATATCCTATTAGCTTTCAAAAAGTTTCTGGGGCCAGGTATACAGCTCAGCAGCACAGTGCTGGCCTAATAAGTGTAAGGTTCTGAGTTCGATTCCCAGTACCAAAAAAGAAAAAGTTTCTAAGTATTCTGTATTTAGAATTTTGGGGCTAGGAATGGTCAAATTGTATTAGGTATCACAATTCATAAT
>NW_004524814.1:1849512-1862900 GCF_000260255.1 Octodon degus
ACAGGGCAGAGGAGAAACAGCTCGTGGTGGTGAAAGACAGCGAAAGCAACAAGAGCAAAAGAGGAGAGGCAAGAACCAGTCTCTTTCCCTCCTTCATATTGGATGCATTCTACCTACCCCAGGGTGGGCTTAGCACTCACACCCCAAATCCTAGCCCTAACCAATAAACCAGTCACAAGCTGTAGATTAAGCTGCCTCCAAAAAGTCCACCCCCATGACCACGTCAGGCTTTGGGGGGACGTTCAGACACACACTGTAACATGTCCCCTTCCTTGAGTTGCAAAATTCAAGAATTAGAAATCTCTGCTAGTTAGAGCCTGGTGAATAGGTGGGCAGACTTCCATTAACCTTGGTTCACCTTGCCTGATGAGCACATAAGAAGCACCATGAGGATCTCCTGGATAAATACTGACTCTATGGAAAAAGATAACCAAATATTAGCTATGCTGAAACCCCCTTTATCAACTCTGGCAGACACAACGAATTCCAGCAATTATATGAAGCAAGTTCTCCTAATTAAATATCTGGGGCCTCATTTTGCAGATAATTTTATTTTGGAAAGCTCTTCAGCATTCGATCTGTTCAAAATAAAACTTATGTAGAAATACAATTTTCCTATGGTAGTGGTGGGTATTTGTTTCTCTGAAACTAAAACATTTACCAATCATCATTTTCGGGGCCTGGGAGATAGCTCAGTAGAATAAGTGTTTGCCTGCCAAGCACAGGGGCCTGAGTTCAATCTCTGGTTCTGCCAAAAAAAAGAAAATCATTGTTTTTGAACCAGAACCCCAGGGATGTTATCTGCTATTTGTTCAAGTATCTGCACATAATCATAGCTATATTTTGGACAAAAACTTCCTAACCCAGGTTATGGTCATCCCGTAGCACAGGTTTATATAACGGTGAGGAGTTCTTTTAGAGTGAAATATGAGTCGGGCTCTTTGACTTCATGGTCAATCACTACTTTTTCCTTTCCGTGTTTGACATTTAAAGTACATTTGAACTTTCCCAGTTCCATAATAAGGAACGCCTGGCCTTCCAGTACCTGCTGTTGACCCTGATTTTGTCTTCAATGTGTCTCTTGTCAGTTGAGGAAATGAACACTCCTGAGCACAGGCCTGAGGTTCTGACTGCCTGGTTTCCCTCAAGAGGCCCACCAGTGAAGCCAGACATCAGAAAGCTCCACTGTTTGTCTACATTGACTACACTATACACTCCTCTTCCTCCCCGCCCCAGAAAGTAGGAGTGCGTGGAACCCCTCTGAAAGTCACACAGGTTCACTTTTGTAAAACTTGTTATTCCGGGCATTTAGCCTAATACACTTTGTTCAGGAAACAAACTCCTTTGAAAATTTATAGTGCAGGAAATGTTCAGCTCTCTTTTTGATATAGTCTACTTGTTTCTACTGGTCAAGTCACGTGTTCCTCTTTTTCTGGCTATTATGACAGTGAGAAGTGAGATAGGAGTGCAATTTTCTGACACTGTTCTCTCTTTTATATAAGCTGGGTTTCTCATTTAATCTGTATTTACAGTTTTGGGAAAGATTCATATCAATGCTTTCACTGTATTTAAATCATTTGACTACTCTTGCACAGACTGTATTGTTCATTGTAACATGGTTACGTCCCAGAGACACCACAGTAAAGGACATAACAACTGAGAACTAAGGGTAGAAAAGATGCTGAGAGCACAGATGTCTTTAATAGGAAGGGGGCTTGGCTTCCATTTGCAGGAAGAAAACAATCATGGTTGGTGAAGAAGATAAAGGAGGGAAGATGGGATGATAAGTACTAAAAATTTTTGAATAAAAACCTTTGAATAAGTTAAGATTTTTGAATCCTTGTTGAACTAAGTAGGTTGGAAAAGACTGGCAATGAGCTGTATGAAAGGACCCCTGAAGTCAGAGCTGGCAGGGGTGCTACATAGTAGGAAATAATGATCGCCAGCTGCGGTGCTCTCCCGAAACCTTTCACAATCCCTCCCTTCTTTTAGGAGCCCCTGCTTCACAGGGTGTCTAGTGATTGACCTCGACCTGCTTCCCAGCCAGGGGCTCCAGATATTTCATCTATATCCTTATGCATGATAAAAACTTAGCATGATACTAAAATATGTACAGCACTTCACTGACACATGACAGTATGTAAATATGATTACTGTTAATAGACATAAAACACACAAAGCAACTTGGGATTAGTGAAGTATTTTAGGTAATGTTCATTTCATTCATTGCATAGAGAAGCTTTGGAAAATTAAGCTTATTAATCACACTTACAGAAAGCTATGTGATTAACAGACTTGATTAGTAAACTATATTCACTGGCTCAAAATCTGCAATCCACTAGTTGACCTGACTCTAGCTTTGCTAGTTTTAATGACTGTGGTAGCATAAAAGCCTTCTCCTAGGCATAGGCCAAGAGGTACCCACTCTTCCTTGGGTTGTACACTGTGTCTAGAAGCCCTTTGCTCTGTCCTAGCCAATACCTGCACAAGGTTTCTGTTGTCATTTGACTGTGGCATGTTCTCTTGTCCATCAGTTCTTGTTACAAGTTAGTTGCAATGTACTGCACTTTGTGTATTTTAAATAAACAGAGATAAATCCCACTGTGACTCTCCCATGGAAAGCTAAGTTGCATGGAAATTAACAGCAGGCAGGGACAGCCCTTGAGAGACTGTACAGAAGATGAGAGCACACCAGAACTGTGGCTGGAAGCAAATCGATGAAAGGTGAGGCCTCCAGGTAAAGATGCAGTGACCAGACCCATGCGCCTCCCCAAGGAATAAACCCTAACTTGGGATGGCACTGTGATTGGTATCATCTGGCCCAAGAAGTCCAGATAGGCATCAGTCAGCCAGGTGGGTGACCATAGCATCAGCCCCATCCCTTCCTCAAATGCCTTTGCTCTTTCCATGCACCCTTGCTATGTGAGCCACTTCCCTAATGGATCAATACGAGCTAAGTAGTAATACTCATAACTCTATAGGTTGGCTGCAGTTTGACCCACATTGTACTCACATTGTCACTTTGCTGATTTAATACCCCTGACACAGGGCCTTGGTGGCAACCCACTCATTGCCCCTCCTGTTTCTCAGGATCTATTCCTATTATATGATATACTCTTCATACTCTTAACCTCCGTGGTCCTTTAAAATTCATCCTTCAATTTTGAATATGAACTCAATGTATCTGACATCTAGCAGGTTAGAAGTTGTATTTTTCCCATATCAATTCCTCATTTGGAAAAATCTTAAATGGGTTTAAAAATTGTATCTCACATGCAAGAGGTGTTTGGTTTTTTTTTCTAGACCATAGCTATCATTTTGGACAGAAAATTTAATAATAATGCCAGAATTTCCAAACACTCGTTTCCAGTATTCTGTCTGCAGTACCAACAAGCTTGTGTTCCAAAAGGTAATTATTTTCGACTTATTGAAGTAGTCATTTTTTACTTTAAAAGAACAAACTTTCCTTATTTTATGCATGAGAAAGAGAAAGAGAAAGGGGGGGCATGTGCTCATGCTGGAGACCAAATCCAGGGCCTTGCATATCCAGGCAAGCATTATGTCTCCAGTGCTATATAAATATAAAATATTATACAAGTAGCATAGGATATATTATATAAATTACATATTTTATATGTATGTGATGACCTTTAAGTTTTTTCTTTTAATTTTTAAAGTATCTTTTATTTACTTATTTGGTACAGGGTCTCACTATGTAGCTGGGACTCGTAGTGACTCTCCTGTCTCAGTCTGCCTGGCACTGGGATTACAGGCATGCACCACCACGCCCCGCCAGCAAGGCACATGTTCTGGCCAGCACAGCATGTGGCACCAGGGATCAAACTTTGGTCCTTGCACTTGCCAGGCAGGCGCTTAGACTACCAAGCTATCTCCTCAGCACCCTTTAAGTTTTACACCTCTTTTTAATGGTTGGTAGAAGGTAACCAGCAAGCCCCACTTAGCACAACATTCTCAGGCCCACTCCCTCCCCTCCATTACAAAGCACATTACTTGCAGCCTCGAGTGTCTCTACAGCTAATTGTAATGATGATACCCTACGATTCGGCCTCCACTGTGTCTCAATATACTGATGACAGAAGAAAGAGGATGTCCCCACTGTGGCTTTCCTACAGGGAACCTTGGAATTGAGGCATGATATGTGGCCTACATCTAATGTGAAGGCTGCATACAAGTAAGTACTGGTTAGTAAAGTTTAACTTCTCTTACATTTGTATATGAAAACAAATGGAAGTTTCTAATGCCAATTCCCAGACCCTACATGGTCACCTTGACCTTCAGTCCCCAGCTTTCCAGGAGCGCCCCTTGCAGCACCACCCTGCTCCACCTCACAACCCCAGATTGCTGCAGGCTCTATCCCCTCCCCTCCACTACACAGGAAGTGCCTGGATTATCAGAAGCGCCACACACTGAAAAAGCAGTCCTGTCAAAATATAGCAGCCTCAGGGCTGAGGGGTCTATGACCCCATTTGGATATTTATTTACTGAGCTGAGCCTTCCTCCCCAGATATTTTATGTCTGCATTTTCCAGACATCTTAACTGTAAAGCATCCTACATGTCAGTAAGACTGGCTGAGCTTTGGAGGCCCACCTATTAGCTAGCACCCCAACATACACTGTGCTCTCTTGTGTGCTCCCAAATTTTGTATTCAGATACGCAATGGTAGGCTTTCTTCCTGTGCTCCTGAAAGGAAGGCCACTTTGATTTGCAAGCATCCAAGAATCAGCTTCCTTGGACAACTTTCTTTTCTTTTCCCTTATTCCACAGGGACCAGAAGACCTTGGTCTGAGGCCTGAATCCACCTCCCTTGTCTACAAATCAGGAGAAAGCCTTTTCCACTACCTGTGGTATCTCTTTGATTAAGGAAAAATTATTTGTTAAAAGTACAGCTAACTTTAAGCAAAAAATCCTACTATTCTTAAAAGAACTTACATTATGGCTATGTTGCTTTTTATTCATGGGGTATCTAATAAACAAAATCCCAGGGAATCCTGTAATCTATTCCAAAAGTGCAGGCCACATCAAATCAGTATGCAATGAGCAAACACTAACATGTGCAGCTCCTTCACAGTGAGGAGGAGGGCAAGCGCAAGTCCTCCCTCTTGGGATGCTTCTGTGTGCCTCAGTTTCCCTCTGCCTAAGCTTCTTCCCTAGACAACCCTCATCAGCCATGTGACATGACTCATGCTTCTCATCTCTGCCTCATGTCCCTTTCGGGAATAATGATCCTTTTTCTCCTCTCCTTCCTCCCCTAGACTGCGCCCCTCACCTGTGCCCCCTTCTCGCCCTCTGGCATTGCTGGATGTTCCCTGTCCTTGCCCCCCACCATGTGAGCTGCAGGAGCAGGGGCTGTGTTTCATTCCTGGATGTGTCCTCACCCCCTAGACCACAGCTGGCCTGTGGTGGTACAGGCTCCTCATAAAACTTTGTTGCCTGGGTAACAGAGAGCACTGAGAAAGAGGAACAGGAGGGCAGAGGGGAAGGCTGGCTTGCTTCCACAAGATAGCCTAAAGCCTGCAGGTGCAGCCCTAGGCAAGAAGGGAGAAAAGTTAAGCATGCTGGCTGCTCCTCTGACCCTCCCTGCAGGCAGAGGAAGTGACTGGAGAGAGAGAGAGCAGGTGGAGAGCCGCATGCTGGGAAGACTGCAGTCATGCTGGAGGAAGTGGACAGCCAGACCTATGCAGTCTAGAACTGAGAGCCAGCTGGGAGAGGATCCAGTATGGTGCCAGCTCCCTGCACCTCTGGCCATCTGATACTGCAATCCCCGAGACTCAGGTAATGGAAGACTTGACTGGGCACTTGGGCAGTGCTAGATACCAAACCCCTAAAGGGGGACCCTTCTAGCTTTCTGTTCCCAACAGGACAGCCATTCACAGACAGGGTGACAAGTAAGGCCAGTACTGTCCAGCTTTTCCTACAAAAGCAAACTGTTTCAGTCACAAACCTCCTCTTCATTCTTTGCAGATTTTGGAAATAACTGGACACAAATGAGAACAAGGTCAAGCCTGGGTCTTTACCTGGGCAGCTTCATTTGCTTCTCTATGGACAGCACTAGGAAAATCCTTTAGATGGTGAAATATGCAAAATTGGCTTAGTCTGGAGTTTTACCTAACACAAAAGCTGCAGCACCCCCCACTATTTGGCTGTTTACCTCTTCCTGAGGCCAGGCCCTTGTCTTGCAACACGAAATGCAGACCATAAGTAAAAGAGGCACGAGGACTATCAA
The DNA here is from genome assembly GCF_000260255.1 of Octodon degus. NCBI lineage: Eukaryota > Metazoa > Chordata > Mammalia > Rodentia > Octodontidae > Octodon > Octodon degus. Next base: position 1,855,758 of record NW_004524814.1, read on the forward strand.
AGGCTGAAGGAAGGACAGATCAAAGCCTAGGGCCTGCAGAGAAGCTCTCCCAGCCAGCACCTTAGCCATGGGACCAGCACCTCTTCACTTCAGTACCCTTACACAAGCTGCATCAATCTTCCCCACAGCCCTATGCGATGGACAGTACTGAGATTCTCATTTTGTAGCTTACATCAACCGATGAGTGGGTAAAGACGCAGTATATATACACTCATACAGAGCATTCAGCCATAAACTCCAAAGTTGGGTTACTTTCAAGAAAGTCAAAGGAACTGGAGATCATGTTACGTGAAATAACCCAGACTCAGAAAAGCAAATAGATCCTGTTTCCTCTCCTACAAGGGATCTAGGGGAAAAAGAGAAAGAGAGGCTAGTGAAGTAGAAGGGAGATTCTGGAAAGAGGAAGGCAATAAGGGAGCTGGGAGGGAATGGCGAGGCGTGAAGCCCACCGGCCATACAACCAAGGTGCAGGAACCAGCAGCATTCCTGCGCACAAGTCAGAAACCGGAAACTAGAGTTCCTCCCTGGAAGTCACACACACAGGAAATTACAACCCAGAAGCCGCGTGTTCAAGATGACAACGTGAAGCAAGTGAGAACCCGGTGCTGCCTAGAGGCCCCCGTCAAGCTGCAGCCCCCACTCTTCCCAACTTCTCGCAGCAGGAGCTCGCTCTTAAGGGCCCAGGGTGAGGTGACAAGAAGTTGTGCACGGAAAGGCACACAGTTCGGGCTCAGGAAAGTGTGGATGCTTGTCTTACTGCGTGCCAGGTAGACCCGGCCGTGAGCTCCGACTTCTCCAGCAGGACCACATCTCTCATCCCTGCCTTGGCCAGGTGATAGGCGAGGCTCACGCCCACACAACCACCTCCGATGATCACAGTCTCTGCTCTGTCTTTCCATTTTGTCTCTGCAGCTAAAGGCGGGCTTTCTCTTCTGGAAGACAGTATTGTTAGGAAATGGTGCCTTTACTTGGCTATTGTAGCAGCTAGAAGTTTGGGCTGATTGGTGTTTCCCCTTGCCCAGGTCTCCAGTTCCTAACACCCAGCTATTTTGATTTGCATTGTGCTTTTTTTTTTTTTTTTTTTTTTTTTTTTTTTTTTTTTTTGCAGCCGGCTCAGCCCACCCTGGGGGCGTGAGTGGCACAGCACATAGTGTGGAGAATCAAACCGCGGGCTGTGCGCCCTTGCCTAAGCTTGCCTACGCAGGTGCTGTAGACCCGTGAGCTGTCTTGCCCGCCCCTGCATGGTGCTTTTTAATAATCCTGGGCATCCAAACCCAGACGGGGCAACCGGGTGGGAGAGAAGCGGACACCTGAGCTCAATCCCACATCACAACCCTGAGGCACTGTCAGTACTAACACAGCTAAAGAAATCCACAGGTAACTTCTTTATTTTCAAAGAATCAAGAGAATAATTTTTCTTATTTAAAAACATTCAAATGTATAATAATTTCATAATAACCTTAACCCTCTGTTAGCCATACTTTTCCTACACGAATCTCCCCCAGATACAGTTCTAGTAAAGGTAGTGCTCATGAGGGCAGGAAGATGGATTAATCGATGCCTCCCGTCCGGCATCCACGTTGCTCGCCCCTTCACCTACTCATTCGTTCTTCACTCTTCCTAGCCTCTCACCCAGAATTCCCCAGCTCCTACCCTGAACAGGGCACCAAACCACTCAGCGGTGATGAGCTGAAACGGAGTGCAGCGTACGAACCAGCCTGGGAGACGCAGGAGCCAATAGCACGGCTGAGGGAATTCAGCGTTGAAAGGAGCTCGAGATCCCACTAGCGTGGGCGAGCTGGCGACAGCTGATTGGAGTGTTGAATGAGGAATGAATTGAGCAGGCCACGTGAGGAAGGAAGACTATGGGAGAGGGGAGGTGGCTATGTGGCAGGCCAGGGGCTGGGGGGTCACCGGGGCCAGGAGGTGGCAGAGGGGTGCATCTAGCGGGGTCTCAAGGTGCCCCTCGGCCGTCTTTTGGTCTGTGAGTTCATTGAGGTGAGTTGAGCACCTCAGGCATTTGGTAATCAGTAAGTGCAACAGAAGGCATCAGTGAAGAGTTTCTTGTTACCCCATGCCTACAGTTCATTACCCCGTTTTTCTGTTCTTACTAATCCAATTCTGGCATTAGTTTCTAATTTAAAGATTCACAATATGAATTATTACAAGTCTGAGAAGATGTTCCACATTATAATTTGGTGCCGCAGACTAAAAATTGTAATCTTTAGGGTAAGTTGCTTTTTGCTTTGTGCTGTTTTGTTGAGGATTGAACTCGGGGCCTTGTGCCTGCTTTGCAACCGAGCTACATTACCAGTCTTTTTTAAAATTTTTATTTTGAGACCTTAAATTTCTCAGGCTGGCCTCAAACTTGAGATTTCCCTGTCTCAGCCTCCTGAGTAGCTAGGATTACAGGTTCAGGCCATTGTACCCTGCTTAGGTATGTTTTAATCTATGAAAAAAAAAAAAAAAAGCAGAGAGACACTCTCATTAAAATTAATATAATGCCCGGGGGAGATCGCTCAGTGGAATAAGCGTTTCCCTGGCAAGCACAAGAGCCTGAGTTCAATCCCCAGTTCCACCAAAAAAAATTAATATAATGATACTAATTCTACCATATGTTTTATTATGCTTTATTTGGGAGGATATAACATATAGGTAACATTGCTGGAAAGTCTTGGTAGCTATCTAAACTGCCTTCAAAGTTTACCTAGACTAGAGATTTCTCTTCTTATTATTGGTTTAACTGGTTGGGGGAGTGATTTTCTATTTTGATATAATTTCAAATTTACAAAACAAGTTGCAAAAATTGAAGACAGAACTCTCAGAATGCCTAGAAGGGAAATGTTATTCTCAGTTATTTCAATATATAACATATATGTATCTAAATATTTCTATGTATATCATGTGTAGTTTTCAGCATAAATTCCAGATGCTTCTCAGTATTCCTGTATTCATTTCCTACACTCATATACATACACAATCTTTTACATAACTATAATAGTTATCAAAATGAAGATATTTAACACTGATACAATCTTATCTAATGTATAATACATATTAAAATTTAGTTTGTTCTCCCAATAATGTATTTATATTTCTTTTTCTAGTTAAGTATCAAATCTGCAACCCTTTCTTTGGTCCTTTTCAATTTAGGACATGCTGTGAGTTTCCTGAGCTTGACATTTTCTAAAAGTAACAGCCAGTTCTACCCGAGAGAATTTACCTTCTCAGTTTGGTGTTTCCTTGCTATGTGGGTTAGGTTGTACATTTGTAGTGGGCACATCACTAAGCAATGTTAGAGCTCCCAGTGCATGTGGCTAGGAAGCACATGAGGCTGGTGTGTCCCAGCCTTGGTGTGGCTTGTGTCTGGGGACTTGCTTAGGGTGGGGGCTGTCCAGATTATTTGGTAAAATTACAACATTCTCTTTCATCATTGTAAGTATGAATGTGTGGTGCCTTTGAGACCATGGGAAATGTCCTGCTCCTTATCAAACACTTACTGAGTGCCTTTAGCACCTGTAGACTGTTTCTTACCTGTCACACCCCATTGCATTTACAGTTATCATCCTGCCTACTGCAGGGCAATGCTTTCTTCAAGGCCTGCTTGTTTCCTTTCTCAGTATGAACTTGTGGGTATTTACAAGACTCTGTGGGTTATAACCAATTACTTCTCAGCATTTATTTTAATATCAAATTAAAATTTGAGTTGGTCAATGAAAGTTAAGTTGATCCATTGGTGCTTTTAAATAATCTCATGATTCTTGAACACTTACTTATGGTTTTGTGTTATGTTTTACTAACTCTTCTTTAGACTTTTACCATCTTTGTACACCGCATAAGAAACAATTAATGTACATATAAAGACTTTGCATAGAAATCCATTTTCAAATGGTCTGGAGAGATCTTGGACTTTATTTGAATCGCCTGCCCGCCCTCCTCTCTAGGGTTATGTTTAAGGGTTTCAATGTGTGTGATGTATTTTTATTTTGGGACCAGGTATTGAACTCAGGACCTTGCATTTGCCAGGTAAGTGCTGTTGTGTAATGTATTTGAATCCTCTCCATCCTCCCTTTTATCTAACTTACACCCTCTCCCCCTTTTCCTTTCTCAGAAATGAGAATTTTATATTGTCACTTGGTTTGATCAAGTGCCTTCCAAAATCAAACATTGCCAGTTTTGGATTGGGCCTATAAAGAATATGCAATAGAAATAAAATCATTTAAAATTTGATTTCTTGAATATAGAACCACACATTGCTAAATTAATACAGTAAAATATATTTTGGGTCAATCCTGAATATTATATATGATCACTTTTAAATAAATCATCTCACATGAGTTAAATATCTCTATCCTTTTGCTTGGGGTAAAGTACCATTAGTAGTAGTAGTACTAGTAATACTAGTAGTAGTAGTAGTGGTAGTAGTAGTAGTAGTAGTAGCAGCAGCAGTAATAGTATTTTTGTTATGTTTTACAGTCAAAAAGCATCTTCACATGTATTCTCTTATTTAAACTTTGCAAAAATCCTGTGAGTTCATCAGAGCAAATATTCACGTCTCTGTCTCTGTTTTGTAAATAAGCGGACTGAAACCTGGAAGTGTAAGATCCAGTGACACATAACCAAGAGCTTTGGCAGCTCTTGTATTCCTAGCCTGGGGGCTGTCCTCCAACATCAGGGTTAAATCACTTAAATATGTTAAGTGGAAGGATGAATGGATAGACCAGTGTAAAAAACTGATCATTTGACTACAAACATTTTAGGTTTTGGAATGTAAAATAAAAATTGAGAGCCTACGGAGGTGTGCACTGTGGGAGGCTGAGGGGAGAGATGGTTAAGTTTGAGCACAGCCTGGGCAATTTGGTGACTTAACAATACCCTGTCTCAAGACTTAAAAAATAATTGAAAACAAATTTAAAGGGGATGGAGATGTTCAATCCCCAGTATGACTACATAAATAAGTATTGAGCCAATTGCACTAGTGCACTGACGCTCTACCCTAAGTCATGAAAAATCTGAAAAATCTGCACAGCACTGCTCTATTTAAATACAGACCAATTCAACAAGAAAACGCCTTTTCTCCTTTCAAATTAAGCAAAAGCACAAAGCAGTTGCCACTACAGGAACCAGGGAAGATGGGCAAAGCACATGCAGTTGGGGAAGGGCGAATCCTGCCCCTTGCCGGCTTTCAAACCAATTTCTCTTTTAGAAATTGATTCCACACTGGTGGGCTACAAACTTTCCCTGCAGTCGCTAACTGAAGGCCTAACATTGGCGAGGGGTCTGCTGAGTTACATCGCAGGTGTGCAGCACAGAAAACTATGCAGCCGTTAAGAGGGCAGATGGACCAGGCGCTGCCACAGGCCTTTTCCAAGACCCTCAACCCGAAGAAGCGAAGACCTCCTTAGCCAGCTCCTTCCTCCTTAGGCCGGGGACACCGAGGCCGGCCGAGGGGACTGGAGCGAGGCCACCTCTGTGCGATCCTTCTCTTGCCGGAGTCCCGACTGAGCCCAGCCCGCGGCGCGGGCACCCCACTCACCCTGGCCCGGCGCGGGCGGATCCCCGAGTCTGAGTGGGACTGCGGGAGTGGGGAAGACCCTGAGACAGGACGGGACCCCCGCGCAGCGCGAGACCCAGCCGCGGACGCGCCACCGCGCGGAGGAGCATGGCGAGGCAGGAAGGGGCCTGGCGGCCGGGGCGGCTGGGCAGACCGGGAAGGAGGGGGTGTGTGACCGGGGCGGCTGGGGCGACCGGGGCGGCGCGGGTGAGCGGGGAGGCTAGGGCGGCCGGCGGACCCTCCTCCGGAGGGGCGGGATTTGGTCTTGCCCTTCGGCCCCGCGGCCACAGAGACCGCGATGCTGCGGGCCGGAGGACGCGCGGCCCGGCGGGTGAGCGCCTCCTCCCCACCTGTCCCCCCACCTGCCACCCCCGCCGGGACCCCTTGGCTGGATCCCACCGCGCAGCCCGGGCGCCGTAGCTAGGCCTGGATGCGCGCCCTGAGCCTGCTTCCCCAGCGCCGGCTGCGGCTCCTTTCCGGGGCTCCCACTCTTTACGCCGAGACCCCGCGCTGCTCGCCTGGCCAGCGGACCCGCTCGGCAGGGGCGGCTGTGCGACCCCCGCCTCCTGCCCCCGCGGGCCAGGCTGCCCGCCCCGCCCGCGTCTGCTCCCAGCGCCAGCTTTCCTTCCGCAGCACGTGGGGTGAGGGGCTGGGAAGGGAAGGGAAGGGGCATCCAAGCCGACCCAGAGCGCTCCCGACTGGAGGAGCGAGGAGCGGCGGTCTGGACCCCCCAAAGACGCTTGGAGCCGGCGATGCAGATTGGGCAGGGGACCCAAGGGAAAGGGCAGCGTTTATTTATTAACATTAAAATGTGAGGAGAAGCCGTCTCCTCACCCAGAACCTGGTTATAGGAATTTGATAATTTTTACGTTTTACATTGCTGTCTATTCAAAGATTTGTTTTATTAATATGCAGTAAAGCCTTAGAAATTTTAGTTTTTATTCCTTAATTGGTTAATACGGTTAACTATGGAAAATATTTACCTTCTAGTGAATATCCTTTATATAATGACCAATTTGAGAGTAACTTTTTTTTTTTTTTAACGTGCTTGGTGCAGGGTCTACAGGGTGTCACCAAACAGATGGGACTCGGTGATTCTCTTGTTTTCAGATTCCAAAGCACTGGGCTTACCGGAGTGTGCCACCACGCCCAGTCTCAGTAACCTACTCAGCGTGGCCTGGGGGTGGGGATAGGGGGGCAGAGCGCCTGGGATGAACCTTGGCCAGAGGCTGTGCTCCACCTAAGCCGACCTTTTAGTCCCCTGAGGTATCTGGCTGGCCCAAGAGTAACATGTACGCTGTAAATTTGTTTAAAGTTGCACTGTTTTTAAAGAGACTGTAGAGGAGCATCAAAAAGCCAAGCGACTAAGTACATTCATTGGTTCAATCTGTACTCACTGAAGAAAGGAATTACGGACACCACGGCTTTGTCAGAGGCCATCATTTTCCCCCACCCCCTTTTTTTTTTTTTTTTTTTTTTTGGTGGTACCGGGGATTGAATACACAAACCTGTACATGACCTTGTGTTTTACTATGCTTTTTACTGCACAGTGTGGATATTTAAAGGGCTATTTCAATTCTAAATCTGAT
>NW_004524814.1:1863395-1871557 GCF_000260255.1 Octodon degus
TCTCTCTCTCTCTCTCTCTCTCTCTCTCTCTCTCTCTCTCTCTCTCTCTCTCTCTCTCTCTCTCTCTCTCTCTCCTCAGCTAACAGGTACACTTTAATAATGTATTTAGTGACCATAGAGAACTCCAGACAAGCACAGTCCTGCTGGCCTTTCCAGGAGGGATATTTTAGACAGATTGAGGAGTCTTCAGGTCACCTCCTGCCACAAGGTGAAGCTGTCCTCCTTCCAACATGAGTAGGCGGCCCTAGAGCCAATCTCAAATCCAGAGCTCGTAAGTGTTGAGAACTGCAGAAAGGAGGCATAAATGCACCCAGCGCTCACTGTTAACCCAAGGCAGGCTCACTAGCAACACGAGAAAAGGGATGGAAACAAATTTCAATGCTCTGCAGAATCATTTAGTGTTCTTTGTTCTACATGCTCCCGTCCTTGTCATCCTAAAGTGTCTGTAGCTCATACGGTGTACTCATTAACTGAGGTGGTTAGTGCAGCAGGGGAGAGGGTGGAAGACGCTGTGAATACAAATCCTCATGACCTAATCATTTTCCTAGCAGCAATAGGAAAATGGCAAGTTTGAAGTGTTTAACAAACACAGATACCCATGTGGCAAATGAAAATGTGTCACCTTTCTTCAGTGTTATGAGGTCATAATATGCACTTCAATTTTCTTAAAACTGTAGCTAATTTTCTTTTCAGGTGTGACTTTTTTTTCTTCAGGTTCAAAATTCTAGCATATGTTTTCAGAATGGTCTTGTCTCCCTGTTAAGCTGTTGGTATACTTTTTTTTTTTAACTGATTGAGAGAAGTTTATTGTCTTAAGCAGTAACATGTACCTCATTGAAATTCAGTTTTCATTTACAATTTGTAAAACTTTTAAACCTTTTATTTGTAGAAAAAAATTCTATTCTTTTTTATAGACTAAAGGAATAGACCCTAAAATAAGTTCCAAATTAGGATACTGTAAATTCTGATATACTGCTTCAATGTATTAGAAGTTACAATGTAGAAAAGAAGGTTTGATATTTTAATACCATTCTGTCAGTTTTATGAATGGAAAGTCAGAATAAAAAAAGGACATGAGCCCCTTTAATAAGAAGCTTCTTCTTGTGAGATGCTAGAAGACATTGTAGGGATCTAGACAAATAAGATGTGTCCCCGTCTCCTTGTATCCTTCAGTGAAAGTGAGGAAAGAGATAACTTTGAGGTGCTACAGGACAGGGAGATGCAGGGTTAGTGTAGGTTGGAGACCGTGCTGATAACCCAGTGGTGGGTGAGCATGAGAAATTCCTAAGAGAATCTTGTGCAACTCTGGGACAGATTGAATGTGGAAGCAGCAGGCTAACTGGAGCCCAGAATAATGTTTGCCTTCTCTGGAACTGTTTGTTGAGCAGTATTACATTTGATTCTTAGCTTAGTTAACACAAATGTGAAGTTTATGTTTCCCACCCAGCTAGAGGTCCAGAGGTGAGCCACCCGAGGGAACTCGAGAAAGCCTTTGAGAACCGAGGCTCCTGCTGGCAGGTAGCTCCAGCAGCCCTGTGTGATGGGAAAGCAACTCCTGACTGAGAGATCAGATGTGCGGAGCAGGCGGTCGCTCAACATAAGGAACCCAATGGTGAAAGGAGGGAGGAAGTCAGCAGAGCTGTATGGAAACAATAAGAGCTCCTGGATTTCCCAGAGGGGTCCTGAGTGGGTAGCCAGTGAGGCCCTTTGTCAATGTAATTTACACAGCAGAGTCATGTGGGTACAATATGGGCCTGAGTACCGTCAGCCAATAGGAGCCCAACAGTATTCACATAGCTAACATTGATCTAGTAGGGAAGCAAGCCAGTAGGCAAGCATCAATAACTTTAGCTCACCTATAACTTCTCATGTAGAAAGGACAAAGATGCCTGGACAGGGAGAAGAGGAAAGGTCCAGATGTTCTGGTCACCTACTCTCTGGGCTCACTGGACCAGAGGTACAAATCACAGTGTGATCTCCAGATGCTCTTTATCTCAAGGGTCCATGGCTCTCTGAGTGTCTATTAATTCTTGGCTCGTGGTCTATAATATTAGCATGTGGCCTCTAGTGGTACGGCTGCCTGTGCCTGCTGGATCCCAAGCATTAGACTGACTTCCAGTCAGGAAGGAAAAAGAGACAAGAAGGGAGGAGGGGGTGCCATCTTAGGAGAGCAACGTTTTTATGCAGATCCCTGCCACCTTTCACCTGTGTCTCCTTGCCAGTGCTGTGTCCAAGGCCATCCCAGCAGCAGGGAACCTGGGAAATGTTTTTAAACTGAGTATATCGTCTTCCCACACAAACACACTAGCAGAGAAGGGGGAAAATACATATTAGTTAGGCAACTACCAGTGTCCTCATGAACGTGTTGAGAAAACAAATTACTAGGACATCAGCACTTTCACTTTAATTTGACCCAGAATAATTGAGAAACAAGTAGGTCCTTTGATTGCACAAAAAAGGTACCTGGATTGGACAAGATTGCTTACTTTTTCTGAAATATCATTAGACCTAGTTTTAACAGAACTATGGATCCAAGAAGACAGCCCCACTTTTCATACACTTAGAAATTGCATTTAAAAAGAAAAAAGGTAGGTTTTTGAAAAGAGCTTAGGGGATTTTTCCTTCTTGCTTGCTCCTCTGCAGGGTATCCTGGAGCGTCTGGCCGGCGGGGAGGTGGTGATTGGGGATGGCAGCTTCCTCATTACTCTGGAAAAGCGGGGCTATGTGAAGGCTGGGCTCTGGACTCCCGAAGCCGTAGTGGAGCACCCAGATGCAGGTTGGTGGCCCATTCACCCCAGAATATTTGTCTGAGTGAGATTTTGCTTAATTCAAGTAGGAGAAAATCAAGAAGTGATAGTGAGCATTGCTAAGGGAAGTTTCCACTGGCAGCACTGCCAAGATATGGTGACAGTGGCGGGATGTGAGCTAAAGCATGCAGAAGAAATGATCTCTCTCTCTCTCCTTCCCTCCCTCCCTCCCTCCCTCCCTCCCTCCACTGTCCCCTTCCTTACCCTGCCCCCCACTGGCATCTTCTTATAGGAGCAGCACTAAGATACACATTTTTTTTTTGTGGAACCAGGGATTGAACTCAGGCCCTTGCACTTGCCAGGGAAGCGCTTATTTCACTGAGCCATCTCCCCAGCCCCTACACCTTTTAATACTTAGAGATTTTCAGGGGTTTCCTTAACAATAGCAAAAATGATTACTACTTTTGCTTGCTGTTGTGTACATTATAGCAGCCTCTCTGGTGAGAGTGATTGATGGAAGGCTTCAGCCTAACACTTCACCCCAGCCAGGTTTGGGGTGAGAAAGCAGGGGAATAGTCAGCTTCACATGATGCTTCTGGCTGGGAGCAGGTTGAGCCCTGAAGGAACAAACTGATGGGACTGGTTGATAGCATCAAATCGAAACCTTCACTCTATCCTCTTTTCGTGTATTTGTGCTCTTGAAAGTGGAAAAATAGAGACAAGAATATGGAAAAATCAAATACAAGTGAAGAATGTAGCCTTGAGTGACACTGATTTTATTCATATCTGTGCTTACCAGGCAAACTTAGATTCCTGTCTTAATTCTCCAGGGTTCCTGTCTTAACTAACCAGCTGCATGCTCTTACCCAAGTCCCTGGGCCTCTCCAGGGACTCTATTTTCATGTCATGTGATACATGCGTTGCAGGATGTAGGGCGGCTGCAAGGACCTTTAAGCAAACCCTCAGAACACCCAGGATACATCCCACTGCTTTCACAGACCGCCAGGGTTCTATGAGGGGACAGGACCAAGGTCTCTCCCTGCTGCTTTGCAGGAAGTTTTCACTCAGCCCAAGAAGAAATTGTTCTTTGTTTTGGAAGAATTGCTGAGATAGCAAGGATAAGGATATAGAATGGAGGTAAAGGTGGAGAAGGGAAAAAAAGGGATGACTCTGAGAGGCTTAAGGCTGTTTGGGTTGCTGTGTGTCCCATCTGGAAATAAGAAGTGAATTTTGCACAGAGCAACCCCAGCCTCCCACCTCTTTTGAGACAGGGTCTCACTAAGTCACTAAGTTGCCCAGGTAGGCTAGCGCTTGGGATCCTCCTGCCTCAGCTTCCTCATCATGCTCACAGTGGAGGAGCTCCACATGGGTGCCACATCTGTGCCCTCCATGAGCACCTAGGGTGTACAATAAACCTCTCCAGCACAAGAGATCTGGTAACGGGCTCAGCGAGCAATGGCACCAGGCTTCAGGCCTCAGAAAGACAGCAGGGTTCCTTTAGACAGCACATACATCCTGAGTCCCTCGGACCTCACCTTTGACTTTTTATCAGTGCTGAGTTTGCAGCTGGGTGTGAGTGAGGGAGATGGGGCTGAGGTTGCCACAGTCAAGCACCTGCCATTTTTATTATAATTTGTTCAATTTCCAATTGAAAACCCAACTGTTTTGTAGTTCGTCAGCTTCACATGGAATTCTTGAGGGCAGGATCCAACGTCATGCAGACATTCACCTTTTCTGCCAGCGAGGACAACATGGAAAGCAAGGTGAGCTGCACCCCAGCACTGTGTTCATAGACCTGTGGCAGAGCGTGGACGAGGCAAAGGACACAGAAGTACATGAAATGTCTTGCAAGTACACAGTGTTAGTTGTAAATGTTGAGGTTCATTTGTTTGTTTAATGAGCCAATATCTAATGGGCACTAGAAAATGTTGTTATTACAGCCCATGGACTATGCGGTAGTCCATTCTCCATGCTCAGTACAAAGGCATAGACCCGTAATCTGTGGAGTGGTGGCATAGACCTGTGATCTCAGCACTAGGGAAGCTGAGGTAGGAGAATCACCAGTTCAAAGCCAGCCTGGGCTACATATGGAGTTGTAGGGCAGCCTGAACTATATAGTGAGACCCTGTCTCAAAAAAAATTTTTTTTAAGAAAGAAAAGGCAAAGACCCTATTCTGGAGAGGGCCATGCTCAAGCATGGAAGCAAACAAATATACAGTTATTAAGATCCAGTGTGGTAAGTGCACTCTAATAGCAATATAATGCTGTACATATATTGTGGGTTGTACTCAGCTCTGCTGGCCTTCTCATGTTGCAGTGTAAAGGAGGGACTTTGCCTCTTTTTTAGCTATTTATTCTGTATCACATTCAAAATGCCAGCTTATCATCTTGATTTGTGCTTTCATACCTCAGTGGAAAGAGGTAAACGCTGCTGCTTGTGACCTGGCCAGGGAAGTGGCTGACCAAGGTGATGCTTTGGTAGCAGGGGGAGTCTGCCAGACATCGATGTACAAATACCACAAGGATGAAGCTCAAATTAAAAACCTTTTCCGACTACAGCTGGAGGTTTTCGCCAGGAAAAATGTGGACTTCCTGATTGCAGAGGTAAGCCCAGTGCTGGAAGAACAGCATCCAGCTTATTTTGCCAAGTCTAACTGTATAGCCTAAGCTTTCAGCAAGGTGCTGGCCAGCCTCATGTGCTTGTATCCTGAGTGTGCATGGTCACAGGCATCCAACCGTGCTTTGAGGGCTGGCCACTTGTCAACTGGATTTCATGAGGCCAAGGGAGGCCTAACATAGCCTGTGTTCTCTCAGGTCTGCGTAGTTGTGGTGGCTGGCTCAGGGACCCTTGAGCAGGAAGTGGACAGAGGTCAAGCAGATCCCTCCCCTGCTTGTGAAACATGCTGGGTGGTGCCAGAGGCAGGGGGCAAGGTGCAGTCAGGTCTCGGTGCTCCACTGTCTTGAAACTCCTCCAGTTTGGTATTCAACATATTTGACACAAAAATTTTGTCCAAGTATTCACCTTGTGGGTATCATTAGCCTTGTGCCTCACCACTGTTCCAGCCCAGATGACCCCTCTGATACTCATCACTTCCCATGCCTTCGCTGTGCCTCCTAGAAGCGATAAGAGCAAGCACCAAGGTACCACTGTACTTGGCTGCTCCAGCTCATCCATGTCCCACCAGATGGCTCTGCACCGAATGCTTCCCTTCTCTTCCTTGGTTCATACTTCTGCTCTCCCTCCCACTAGGACACATGACTGACCTTTGAAGAAAGGGCACAGGAAGGTGTAGAATGTTCTCTCCCCTCCACCTCCAAAGCCAAATCTCTTCTTCCTCATTTTTCAACAATCACAGCTGCTGCTGCCTGGCTCAACCCCTCGCCCTCATCTTTACCCCAAACCAGAGGAGAGTGGCCTGGCTGGTGTTTACTGTCCATCCCCGCTCCAGGGCAGACCCAGTCTCATGACTGGGTCCAGCTGAGTCACTGGAGGAATCGCCTGCAGAGACCACCTGGTCTGCTTGTATCCTCTGCTTGATCCTCTCTTGTATCCTGTCATTCCTCATATTGCTTCTGCCAAATGTGTTTCTAAATCAAGAAGGAGGAAACGGAGACTGTGTCCAGCTTTTCTCTATTTGCCCCTAATTCAGCTTCTGGATTGGGATGCCATAGGAAGTACCCGTGTGCCTCATCAGACCAGGCTGGCAGGGTGCTGACTTTCCCCTGTCCTGCACTGAGTCTTCTGGGAAAATGCATTTCCCCTCCCACCAGCTAGCTAGAAGTGAATATATATAAAAGCACTTTCAAACATAACACATGACCAACTGCTCATTGTTTCTTAGATTAACCTGGTTCCATGAAAAAGGAGCCCAAAATTTGTAAGCTGAATTTCCAGTCCTTCAAAATTATGGTTTCAAATATGCAAATATGTATGCTTTACTAACAGCCATCATTTCACTACATGATGATCCCTGAATGAAAATCTATATATTATTGTGGAAGGAATTAAAATATTTACTTGGAAAGGTATGGTTTCATCAGAGTGCGGGAGATACACTCCTTAGTAGGTTCTATACCTATATGTGGTCATTTTTATGGCTATTGTACAACATTTGTACTCTATCATTCTACTTGGACCAGTAGAAAACATGACATCTCTCTTAGTATTTTGAGCACATAGAAGAAGCTGTGTGGGCTGTGGAAGTCTTAAAAGAACTGGGCAAGCCAGTGGCGGTGACCATGTGCATCGGCCCCGAGGGAGACATGCATGGGGTGACACCTGGGGCATGTGCCGTGGAGCTGGCGAGGGCAGGTAACTTAGGCCCAGGACATGAGGGGTGGTTCTGCAACTGTTTATGAAGCTTAATGATGTTTGCTTAATATGATGAGATCAGTAAGAGAATAGAAAGGGAATGAAAGAATTGATTGCCACCAGTTGCTTCATCTATAAATCTTGGGGTGGCTGATTCTCAGGTGGCTTATGACTTTCATAAAGGAATACACAAAAAAAGGATAAAGTGTGAGCAGTCTGTCTCCCTGTGCAGGGGCTGACATCGTTGGTGTGAACTGCAGATTTGGGCCCAAGACCAGCTTGCGGACACTACACCTCATGAAGCAGGGTCTGGGGGCTGCAGGGTTGAGCCCCCACCTGATGGTGCAGCCCCTGGGCTTCCACACCCCAGACTGTGGCAAGGGGGGCTACTTGGACCTACCGGAATATCCCTTTGGTGAGCTCTGGCACAAAGAGGGGGTTTTAGGTTTGTCACTGTGACAAAATGCAAGTGGCTGTGATAAACTACGGTACAGTTGTATAATACGATACAGACAAGAAAAAAGCATTTAGTGGTTTTTTGGGGTTTTTTTTCCCAGAACTGGGGATTGAACTTGGGCCCTTGTGCTTGCCAGGCAAGCGCTTATTCCACTGAGCCATCTCCCAGGCCCAGCATTTAGTGTTAACCAAACACAAGTTATCTAAGGAATGTATAACTAAAGTTGATGGGTCTTTTATTGGAATGAATACATTTTAAAAGGGTGACAGTAATAGAGATGGCATAACTGTTATATCACAGGACTGGAGCCCAGAGTTGCCACCCGATGGGATATTCAGAAGTTCGCCAGAGAGGCCTACAACCTGGGAGTCCGCTACATCGGCGGGTGCTGTGGGTTCGAGCCCTACCACATCAGGGCGATTGCGGAGGAGCTGGCCCCGGAAAGGGGATTTTTGCCATTAGCTTCAGAAAAACATGGAAGCTGGGGGCATGCTCTCAGTATGCACACCAAGCCCTGGATTAGAGCAAGGTATGAATTTCTTTTTAAAATGAGTTTTTGGTTTTTTTTTTTCAAAGTTTTGTTGATAAACAGATAGCAATGAGACAGTTTCAAATCAAATCGGAAGTATGGTTTCAACAAATAATA
>NW_004524814.1:1885258-1886590 GCF_000260255.1 Octodon degus
GGTTGCCAGGAACACCTGTTTTGCCTTAAGACATTCTCCGAACCAGGGCAGGGGTGAATCAGACGACCAAGATGGAGTCATTGTAATCAACTGGGGCAAAGGTGAATCAGAGAGCCAAGATGGAGTTACTAACGTCAGGGTATAACATGCCCTGAAGGGAGTGGGCTTAAGAAACAAAAAGTCACATTTTACAGTAGCTAACATGGTTTACTAAGACAGCGCATACAGAACAGGATGGAGGGGCTTTGGTCAGGTTATAACACTCTCATTCTTGGAAAGTTCTTCCATAGATGAGAGAAATCTACTCCTTGGGGTCTGAGGAGGTTTAAGAGGCATCTGGTTTCTTAGACAAACCTGGATTATAGGTTATCAGCCCTTGCTAGGAGAAACAAGCCAGGGAAGACTGGGAGGGTCAGTGTAGACCCTCACTCTTCACAACCCATCATAGGTGATTCTTCAAACACTCACATGACAACATAGAGTGTCAAAATCTTTGGACCCAAGGTCCCAGAATTGCTGTATTAGGAGTCATTGCCATTTCCAAGGGGACAAGATATGGAGTGATGTCACAGGCTGTTAATATACAGAGTGGAGTGTGTGTGACCCGAGAGAATCTAGACTTCACAGAGGAGCAGCACGTTCTCGGTGAAGGCCTTTCTCCATCAGTTTTGAGGACTTGAGGAAGGGAAAATCATTTCTGTTCAACCCATATGCTTGAATTTCTTCACTGGACCAAGGAGACAAAATCAGATTCGTTTAGTTTCGGAACCACTGTTTCAAGGTCAAAGTCAAGGTTTGGAAAAGCCAACAAGTTGATGATCACTTTCTACTAAGTCTTGCCAAGAGTTTTAGAAGGCAGCTGCATTGCACACAATGGAGAAATTTTTCTGGTAACCAGTGTGTGTTGGGAAAAGGCCAGTATCTTGTCTCTCTGCAATGGACCATTGACCTGGAACAATGTTCAAGTCTCTTCATTTTGTACATGCTGAATTTTCTAAGCTGCTAATCATTCTTTTTGAAAGAGAAAACTTCAAAGGAAAAAAAGACTAAACTTAATGCAGGCACAACCTGCAGTCCTCAGGATCAGACGCACAGTAGTGTCCACTAGGATAATTGATGGTGTGTGGTTGCTTGTGAATATGGCAAGCACAGAGTCTGAACTGTAGTCACCAGCAGAAACACTAGTGTGAATTCACTGTCTGTTGCCACATAGCAGTTTTACTACCTGTTATTCAGAAAAATATTTCAGATGTTGAAACAAAGCAACAGGGCTATTTACATCAACCCGGAAACTTAGAGGATCTCAAGCTTCTTAGAATGCAGGTCACAGAA
>NW_004524814.1:1887105-1889084 GCF_000260255.1 Octodon degus
TTCCCTGCCCCCTCTCTCTTTCTCTCTTTCTGTTGTTTTATGTTTTATGAACAGAATGTATTTATTGGGGGAAAGAAAGCTCCTGTCTGAGAAAGGGACAGGAAGGGGGCCTAAGCAGGTTCTCCACGGGAAGCTGTTTCTTCCAGGGAATTTTATAGAGGAAAACCATGCAGTGAGGCGGGTCTAAGGTGGTGGAGAAGACATGAGAACTCGCTTAGGTGGGCATGAGGTGGGACAAAACTGTGGTCAATCAGTAAGATTACAAGCACCATTGCTCAGGTAAAATTGATTAAATCCAGTACCAAATGGGGAAGTGAATCACATAGCAAGCAGGCATGAATATGGGACATGGTCTCTTCCTGTAGCGGGTTGGGCTAGTGACTCATATGGGCTCTTTCAGGGTGATTAATACCCATTTAGAATATCAATCCCTGACGCCCCTCCCTAGGGAAGTATATAGCTGTGTTTCCTCCTTTTTCTTGGTCTTGAGGTGTAGCCCATGTGGGAGTGTCTGTCTCTTCCAAGTTACAAAAATCACATTGTCTTCCATTTTGTCTCCTTGAGGGCCTGGCCCTCTCTGACTGCCTATAATATTTCTATCTAATTCAGCTGCCTACAACATTCCCCCCTCTGAAGAAGTAACCTTGAACTGCCTTGAGGGAACCATGGGTGATGACTGCTCTGGCTTCTTCAGGCTGAAAGGGGTTGTAGTTGTGGACCAGCATTTGGAGATACTCTCCAGAGGTTCTATCGAAAGGCCCTCAATAAACACCAAGCATTTTCATCTTGGATAGATGTATAGCTTTAAGTCTGGAAGAGACAAAGATGAAGAAACACTTAAACATGCATGGTTCAAATAATCACAACAGGATAATTATGAATATAGTCAAAGATTTGTATCAAGTAGACAGCAATGACTTCCCATAAAAATGACAAAGATAGGGTCAAGGGACCTCAGCATCTCACATACCATTGATTTGATATATTTTGAATAGTTATTGAGACATTAGCAGAAGGATCTGGAAGGTAATAACCTTTTTAAATTTGTCATTGTAAAAAATACTAGTCAAAACGTTTTGTAGGTCCCATGTTTCATATGTAGGCATGTATATTTCCTAAGTCTGAGCTGTATTTAAAAGTCCCATTTTATAGAAATTTACATAAAATTCAATAGGAGGCTTTATAACTTTATTCTCTCTAGCACTACTGTCCAAAGTCAAGCAAGGAATACTAGTACTAGTTCAAATGCAACATATACAAGTAGAAAATAGTCATAAAATGTCCCATTAAAGCAATATCATAACCTTTTAACATTTCCACATTTTAACAACATTTTGACCAACATTTTAACAAAACCATGTAACAGACAAAGCATAAGCAATTTTGAGCAATTTTGACAGAACTATACAAGACAAAACTATATGAGGCAAAACATGAACAAGTATAAGCAATGGGCAAACACATACCAAAATATGAAGCATAAAAATTTGTTACCTATGCAAGTCCCAATCCAGAATTTATGAAAGAAAAGCAAACTCATACCTTCATGCAATGATCTTGGTGGGAACCTCCAAAATGATACAGGGAAACCTCCAAATGACACAGGGAGAAAAACTGATGTCCCAACCTAAGAGGTACTTGGGATGAGTTCATGCTCTCTAAAACTGAAGAATGGATCAGTTCCACCTTCTGGGCTGCTCAGGATGGAGAACACGAGAGGCAAGGAGGGAGCCGGCCCAGGGAGGTCAGTGGAAGAACAAGGAGGGGACCGGCAGCCCAGCACGTCGAGAAGTTCCTCCTCCACAAAGGGGCAGAAAAGGAAAAGATGTGTGGAAAACAGCAAAGAGAAGAAGGAGCAAGGTCATGAAGCGCAGACTCCCCGGAAGAAGATAGCAATTCCTCCCCTCCCGGTGGAGCTGCCCCCCATCAACCTGGTACACCGTGACGTCCTGTGAGCCTGGTGTCAGCAACTCAAGCTC
>NW_004524814.1:1889924-1890937 GCF_000260255.1 Octodon degus
CCTCCCATGTGAGAAGACAGATGGGGTGCTGCGGACAGGTGCAGGGACAGGGCTGGGGGTCTCCAGCCTGGTGTCACCCACTTTATCACAGTCACAGGAGGCTCACAGCTGCAGTACCTGTCCTGGTCGCATCTGCAGCCCCCTGAAAGACTTGTTTGTGTCCACGCCACACTGCTCCTCTGAGCTGTATCATGTTGGCTGTGTTAGCATGTGGATTGCATTTGCTTTCTGTAATTATAAAGTCATATACCGAGAAAAAAAAAAAAACTGAAGAACGAATTTTAGGAACAAATGGAGATTATACGCAGAATATATTTATTGAGGGAAACAAAGCTCCTGTCTGAGAGAGGGACAGGAGTTGGGCCTGAGCAGGTTGTCCCCTTCTTTCTTTCTGTTTTGAGACAAGGTCTTGGCATGTAGTCCAGGGTAGCCACAAACGCACTGTGTAGCCCAGGCTGACATTGAACTCATGGCAATCCTCTGCCTCAGCCTTCCCAGTGCTCAGATTATAGGCAGGTGTCTCTATATCCCACTCCAGCTCCCTTATTTTATTTAATTTATTTTATTTTATTCTGAAGAGTAGAAATAGAAGCAAAAACAAACAGAAAAAAAGACAAAAACAGGGTAACATTCAATAATACATATGTTAATGATTTTCAAAATAAGGACAGCTAATTAACAATGGTTGTTACATTATCTATTTTTATCATCAAATCTGTTGCTCAGATTAACAGATATAGTTACACAAGATTGGAAAAATAATTGAATATTAAGGCTTGTTTTCAAGAAACCTTAATTTTTTTCCTTGTCTTTTTAAAAAAATTATTTTAAAGGAAGTATAATAATTGATAAGACATTAGAAACTATACACATTTGGAAGACTAAGATGAGAGGTATTCAACCATGGGTTTTGTATTACACATTGCTGTCCTCATTGTAATTGCTCAGATTGCAGATATCAGCATACAAAGTTAGTCAAGGTGATAATTCTAAACATTAACTGCTAAAAAACT
>NW_004524814.1:1891722-1895336 GCF_000260255.1 Octodon degus
CCCCCTCAACATGGCAGGCCCGTAGGTGCTTTAATTCACTGAGCTATTTGGCCGGGCCTTCATTTTTTCATTTATTTATTTGCCACTTATATTTCTTCCTCTGAGAAGTGTGTATTTATCCCAGATGTCCACTTCTGGATTAGGTCTTTAAATTTTGGGGGCCAAAATATTTTAGTACTTTATATAATTTAGATAGAAGTTCTTTGAATGATTGTTGGTGACAATTTTTTTTCCTAATTATGGGCTGTCTTTCACTCTGTTATTTCTTTTAACATGCAGAAACATCTCAATAAGATGAGATCCCAGCTGTTGATTCTTTGCAGTATTTCCTGTGCAGTTTGGTTTTTGTTCACCAACTGCCTACTCCTATGTCTGCAAGATTTCTACCTACTTTCTCTTCCAGGAGATTTAGTGTTTCTGCTTTAATGTTTAGATCTTTAATCCATTTTTACTTTAGTTTAGTGCATGGTGAAAGATTTAGGTCTAGTTTTAGTTTTTGCCATGTGGACAGCCAGTTTTTCCAGCACCATTTGTTAAGGAGGCTATCTTTCTTCCAATGAAAATGTTTGGCCCATTTGTCAAAGATAAGATGGCTGAGTGTGTTTGCAGTTGTATTTCCATCTTCTATTCTGTTTAATTGATGCTCAGGTCTCATTTTTTGCTAGTACCATGCTGATTTTATTACAGTACCTTTATAGTATATAATTTCTAGTCAGGAATTGTAATGTCTCCAGCCTTGCCTTTGTTGTCCAAGATTGCCCTTGATATTCTAGGTCTTTTCTGGTTCCAAATAAATTTTAAGAATATTTTCTTTAGGTCTGTGAGGTATTTTGGTGGTATTTTGATAGGTATTGCATTAAGTCTGTATAACAGTTTTGGGAGTATGGCCATTTTCACAGTGTTGGTTCTTCCTATCCAGGAGCAAGGACTATCTTTCCATTTTCTGAAATATTTTTCAACCACTTTTTTTTTAGAGGGTTATAATTTTCATTGTACAGATCTTTTACTTTTGTTAGATTAATTCCTAAGTATTTCTTTTTTTCTTTCTTTCCTTTTTTTTCGATGCTATTGTGAAGGGCATTGTTTCTCTAATTTCTCTCAGCAAGTTTATTATCTGTGTAGAGGAATACTATTGGTTTTTGGGTGTTGACTTTGTATTCTGCTATGCTACTGAATTTGTTTATCAATTCTAGCAACTTTTTGGTTGAAGTTTTGTTGGATCTTTCAAGTAGAGTATCATGTCATCTGCAAATATTGATAGTTTAACTTCTTCTTTACCTATTCTCATTCCTTTTATTTCTCTCTCTTGTCTAATGGCTGTAGCTAATGATTTCAGAACTATATTGAATAGAAGTGATAATAGAAGACATCCTTCTCTTGTACCTGATTTGAGAGTAAAAGCTTTCAGTTTTACTCCATTTAGAATTATGTTGACTGTTGGTTTGTCATAGATGGATTTTATCAGGTTAAGGTATAGGCCATCTATTCCAATTTTCTGTAAGGCTTTGATTGTGAATGATTGTTGGATTTTGTCAAAAGCCTTTTCTGCATCTACTGAAATAATCGTGTGGTTTTTGGTTTGGGCTCTATTGATATAGTGTATTACAGTTATAGAATTGCTTATGTTGAACCATCCTTGCATTCCTGAGATGAATTGTACCTAGCTATGGTGTATAATCTTCCTGATGACTTGCTGTATTCCATTTACTAGTATTTTATTGGAGGATCTCTGCATCTATGGTCATGAGAGAGATTGGCCTATAATTCTCTTTTTTGGTTGGATCTTTCTCCAGTTTCGGTGTCAGTGTAATGATTGCCTCCAGGAATTATCTTGGGAATATTGCTTCCTTTTCAATGAAATCGAAAAGTTTGAGGAGTATTGACATTAAATCTTCTCTAAATTTCTTGTAGAATTCAGCTGCAAATCCATAAGAACCTGGACTTTTCTTTGTTGGTAAAGTTTTTATTACATTTTCAATTTCATTGGCTGATATTGGATTATTCAGAGTTTTTATGTCTTCTTGATTCAGTTTATCCAATTTATACCTGACTGGGAATTTTTCCATTTCTTCTCAGTCCTCGATCCTGTAAGGGTAAAGATTTTTAAAATAGCTATCGATGATTTCAGTTTCCACAGGATCTGTAGTAACTTCTCCCTTTTCATTCCTTATTGCTTGAATTTGAGTTTTTTCCTTCCTCTTTTCAAGGAGGTTGGCTAGGGCTTTATCAATTTTATTTAATCTTTCAAAGAACCAGCTTCTAGATTCATGAATTCTTTGTATTATTTTCTTTGTCTCAATTACATTAATTTCTGCTCTAATCTTTATAATTTTCTCCCATCTTTGGGCTTTGCACTTGGTTTGCTCTTTTACATGCAGCATGAGGTTATTTATTTGTTCTTGCCCTGTTTTCCTAATGTGTGTTCACTGCTGTAAATTTCCCCCTGAGAACTGCTTTCATTGTATCCCACAAATTCTCTTAAGTTGAGTTTGAATTTTGTTGGATTGTAGATATTGTTTAATTTCATCTGTAACCCATTGGTTGCTGATGAGAATGGTATTTAATTTCCATATGTTTATGTGTTTTTTGTGGTTTATTTTGTCACTAATTTCCAGTTTCATTGCACTGTGGTGAGATAATATCCATGGGATAATTTTTATTTTCTTGCATATTCTGAAGCATGATCTATGGACTAGTGTGTGGTCTATTTTAGAAAACATCCCATGTGCAGGTGAAAACAATGTGTATTCAGATGTTATTGAGTGGAACACTCTGTATATGTCCACTAAGTCCATTTGCTCAAAGATTTGGTTCAGTTCTGCTACTTCTTCACTATTTTTTTGTCTGTTTGACCTATCTTTTTGAGATAAGGGAGTGTTAATGTCCCATGTTAAGATTGTGATATTGGTTATTAGATTTTTCAGGTCCTATAAATTTGTCTTATATAGTTGGGTGCTTCCATATTTGATGCATACATATTTATAACTGTTAACTTTTCCTCTTTAATTTTTCCCCTAAGCAGTATATAGTGATCTTCTTTATCACTTTTGATCATTCTTAGGTTGAAGTTCAGATTGTCTGCAAACAGATTAGCTACCCCTGCTTTTTTCTGAGATCCTGGAGCATGTAGTGTTGTTTTCCATGTAGTATTGTCCATGAATTTCATTGAGTTAAGTGTGTTTCTTGTATACAGCATATTGTTGCATTTTGCTTCTTAATCTACTCTGACAGTCTCTTTTAATTGGTGAGTTGAGTCCATTTACATTGGTGGTTATAATTGCTATGTATTGACTTAGATTTGTCATGCTATTTTACTGTACTTTTCTTTTCTCCTGTGTTTAATAGTTTGCTGTATTTTGTGGGTTCTTTTTGTTGTCATTCTTGGAATTGTGGGCATTTTGATCCCTTTGTAGAATGTCTTTTAGTATTCTGTTGCTTTGGTTGTCATGAATTTCTTTAGTTGTTCTTTGTCATGTAAGTATTTCTCTTCTCCATTAAACTTGACATAAAGTTTTTCAGGATATATTGGTCAGGGTTGGATTTTGCTTTCTTGTAGGACTTGAAGTACTTCTCTCCATGCTCTTCTTGACTTGATGGTTTGTGAGGAGAAATCT
>NW_004524814.1:1895771-1918728 GCF_000260255.1 Octodon degus
TTTCTCATAGATGCCTATTGGTCTTATGTTGTTCATCTTTGCATTGTCTCGCAGCTGTTGAATTAGTATTTCCTGCATCTTAGTTGTTTTTGAGAGATCTTTCCTTACCTTTTCAGTAGCTGCAATGATGTCTTCAAGGTCTGAAAGTCTGTTTTCACTTTCATTCAAGTGGTTTTTCTAACTTTTAATGGAGTTTTTAAATTCTTGTATATCTCTTTGACTGCTTCACACATTCTATTTCTTTCCTATATTGTTTATTCAAGGTTTCCATCATTTTTCTATTTTCCTGGGGTTTTTTAATCAATGTCTTCTTTATAGATGCTTAGTAATTGTAGTTATCATTTCATTTTTTTAACCTGTGAGATTATTTCTGATCTGATTTCCTCTCTACCCTTCTGTAGTTGTTTCTTCACTTCAGTTGCTATTATTTCAGAGATTTCAGATGTGTAATTTCCAATTTCTTCTATGCTGATGTCTCCTTGGTTTGTTCTGTGTGGGTTTGGGGCCAGAGATTGCATTTTGCTCCTTCTTTTTTTCATTTTGTATTTCAGAGAGAACTGTTTATCTTGATTTCTGTGGCACCTTTTTGTGAAAGTTTGACAGAAGGTAGCTGTATCACTGAAGTCAGAGCCTCTCTGTAAAGAGTCTGGTTTTTAGGTATTTCTCTTGTGTCTCAGATTCTGGTTTTGTGTGTGTCCCAAGATTTTGCCTTCTCTATTGATTGAGAGTAGTATATTGGTTTCCATTTGGCACTGTCCTCCATCCTTCAGTGTAGGGTTTTGGTGAGGTTATTACCAAGCACCTCCTGATAACATTACCCAAGGGAGAACATGTGGTTAAGGCAGATATGCTTTCCTATTTACAGTAGTACTATTAGCAATACTAATAACAGCTAGTGAAATTTAGAAATTAACAAATTTGTGTAACTAATGGGTTTGCACTTTAGGCCATAGGAGCAAACAATATAGCTGTATAACAAAGAAGATCTTAAATTGGGAATTTGTATTTAAATCAGCTCCCTGAGTTCTGTCTGAGCTCCTCCCCTTCATGTACCTGGAGTCTTCCAGGAAGACTAATTCACCCTCATTACCTGCTGCCACCTCTGTGCCATGAGGATGTTCCTGTAGGTCTGGACCATGGTCTGAGCTCTGCTGGGCCCAGCAGTAGCCTCAGCTCACCGGGTCTAGATCTACTGAACTGGAGCTCAACTGGAGGGACCTGGCTTGGGTCTGGTTGCTGAGTGTGGCTCCTTCTGGCTGAGCCCCACCCAAGTGGACCACTAAGCCCCACTGGTTGCTGGTTCTTCAGCCACCTTATTTTAAAAGCATGGGAGGACAGAGTTGATGGAAGAACCAAATGAAGAGTGGGCTACCTCTCTCTTTTCATCACTGACTGGGAGAATTAAAAGGCTGTAATAGTTTTAGAACAATCATTATTCCTCCTTTCATTTCTTGCCTTCATTTCCTCAGTAACTACTCAAACTCATGCCTTATTAGCACATTTTGGATGTTCTTAAAAGATGTTTCACTACTATGTACATGACAAGAAAACAACCAAATTCAGTGATTCTGTGGACCTCCAAATACCTTCATTTTAAGAGGAAGAATAATAACCTATATTTGTAAGGTAGAATTCAGTTTACCATCTTAAAGGACTGCTTTATTGGACTTCTACTTTTTGTCGTGGGTCTTAACATTTTCTGGAATCATCAATTATACTGAAAAGCAAAGTGGGAAAGTCTTATATGTTCATAAATATAAGGAACTCCATAAGTATAAACAAAATACTGGTTTTTTGGTTAATATTTAAAAAACAGTACATTTATGAAACTTCACATTCATATCTGCTAACACGCATTAGCAGGATTTGGCTTATTCCAGAGGATGCTCTAGAAAGTCACCAATGGATGTTTAGAGCCTTTCTTACAGCTGCTGCTGGAACAGGCTTACTGCAGCCTAACTCACCTGCATCTCTTCGCTCATCTATAACAAAGGCTAAAGCCATGTCTTAGTGTTTTTTGCTAAACATGGAATGATTAGTCTAATTTCTAGCCCATTCACAGGACAGGCAGCTCCTGAGACAGTGCAGTGCCAAGATCACCTCTTCTGATACAGAGATGTGAAGGAGAGTGAGGGCATCCAGCAGTCTTCTCCTGGAAGGGAAGGTGAGGAGAAGGCTGCATGCTGGTCCAGCGCTAGAGCTTGGGAACCCAACTGCTTGTGATATGCCAGCCCACACTGTGCTGCTTTGTCAGCTCTAGTTTAGCATAAAACTGCTAAACATTTCCTTGAGTATATACTTCCTCCTTGTGCTGAGGGGCACTGAATACTGTGCCTTGTCACAAGTAGAACAAATCTTATTTCCATTTTGTCTGTTGAATCGTGTTTCCAGTTCTGAAGTATGCTTTTCCTGGAGTCCATGCTGAGCAATTGCGGCTATTAGAATAGTTCACCTTCTCTCTAAGATCCTGTTTGTACCTGCACAACAGCTCCAACATGTCTGTCTTATTCTTACATGCATAACTCTCCTTTTAGATCTCTGTCTATATCATTAAAATGTGATGCATTAAGGTATTCTATAATAGCATGTATGGAATTATTCTTCAATAAATTTATTTCTGGATAACCAAAAATAAAACAAAGAAATCTATTTATCAATAGTTTATGCCTGCTGCTCCACATAGGTGTCCCACAGGGCACACTTACAGTTTCCATCCTATGCTAACTCTTACAACGTTAAAGATGATTGTTGCACCTTTCCTGTCCCCCTTCTTGCACAGTCCTCCAAATAGAAAAGCCTAGGTCTTAAAAGGCACTTTGTCATAGATTTGGTGACATTACACAGATACTTAGCTTTTGTGCCTTTATTTCCTCATCTGAGAACTGTGGATAACAATAGAAGTATGCCCACTGGGGTGCTGTGCAAGCTACATGAGACCACAAGGTTCTTAAAACAGAGCCTGGATGTGTATGTGCTCCAGGCACATTTGGGAGCATCACAGAATCACCTGGGTTGTGTGTGAGGCTCTCTCCTGGCCACACTCTAGCACAGCCTGGTCCTAAACCCCACACTCTGGAGTAGATGCTCACTTAACTGCCACTTAGCAGACTGAGCTCGTGGAAGAGGAGAGAGCCTGGTGCTGTGGAAAGAGCCAGAGTGGAGAGATGGCACTGAAGTGGGGGTCTGCACCAGCATGAGCTAAGACACCCACCCAGCTTCATATCATACAGGCTATAAGCAGTATAGTATACAAGCAAATGCTGCACGGTAGGTGTGAGGAAGTGTTTTTCAGCCCAGATCCATTGGCCTATAAAAATGAAAATCAGAGAAAGGAAGAAAAGAGGAGAGGACAGGAAAGAGAAAATTAAGACCTGTCATGCACA
The DNA here is from genome assembly GCF_000260255.1 of Octodon degus. Lineage (NCBI taxonomy): Eukaryota > Metazoa > Chordata > Mammalia > Rodentia > Octodontidae > Octodon > Octodon degus. The sequence continues at coordinate 1,899,155 of NW_004524814.1, forward strand.
TGTGCCAACTTTCCACAATGAGCAGGATCATTATTTATTATAAACATGTATTAATAAAAAAAGTTTAAATGAAGTTAAAAAGCGAATCAACTGAGGCCTATGTTAACAGAGCACTGCATTTAGACTTCCAGAAGGAACAAAGGAATTTGGTGGCTTTTCCGATGGACAGCTGTGACATATATGAAAACATAACTAAAGTATATTCTTCAGAATGTGACGGTCATAGGAGTGACATGAGTTAAAAAATGTGAATGAAGACAATAATAAGAAAAAATAAACTTGAAAAGCTATGCAGGCCATGAGCAGCAAGGGAAGATGAGACATACCACAAGGGTCGGCCTCGGCCATAATGCCCATGACACCCACTGACGAAGTTTACAGAAAACCGTGCCAAGAGATTTCATACCCTCGCTCAGTGCTACTTTGCTTGGATGACTCATAGCTAGAACACTGGTAGAGCTGACAGAACTCTCAAGACATAAACCAATAGACCAATGAGGGTTTCTGTTCTATTGGGTGTTGATACTAGGGACTGAGTTCAGGACCTCGAATGTGGAAAACACCTACTCTACCACTGAGCTATGCCCCAGCCCCAAATAAAAATGTTTAAAGAAGGATTTCTTACATTGAAAGACTCCATAATTTGTATATGATTGAATTACACATCAGACACAATAAAAACATTAAGAAAAAGTATTTCAACTTCGGTTAATGATCATGCCTCAAAATAAAACCAAGAAAGTACTCCTAAAGTCTCTATTTTTATTTATCCTGTTTTACCCATAGAAACAACACATTTATATAATTCAGAATATTGGAAAAGCAAAAGTGGAATTAGTATTTGGTGCAGATAAAATATCTATTCAGCAAGAAATCACAAGAAGATCATCTGCAAGGCTATTACAGACAATAGCACTGAGTAAGTGATACGCACAGATTTATGTACAAAAGTCATTGCTTCTCTCTATGCACTTGACAACACACTTTTTGCAAGATTATTAAATATTGAGGAAGAAACTTAACAAGAATTTTCAAGGCTAACTTACAAAGTTTATTTTATTTTTTGTCAGTATTCTCTAAGCAGTACAGTATTATACTTATTTACACAGCGCATACATTGCAGTAGGTACCAAATGATCCAGATATTTGATACACATGGAGGGACATGTGTAGGTGATGTGCAAATCCTGTGCCATTTCAACAGGTGAGCTGAGTGTCTGCAGATATGGTGTCTACACGTCCCAGGGTCAGATTCCTCCGCAGAACAAACACGTAAGATGTATGGGCCTGGGTTGGATCCTGCTTTGGAAAAATTAGCTTTATAGGTGCTGCAACTGGGAAATTCTGAGCATGAACTGGGCAAAAAGGAATTGGAATTAAGTGTAGCTCTGCAGGCTCACGCTCTTAAATTTTGGAGAAAAAAAATAAAGAATTTTGAATGCATGCTAAATGTTCAATTACTTGTAATTTATTATAAATATTTTGGCATTTATAAATGACAATTTGTTTAAAAGGTGAGATTTTTACAGGTTCTGATTTGCTAAAGAAAAAAATTATGAGAAAGGTACATTAAAAGAAATAAAGAATGAACAGTGAAACTACAAAAAAACCAGCTTGAACTAGCTCTGTCCGGTTTCCGAGTAAATGTTTGCTGTCCTAGAGAGTTATCAAGAATAGTGGATTGCCTGGAACGATCCCTTCTGCAAGTAGAGCCAGCAGTTCAGGGGGAAGCTGGACCGAAGGTCAGTGGGATAAACAACTCCTGCTGGCAAGTTAGTAGCTGTGGTCTGACACCTTATGTGACATGGTAGACCCAGTTAAGCAACCCATTTTGGCTGTACAGTCAGCTGCCTTGAAGATGTGCACAGATTCTGTGAAATCAATAAAGAAAACACAGAGGAGTTTTAGAAGAGTGCAATTCCACCTGACCTTGGGGTTGTGTTGTGAAAGGCCCTCTGGCAACGGCCTTTCATTGACAGCATCTGTTATCTGCTCAGGGCAGCCAGGAGGAGGAAGAGGAGAGCATTGCATGCACAGGCCACAGAGTCAGAGGGAACTGGGGCAGGGCGTGGCAGGAGGTGTGCAGCTCAGGGACAGTGGGCCATGACCGGACTGGCTGGGGGTAGCACAGCCCTTCACTCTTGCTGCATGAGGAAGGAGGGAGCAGAAGAGGGGGAGAGTCAGGATCCGGGGTCCAGAGCAGTGGGGGAAAGTACCCTTTTAGAAGTACCATCACCACTTAAAATGTGGGAACTGTTTTTAAGTCTGAACCAAGTAAAACTAATATCATTCTGACTGATGTTCTTTTGCTTTTGCAATAATAGATACCAAACACATGGCCTCACACAAGTACTCTATCCCTGTGGTACATCTCTAGCCCTTTTAAATCTTGTGACAGGGTCGCTCTCAGATAACTTTGTAACCTTCCTGCTTCAGCCTCCTGGGTAGCTTGGTTTACGGTGTGTACCACCATCACCACACCTGGCCTAATTCTAACCATCATCTAAAAAGTGAGTATGGAACACTGTTAGCAACCACTTCCAATAGCAGCAAAGTCTGAGCTGGAAATCGGAAAACACTGATCTCCCATTCATGGAGCCCCTTTCCGTGCTGAAACATCCTTGTATGCTGCTATGCTTTCTGATTTTAGGGCCAATAAATAACCATATTACACTTGCCTCTAAAAGCACTTCTTTCTCTTGCCTACTTGCTCATTCACTCACTCTTTTCAACAAATATTTAAGGAGCTGGGGAGATGGCTCAGTAGAATAAGTGCTTCCCTGGCAAGCACAAGGGCCTGAGTTCAGTCCCCAGGTCCACAAAAAAAACCAAACAAACAAACAAAAACAAACAAACAAACAAAAACCCAAATATTTAAGAATGTTAGGAGACAGGCTAGATCCAGGTGCTAGGGTTATTGCCCATCCTGGTAATCCCAGCACTGACTCAATTTCCCCAGAGAAAGTCCTCTGTCCTGGGGAAGCCTCTGTCTTGGACCCACACTGGTCATTCCAGACTCTACCTCGGGGAGATTCTTGTGCCCAGGGTGTGAACCACTGCTTTGCTGAGATGAGTGACTGACCAGAATTGTAAACTCAGCACCAATAAGGAATTAAGAGAGACAGCATTTAATAAAAGGAAGTTTGTATAGGTTCAGTTGTGACGTGACCTGTTTAGTGATTCCAGTGATCGATTTCTCTGTTTCTGTGTCTGTCTGTCTGTCTCTGTGTCTTCCATATACAGAGAAGTTAATGTATATTTTTATACACTGAATAGGAGCCTTCCCCAAAGTTAGACAGCCTCTTCCCCCTCTGTCTCCCTCATTCTACTGGTGGAGAGAAGGGAGGGAGGTTGTCTTGGATTCTTGGCTTCATGCGCTCAGCTCTCTCTGAGCTCTGCTTGTTAGTCTTCCCTCTGGTAAGTCCCAATGTCACCTGTGCTACCTTGGGCCTTTCTTCTTCTGGTTTTCTTTTTTGTCTCCACCTTGCCCTTGAAACTGTACCCATGGGGATTTCTCTGGTAAAGTTTTAACTCCTTCTTGTCAGGATTAGCCAGAAAACCCAAAGAGGCCTTTATTCTGTTCTTTCCTTGCCTACGTACTCCCCTGCCCCTGAAGAGAAGTTGACATTTCAGGTAGGGAGGACCCAGGAAGCCCTTCCTAGAAAGATTACTTCCAAGAAAGACTTTCTAACTCTGCAAGGCTTTAATCAGGGCATGCTTTGGTTCATTCCAGCTCCTGTTTTAAGATTAAACTACAGTTGGGTGTGGTGGCACATGTCTGTAATCCAGTACTTGGGAGACAGAGGCAAGTGAATCTCAGTGAGTTCAAGGCCAGCTTGCGCTACACAGTGAGGAGAGAAAGAGAGAGGAGGGGGAAGGAGGGATGGAGGAGGAGGGGGAGAGAGAGAGAGAGAGAGAGAGAGAGAGAGAGAGAGAGAGAGAGAGAGAGAGAGAGAAACATTCCATAGAGGGTTAAGGACAGTACTGAAAATAGTGTTTCAAAATTTTACTCAGGAAACTGAGGGTCACTGTCTATGGTGCAGCCTTGGTTTAATCTTTGAAAAGGAGGAGGAAGAGGAAGAGGAGGAGGAGGAGGAAGAGGAGGGGATTCTTTACATTTTCCTAGTTCAGTTGTGACTGTTGGCTTCCAGCTGTACAGTCAAAGGGATGCACTTTGGAGCAGAAAGCCTGTGAGCAATGCTGGTGAAACAGACACTGACTGGCAGGGCCGTGAGTGTGGGAGGTGTGGGGTGCTGAGGGATGCTTTCCAGCCTCCTCTCTGCTCCCTGCCAGGCAGGCACTGCAGACATGGCCTCTCTCGTGGGAGCTCCTTGCTCCCTTCTGCAGGATAACAGCTGATCCTACTCCAGGGCCTTGCGGAGGTGGGGGGGGAGCTGTGGAGCTCTGAGGTACCTGTAGCAGGCCAGGTCCTTGTTAATAATTGTAATTATTATGTTATCCAGGGTTTGCTGCTCTGCTCAGAAGCAAATATGGGCTCCTAGGGACAGGGCTTATGTCTTACTAATCACCATATTCTTTTAGCTCTAAGCTCAAAGTTTGTTGAATAAATAAATATTTCTGAAGTAACAGTCATAGTTTTTTTTTTAATTTTTTTTTATTTTAACATTTAGTGTGTGTGTGTGTGTGTGTGTGTGTGTGTGTGTGTGTGTGTGGCCAGCTCAGCCCACCAGGGGGCGCGGCTGGCTGGCATGTGGTGCTGGAGGATTGAACCGCGGTCCCTGTGCTTTGCCAAGCTTGTTCCAAGTAGGTGCTTTAGACCACTGAGCCATCTCTCCAGCCCCCAGTCATAGTTTTTGATGAACTAAAAAATATCTTAATGGAAGAAGAGACAAAGTAAATATTTAGCTTTTCAATGCACAAGAGTATTTGGATACTGAACACCACAGGTCAATGTTCTTGTTTGCCAGGCACAGAACTCACTCTATCCAGTTTCAGCAGGAATAGGTTTATTAAAGTGTACCTGTAAGTTTGCAGAGGGCCAGGGTCAGGATGCTGCGAATGGAGAACACCATAAGCAGTCTGCTACTGACTGTGGGACCCCAAGGAAATTCCTCCCAGGTTTTTGGTGTCCTCAACAAAGCGCTGTATCAGACTCAGAAAAGGCAGCGGGGATGCTTTCCAGCCTCCTCTCTGCTCCCTGCCAGGCAATTACTGAAGTGAAATGTGCTCTGCAAAGTGACAGCAGGCCAGGGAATAGGCTACCAGCAGCAATGAGGACAAGAGAAGGGGCCTTTGTATCTCAAATTCCTAGATTTCTTCTCCCTCATGCAAACAAGGCATCAGGACACTTGTCCTATTGTTGCAGAAATTAAAAAAATAAAATAAAACCAAATGGAAAACTTTGCACCGAGGAGTTAGAAGGCAACTTTTATTATGCTAGTGGGCTGGGGAACCCAGTGGTTCAAATCACCAGCCCAGAGTCACTTTTTTTTGTTTTTTGTTTTTTGTTTTTTTAGTGTGTTTGGCACAGGGTCTCACTATGCCACTCAGACTTGAGTGATCCTCCTGTTTTCAGCCTCCCCAGCACCAGGATTACAGGTGTATGCCACCATGCCCCATCTCAGTGGCTGGCTCAGCAGGTCTAGGGGTGGGGCTGGCATAGCAATGGAGCTGGGGATCAAACCCTGTCCCTGCGCTTGCCTAGGCAGGCACTTGGTCTGCTGAGCTATCTCACTGGCCGTCAGAGTCAGGTTTGAGTTTAGCTTAAATATGGTTTGTAGCAGGAAATACAAAGCTGATAGCACATGATTGGTACATGGGATACAAGAATTGTATATTATATAATATATATTGTCAGGCAGGTTTGTACAGAAACATTCTGGGAAGGAGGGGTTCTGAGAAGAGTAGATAAAGTTGGAAGTGTCCTTGACTGGGCCAGTCTTCCCCCAAACACGACAGCCTTGAAATTCTTGAAGCAAGCTGCAGTCACTGCATATTTTAAAACACAAGCTGGACACAGTCAGTTTGACCCACACATTGTTAAGAGGGAACAGCTGGGCCTAGATGGTCAAGTCCAGCTATGTGACAGGAAGCATGAGCATAGTCACAGGCTATGAATTAATTTCTAGCTTCTGGTACAATATGCCTACAGGTGTGATATTCTTTGTGTGTGCCCTTATACTACTACAAAGTCCCTTGGCCTCGCTTCAGGAGTGCACTGTCCTCTAGAAGGCTCACTTTGTTTCCTGGCAGATGTAAATGAAGAATGGTAGCAGTACTTACCAGCTTGGTCCTACCTACGGTGTTCAGAAGCTAGTTCTCCTAGGTCCTAAATGCTGGGCATGTACCCTGGGGTCTCCACAAAGACAGGTCATGCCCACTTGCTTGACTGGTTTTGCCCCAATCTCCTACCTGAAATCTATAGTGTCCCCCTGTTGCCACCCTGCTGCCACCAGACCAAGCCACCCCCTGCGCTTCAAGACTCTGCCTGGGCTTCTAACAGAAGAGGGGTTTTTCTGGGTCCTCTCTGCTTTCTCAGCTGCTCAGTCTCTCCTTGGCCTCAAAGTCGTGTGTCTGATTAGCAGCCTCAGCCACACCGCTATTACTTCCCAGCTGCTTGAGAGCTAGGAAATAAGTCTGGGGGCCTCTACCTTGGGAAGACAAAACTTCTGCTGTGGAGAATCCTCCCAGCACACAGTGCTGTATTTAAAGGTTGGTGGGCAGCTAGATGACACGAGTGTAAGAGAAATCATGTTAAATTGACTGAAAATATCTCTCTGCCAACACTAGGTTAGAACACAATTACATGTGAGAAGTATGTGTACCATATCTAACATGGATCTGAGATCACAAGTGAGAGCATGGGTCAGAGGACACCAAAACCAAAACAAGTACAGAGGAAGCTCCATTTCAATTTCTTAGTTTAATAATTGTGAAGGGCCAGGGTGCTGAGGTGGGGCTGGCTTGAGTGACCAAAGGCCAAGATGCAGGACCTCAAGTAGACACTGAATGGAATGACATCTTACACCAAAAGGGCATCCTGCCCTCCAAGGAAAGCCTGAAAGAACTGGAAGAGGAGGAGCAGAGGGTCCTGCAGCAGTCAGTCGTGAAAACATATGAAGATATGACTTTGGAAAAATTAGAAGATAATGAAGATGAATTCAATGAGGAAGATGAATAGGCTGTTGAGATGCACAGGCATTGAAGACTGGCTGAGTGGAAAGCAGTTCAATTTTGGAGATCTCTGGAAAGGAAGTTACCAAAATTGGTGAGGGCTTTTACAAGCAAGGGATTCCCCTCTGTGTCCTCATCAGTCAGCAGACTACCCAGAAAGTTTCCTGATGTCATGTTTATCAAGGCCATTTCTACAGCTTACATACCCAACAACCCTGATTGGAATCTGCCCACAATATTTGTCTACCTCAAAAGTGATGTCAAGGCTCAGTTCATCGCTTGGAGGACATGAATCTGACAAAAGATGAGTTGGAGTGGAAACTGTCTGAATCTGGAGCAATCAAGACAGACCTGGAAGAGAACCCCAAGAAGCCCATTGAAGACATGTGCTGTCTTTTCTGCACAGCTCTGTCCGCATGTGCATGCAGAGGAGGGCCAGTGACTCCGAGGGTGACTAAGGCTGTACCCACTGCAACGGTGCACATTTCCTTGATGTGACAAGTTGTCTGATTTTTTTAAAAAAGAAAAATAAAGAATGAATCCTTTTGGATTTTAACCTATTTATATCATTGTGCTTCACATCTCATCCATTTCCGAAACAATCATTGCTCCGAATTGTATTAAATTTCTTAGAACTTTCTTTTTAAATACTATTTCTTTTTAAAAAAGATTTATACTATTAAAAAATAGTTGTGAAGATTTGATTTTAAGTAGAAAATTTATATTTAACTTTTAGACCTGCTCCATTTATTTTTCTAGATTTTCTTTCAAACTGAATTCTAAAGTCGACATAGCATTTGAAAGCCCAAGAAAAGTATCTCACCTGGTTCAACTTTATTAATGTTGTTATGAAGATAAAAGGGACCCAGAAAAGTTCGATAGTTTACTCAAGTTCATTGTTGAAAAACAAATTATGTTGAAGGCCCTAACAGTTCCACTGGGTTTTAGAGCCTCCCACAACGTGGTCACAAATTAGAACACTTTGGCCAGCAGGGTTCAAGTCCTTGTTCCCATTGGTACCCAGCCAGAAAGGCTACTTCAACTTGCTGAGTCTGGAAGATTTATTTCTGTCCCCTTAGGACATGCTAAAGTTTCAGACATGAAGAATGACAGAAATAAAACCAATTTCCTCAGGGACCTTATTGTAGAAAATACTGCTGTTTTCCGTGTGTGTGTGTGTGTGTATGTGTGTGTGTGTGTGTGTGTGTGTGTGTGCATGCACATGTGTGAACATCTGACCCAACAGCAAGTCAGAGGAAGGCACTGCCATCCACACTGCCCCTTCTATGGGCAGCCCCAGGCTGCTGAGCTGTCACCCTAGAGTACATCAACATGCCGGCAGCCAAGTTTTTAACCACAGTGGATGTTTAGGGGATACTCAGATCTGCCTCAAACCACGACAGACGCTCATGTGTGCTCTGGCTTCAGGACCTAATTGCTTCCCAACAGCCTGATCTTCTGATCCCATTTCTTTGAGGGAGTTTCAGCATATAAATTTTGGGGTGATGCAAACATTGAGACCACACAAGGAAGTGATTGGATTTTCAAGGCAGCACAGAATTCCTATTCTAGGACAAGGGTGTGGTCAGGAAGGAGTTATTAGGAAAATATGTCCCTTGAATTTTAGATAAACAAGAGCACAAGAAGCATATCCCAAGTGAAAAAACTGCAGAGTTATAGCTCTTATTATTATTTAAGTATAGGAATTTCTAAAAATAGGCTGGGATCAAGAGACAAACTCTCCTTTCCCTGAGGTGTTAAGGGCAGGCTGGAGAATATTTAAAGTAGGGCAGAGGAAATGGTTCAGTAGAATAAGCATTTGCCTGGCAAGTGCAAGGCCCTGAGTTCAATCCCCAGTTCTGTCAAAAAAAAAAAAAAAAAAAAAAAAAAAAGTCAAGGTAAGTAATTGTTTCTTATTTCAGAAGGAAATGAGGCTGGATGGGGGCAGCTGACTTCCTTCTGTTAGGTTTTTCATCTCCTCTGGTAGAACCAATCAACTCCCACAAAAAGGGACAGGGCATGGAGTCAAGGGAAAAAGAAGAGGTGGCCCTTGAAATGAATTACTCATCTGGTAAAAGAAAGGGAAATGCTCAATGATGGGATGACAGAGGCGAAAGAGGAGTCCTTGAGGCCTTATAGCTAAGTGACTATTCCTTTGTCAGTCATTTGCTGTCTGGTTTCTTCTAGGTCATTCCACAAGTATTCATTGAGATCCAGTAAAAGAGCTAATTTTTATACACAAATTATTACTTATATCTAGAAGTAGATGGAAGACTATTGATTCATAATTATTGAACATGAACCTTGGGACATAAGCCTGGGTCCAGCAGACCCATCCCTTATTTTTCTATTGTAAGTTTGTGCTTTAGCATTATAATAGCTGGTTGTGGAAGCAGCCACTTAAAGGACTGAGCTAGGGCCAGGCCCCCAATAGCTGGTTGTGCATCTCAGTACCTTTCCCTGAGGGATACAGAAACAATCTATGCATTTACCCACTTGGCATGAAGAACAGCAAGGAGTATGCATATATTGTAAAAGTGGAAAAATGGGATTGGGATCTACATTTATGCTCTATCTAACCTGTTTTGCATATGTGTATTTAAGCATCACAGGTGGTCCAATAGGCCTATACAACTCGAGGACTTGTCTTTAAAAGTTTCCTTTTGATTTTTCTGGTAGAAGTAGTCCAGTTGAGTACAGTAGGACATGAAAAACCAGACTTGCAGGTTTTGGAGGACGTTAAAAGTCAATCTTCAGATTACTCATACATGGATGATGCAGATGATCCCTTATACATGCTTTCATAACAGAAGAGTGGTGTGGTGGTACATGATGATGATGATGATGATTTTGATGTTGGTCATGTGAGTCAAAGTTCCTGTGACAGTGAAATGAAGCAAGAATCAACTGATATAGACACAGGAAATAAAGATTCAGATGACAAAGAAAACAGCAATATGACTACATATTTGATTAGCTGAAATGTTGCAAAATGGCCATAAAACTGAATGAAACAATCAATGTTGGAACAGGGTCCAAAAATATAGTGAAGGTCTTAGCAGGGGTGAAACATATTGGATCAAAGGCCAGCATCACCGTTCAGTGTTGGAAAGTGCTGTAAAATACACAAAGGCCAAAATGCAAGTAAAATAATCTCTATGCACCAATAGCCATATTCACAAATGTATTTATCATGACACCTCGCTAGCTGAAGTGAAAGTATTCATATGTCTGCTGTACTTAGCACAGACTTTCCATGGTAATTTAAGGAAAGGAAAAGACTTATGGAAGGGCCAGGCAGATAGCTCATCAGACTAAAGTGCCTGCCTAAGCAGGGACCAGGATTTGATCCCCGGCCTGCTGTGCCGGCCTCACTCACAGGGCATGCTGAGATGGCGAATGAGACTGGGCATCGTGGTGCACACCTGTAATCCCAGCACTTGGGAGGCTGAAAACAGCAGGATAACTATGTGATCTGTGTAGTGAGACCCTGTAGATCTTGTATTAAATACATTTTTTAAAAAAGACTTATGGAAAAGCAATGGGTCAAAATATGGCATAAAAGTGTAGATACAACAACTTATTATGATATAAATTTAGATATTTATCCTAGGACTTGGCCATGAGGTCCTTATCCATATAGCAATAAACCAAATAATGTTGTGAACAAATTTATTGCTCCCATCTCCCAAACTAGTTGGAACGTGACATTTGACAATTGGCTTCCAATTGGTGTTACATTTGCTAACAGAGCCAGTACAGGTTAACCAGAGCAGGAACTACACACAGGAACAAAGCAGAAATTTTAACTGAAATGTTGCAATTTCAAAACAGAAAAATGTTTAGTACAGTCTTTGAATTTAAGGATATAAAATTGGTGAAAAAAGCAAATTGATACTGCTGATGCTAACATTTTACCATGATGAAAATATTGATAGGGAAACCTTGGCAAAATGGAAGGCTGAAATGGAAACTTTCAACACAAAACTGAATGTGGAGCAGATGTTGCTAATGAGGTAAGCAACAATTATGATGTCACTCAAAACATAAAGCATTGGCCAGTGGTTATGTTTTACTCCATCCTAAGAATTTGTGGCATAGTTAATTAGAGAGCTTACAAAGTGGAAATAGCAAGTGGAAAATACCATGGAGAAATCTTCTCAGAGGATTGGAATTGGACATCTTAAGAGATCATTTAGAGTAGAACAAAAACAAAATGCTTCTACTCAGAGAGCTATGCAAAACAATGTGGAACACGTTGGTAAGCTGGAAGGTGTACAGCAAGCACAGCATCCCAAAGATGTTCTAAAACAACAGAGAACAAAAAAGATGTCAACTGTGCCCTACAAAACAGGACAGGAAATCAAAACATATACGCTATCAGTGTAAATGACATTTGTGTAAATAACATATAGTTGTCACGTGTGAAGATTGCCTTGGATGGGACAGTTGAGTCCTGCTTCAACTGTGACTTTTCTTTTTATGATTTTTTTTCCCCCAGAACTGGGGATTGAGCTCAAGCCCTTGCTCTTGCCAGGGAAGCGCTTATTCCACTGAGCCATCTCCCCAGCCCCTCTATGACTTTTATATTCACATTTTTTTTCTTTTTTGTTTTTTGGCAGAACCAGGGATTGAACTCAGGCCCTTGTGCTTGCCAGGTGTAGGAGTCCCTTCCTGGTTCTCATCTCAGTCCAAGAGGTTAATATTTGTAATCCCAAAGATACGTTATTGGAATTCCACCAAGTTAATTCTAATCTACCACTCCCAGTGCAACCCATGGCAAAAGTAAAGACACTAAAACATATTTATAATTATTGGGGAGCCAAGGGGCCCTAAGTCCAGCCACGAAAATGGCTTTCCAGAACCAAGAGAGCTGACCCAGGGCCTCATCCGGTTTTATTTAGTGGAGGAGTAGCTTGAGGAGGAATGACCGAGAATTGTGGGAAGTAGGTGACTACTGTGAGCTGAGCTAAATGGGTGGCCGACCTTTATCTCTGCCATATGCAGAGAGGACATGCAGAGAAAGTAATCTGCTTTATGCTATTGAGATAGTATCTAATGTTTTGGGGGGTCTGGTGCTTCAGCTCTGATGCAATCTTTGAAGTCTCAGGAAGGCATAGCCTCTGTCTTGAGGTTCAATCCCAGCTGGCAGCTCGGAGCTTTGGCTCTTCGTCCCGTCTCAACCTGGCTCACATTAAAGAGCAGCAGGTGCAAGTTGCCAGGGAAACATTCATGCCACCTTCAAAGACTATCACCAGCACCTCAGCTAGACCAATATACATTGCATAAGGCCCATTGAAAGGATAAACAGAAGTCCTAACCAGCTCTGTATATATAAATGTGAGCACTAAGGTCAGGCTCAGTCAGAATGGAGACATTCGCTTTTCTTTCAAGAGAGCTGCTCAAGTGGTCCTCCACAGCCAGGCAAATGCTTATTCCACTGAGCCATCTCCCCAGCCCTTGTATTTACATCATAGCTCACATAGGTTTTTATTTCTGATGTTATCTCAGGTTTTGGAAGCAAGTACACAGCTGATGTGAAAATCTTGGTGTTTGTTCTACACATTCATTATACATTTGATATTTTATTTTATTGAAATCTTATATTCTATTATTTAGCTATGATAATTGAAGTAAAGATTTTTTACAGTGCTATTGGTATTTTCAGTGTAGTTATCTCTGAGGTTTTATAAGCAAGCACATAGCTGATATGAAAATGTTGATGTTTATTCTAAGCACTATTGCATATTTGATATTTTGTTTTATTAACATCTTATTTCCCTGCTGAAAGGGTGTTGTACAATATAGCAGGAAGCTCCTGACAAAGTGGGAGAGACAAGTGGTGACAAGATGGCCACACAGGAAAGGAAAGTGAAGCACCCATGCTGTCAGGAGAAGCAAGATGCATGCATGAGATACACAGACTGCCACGGATGGGACAGCTGAAGCAAAGATTATTTTTGTTGTAGGATTCTATTGGTCTATTCATTGTAGCTCATATGGGAATTTATTTCTGATATATCCTTTAGGTTTTGTAAGCAATTACACAGCAGATTTAAAACTGCTGATATATATTCTAAACATACAATATGCATTAAGAATTTGATAATTTATTTTCTTGGTATTTTTATGTTCCTGATAACTACATACTACCTAATATAATCAGAACCTATGAGTTCAACAAGACCCCTGAGATGTCAAATATGTCCTACAAAAAGGCCAGGAAAGCAAAAGCCAGGTGCTGCCAGTGTAAGCGATGTGTGTGCGCGGGAAGTGCTGTCGTTGCACGTGCAGACGGCCACCAGAGGTGGGGTACTTAAAGTATTTGTTAGACTGATGCTGGCATTTTCATTTTGTAATTCTTATAGGAATTTACTTCTGATGTTCTTTTTTTAGACTTTGTACACCAAGAGCTAGATGATATATTTTTTCAGGTTTTATCTTTGTTTATTTGATAGGAACTAATGAGATGAGACAAGACTTCCTCAGAACAAAAAGTGGACTATGAGTTTGGTTTTTTTCCATATTCAACAGAATTTATTTATTTATTTTATTTATTTTATTAAGAAATAGCAATGAGACAGTTTCAAAACAGGCTAGTAGGATGGTTACAATAGTTAATACATTGCATATTATTGTCTTTGTAGTAGTTATTCATAGTATAAGATGCAAACATGATATCTTGTCTAAACACTATTAGTACAAATCTTTCTTCTCATTGAACTAAGAGAAAGTAGCTGTATATCTATGCTATTTTGTATATACAGATACATATAAATTTTTCACTACAAAATGGTCCTTTTAGATGATATTAAAAATTTTGATGTTTATTAAATACTCAATGAATAATAAAAACTCAATATTTTATTTTTTTGGTTTTATTCCTGTTAAGTACTCACTGTTTGGTATAATAAAACTCCTAAAATTAAAATTAATAACTCATCAATAGAAATATCCTAAAGAATAAATGTAGGTCTGACAGACCCAAGTGTATGTACCTCAATGACAAAATTAGTCTAACATTCCAAGGGCTACATAAAAAATAGTAAACACCAGGGCTGACCAAATAGCTCAGCGGAAAAATGGTAACTATAAAAGTAAGCACATGTTTAGAAGCTCTGAGTGCCTAGTATAAAGATAGCTTAGCCCTGAATAAGGCAGCAGCTAGTGGAGGGCTCGGGTGAGCGGCCGTGTTGGTGGGAGCTGAGGTGAGAAAGACAGCAGGCCAAGGGTGCAGCTCAGCAGACAGTATGGAGTGCAGCTCACTCCCTCCCAGAAGAAGCTGTAGCTGCTCCTTACTAAACTCCTAACTTTTGAGGAGTTTAAATGCAAAATAATCGGGATTATTTTCCCCTCTAAAATCCCAGTTTGTTTTAATCCCCATATATTGAAGAACTGGGTTAGAAACCTGAGTTCCAACAGAGCTGCCTGTGAGAGGTGATAGGCATTACTGAATAGCTGAGCACTTCCTGGGCCCTGCTCATGGAGAAGTGGCTCTGGAATGAGGGGCCACATGGTCTCCCACTCAGGGCCCCTCCTGGAAATCTTATCATTACGTCTCACTAAAAACTCCCAATTTCCTCCTTTTGTTTCAGGACTTCATTCCTTGGTATTGAGATCATGAGCCTGGTGCCTAAGGTGACACTGGCACTTTATATTAATTTTCTAATTGAGAAAATGGTAAACCAAACTTATCTTTTTTTCCCATCTACATCCAGAGGCTTCCTTAGCTAAGATGCAAGGAGAGGGGAAATAAAGGCCCAGCTCCAAGCAGCAAGAATGGGCCAGCTTCAGGGTGGTCTGCTGTTATATCCATGCTCATCCTGGGCTTTCTACAGAATGCTCCAGGCTTTGCTGCTGGACACCGCAAAGGGCACCCAAGCATGGCCCAGAGGTTCCTGTGTAGCTGCCCGGGTCCTCATCCCATCTTCTCTACCAGATGTGCTGCTTGTTTCCTTGCTCTCCTTAAATCGAATCTCAACTCAGCAGTCAGAGGGGCTTTCAGTTGAACCTGGGCTTAAAAGAACAGAAATGGAAGGACACTGACCTGACCTTGGAGATGCCCACACGCTCCCCTCCTACATGCTGAGCAGCTGGACCATGATCATACCCGGTGAGCAGCATGCACTTCTGATGGAAAGAGGAGGCTGCTTCACCCCAGCAGTTTTCTGCCCAAAACCTCTCAGTCTCAGTGGTTGGACACCCGGAGAGCACCAAGCAAGTCTAAACTGAGGAAGCTGTAAATGGCTCAAGTCAACAACTTCTGACATTGCCAGTTCTGCAGATAACCCACTACAATTATAGACTACTGGACTATATTGAGTTATTTTGCTGAAATCACGCACCTACAATATTTGAATGACAATGTAATACCCATCTCTGACAAAACAAAACAAAAAGGGGGGATATAAATGAAGGACCATTTTTTAGTGAAAAAATACACACACGCACACACACACACACACACACACACACACACACACTGTATATATATATTAGGACAGATATACAGCTACTTTCTCTTAGTTCAATGAGAAGAAAGATTTGTACTAATAGTGTTTAGACAAAATATCATGTCTACATCTTGTACTATGAATAACTACTATGAAGACAACAATATGCAATATATTAATTATTGTAACTATCCTATTAACCTATTTTTGAAACTGTCTCATTGCTATTTCTTTC
Source organism: Octodon degus (assembly GCF_000260255.1). Classification (NCBI taxonomy): domain Eukaryota; kingdom Metazoa; phylum Chordata; class Mammalia; order Rodentia; family Octodontidae; genus Octodon; species Octodon degus. The sequence continues at coordinate 1,914,977 of NW_004524814.1, forward strand.
TCAATAAATTAATTAAAAAATAAAATAAATAAATAAACCAAAAAAAATCCATCAGTTATTTATTTATTTATTTATTTATTTATTTATTTATTTTGGCAGAACCAGAGATTGAACTCAGGCCCTTGCACTTGCTTGGCAAGTGCTTATTCTGCTGAGCTATCTCCCGGCTCCTCCCATCAGTAATTCTAAACACTGTCAATGTCATGAAAAACAAGTACTGAGACAGATAAACTATCACAGACCAAAAGAGATGGAGGAGAAATAAGAATTAAATGCAAGGTTGTTACCAAGTTCTGGGGGGCTGGAGTCTCCTCCTAGGGGTGGCTTCTAGGTGCCTTCTGTCCTGAGCACAGACTTGGTGCAAAAGGGAGTGAGGTTTTACCTTTATTGAAGGTGAGAGAAACAGGCCCTGCAGCACGAGTTTGGACCGAGAGAGAGTAGAAAAAGAAGCCTACCCTCCTGTGTGAGCAGGGGTGACTGTGAAGACAAAGCGGGGATAGTCGCAGAGAGCTGGACATCCACTGTGCTTTTGTGTGTCCCACACCTCAGGCTGGCCCCTGGTCTAGCCCATTCTATCCGACGCTGCTCCAGCTCTGAAGGGAAGTCCATGTGCAGAGCCTGGAAAGCTATTCTGGGCTGTGTGGGATTCTGCAGTTACCGGGTACCCCCAGCTGGCCCCAGCAGTCTGACACACCCAACTCCCCCACCTCATCATCATCTCCTGAGCCAGATTCTGGAACAGAAAATGGACAGTCCTGGGAAAACTGGTAAAACCTCTTTAAAGTGTAGAGGTTAGGTCATAGAAAGACACCCACTTTCACCTCACAGTTTGAGGCATGTACCTCAGCAATATACAATGGTAACATCAGGGCACTGGCTGAGGCAGCACTTTTATTTATTTTTTATTTTTTTTATTTTTCAACAAATAATACACTGCATATATTCTTCTTAGTGGTTAATTGCTGTATAAGATGCAGACTTGTGATCCTATTTACAAACACCATTAGAACAAATCATTTTATTCATTAACAGAATGTAACTATATATCTATCCCAACCACTTTGAATACACAGATACAAAATGGACATTCATCGGTATACCCCATTTTTTTCTAAGTTCCGTTATTGAATATTATAGGTGTGTAAACTCAGCAAAATATTCTAAAAGAGTCCAGTAGCCCATAATAGCATTGGGTCTTCTGTTTAACTGGCAATGTCAGAAGTTATTGACCTGAGTCCCCCACAGCTCAACTTAACAGCATGGCTTTATTTCTTATAATTTTGTCTTCATACTTTTCTGCTGGATGGTTAAGACCAAGGTACAGCAGGACCTATGCAACAAGAGTTGTAGCTTTTTGGTCTGAGAAGGTCAGTGAAATGCCCTCAGGATTTGTCCTGAGATCCTGTACCTCAGATTGTGAGGCAGCACTTTTAAAAAAGTCTGTGGTTAAGCTATCCATGGCTGGGGCTCCCGTAGGCACTGCACAGTAGAGGTAAGAAGCTGAGTCATTTGTGCTTTATCTGTACCTTTTATAAAACATTGAGCTATCCCAAGATGAAAAGGCTAATAGCAAAAACATGATGGAGGGAAAACCCCAGCAGCCCCAGATCTTGTAGGTAGAGGACCAAGCCTTCCCAGCAACCCGCTTTTTAAAGTTGCAGCCTTGTTAACCTGATCACCTGCTCCTGTCCACGTCACTTTTCTCCAAAGCACTTCGCCTCCCCTAGCGTGCACATGGGTTACCAGTTTACCTGTGCACTCTGCCTCCTCCCCACACTCACCCCTGCCACCAGAGACACATCACACGGCAGCAAGACTTTTCCATCCCGCTCACTGCTGGAAGGAAGGTGTGAGATATGGAAAAGACGAATGACTGCAGAAGACAGTCTTCTGCCTCAAATCCTTAGAATTCTAAAACTCACTTTTGACTGCTTTAAGTTCTAAACTCCAAGCAGAGAAAACAATACTGCCTTTAACAGCCATTTAAAAATAAAACTGACACCCTGCCCAGGTATGGTTCTCACACTTGTAATCCCAGCAGAGGCAGGAAGGTCACTGAGGGTTTGACCTTTGGGTTCAACCTTACTATATAGCCTGGGCTATATAGCAAGACCCTGACCTGAAACAAAACAAAACAAAAACTTATACATTGAATAGTGTTTTAATCTTGTCCCTTTTATTGCTTTTTCAACAAGATCATGCTTGCATAGTTAATCTTATTAATGAATTATTGACCTTTTGAATTTTAAACACCATATTACATGTCAAACTTATTTTCCAAATAGATTAGTTTTACAATAAGGAAACTGCAGAAGTTTACACTGTCAGCCTAATTCATGCCTACCATGAATAAAATGCATTCAAAGTAGTAGAATGCACTTGATTCCAGAAGGGTGCCTGTGGGCCACCCTCTCCGCCCTGCTCCCAGGTCTTCACTGAGGACAGATCCATTTCCCTCTTTGAAGTCAGTTACATGAGACTGCCTGTAGCTTAGGGGTAGTGTGCTCATCTAGCAGGCACAAAACTCTAGGTGTGATACTCTCACAAGAAAAACATGTGCGGTATATACATGTGTGTATGCATGTGTGTCACCAGTCTGTGCTTCTGACTGGGCAGGGCATTTCTGTGAGATCCAGCCTCTGTCCTGTCTGAGCCTGAAGACTGGAAAGGGAGACAGACCCACGGAGGACATGGTGCATGGTGTGTATGAGGACTGGACTGACTGTATCTTAGGGACCCTTCGGTTTCTGGAGCATCTGGGCTTGGTTCTGAAGGGTGCCCAGGAATCCCGTGGATAGACAGTTAACTCCACTCTTGCTCTCCAATCAGGTAGCTGCCATAGAGGTCTTTTTCAAAATCTGTTTAAGCTGTTCTTCTTAGAAATCCTCCAGTATGTCCTGTACACAGGATGTACACGTGTCACCTTAGAGAAGCCCTCCTTTGTCCCATCCCAGTCCAGTGTTCCTTCTGTGATCAGGAGGCGCAGTTCACAGTTAAAATCATTGTGGAGGACCACCTGGGTGACTCTCTTTCAAAGAGGAGCAGTTGTCTCTATTTTGGCTGAACCTGATCCCATTTCCACATATTAATATGTACAGAACTGTCTAGAACTTTTCTTATCCCTTTAATTAGCTTTATTTTTTTTCCATATCTGATATTTTAATAGGAAAAGAACATCAAACATATATAATAGAAGAAATAAAGACAGCAGAATACAAAAAAGAACTCTTAAATATACAATTGAGGACTACATGTTACTACCAATTCTTCTTTCTTCAGTAAAATCTGTTAACAAACCACGTTCCCATAGAACTTAAGATTTTGATTCTCTTCCCCATGACCAGAAATTCAAAACTTATAGGGAAAAAAATGAAAACATAACATTGCATGACAATGGACACCAAGTTCATACAGAACTTTCTTTTAAATGAAATCTTATGGATCAAAATTATAATCCTATGAGAATTGTTTTTAAGCACAGTCAATTTTGAGCCTTGGTCTTCATGAAGGTACTACAGTTTGTATAGAAAACTATAAATATATAAGGCGGGGGGTTGGAATACATATTACTGTATTTAACATTCCATAGGCCTAGAAGACTTTTGAGGGGAGAAGGAAAATGACTGCCAATTAAATCTTTACTTAACAATACGAAACTATGAAAACTTTCTGGGATGCTGCAAATGGAACTAGACTTTGTAAAAGCATACAACTTAAGACATTTTTTTTTTTAAGGAAATAAAAAGTATTGA
>NW_004524814.1:1919368-1939491 GCF_000260255.1 Octodon degus
TTTGTTACTAGGGCCTGCCTCCTGATTGCTATGTGTGGATGCATTACTACAGTGCGAACTGTCACCATTATCTTCTGCTCCACTACCATTTTCAATCTGTTGCTTCTTGCCCCGCTGTAATCTGTTCATGGCCTGGATCTTCAGACCTTCTTCAATGCTGTGACTGAGTGTCTGCTGATTGTTATGCTTGTTGATCCTGGCTAGTACTCTCTCTTGATGAGCTTCATACTCATCACGACTTGGATAAATTTTGCTGATGAGTGCATCAAAGTTTGGGTCTGGCCTTAGTGATCTTTTCGAAACTAGTTTTTTCCGACAGGTAGGACATTCTTTATTACTGAGGTGTTCGTTGTAATTCGTACAGGCTCAGTTCCCATGTTTTGCTTAATGGTTGAGTTCCATTTGTCTGTACAGCCTGAGACATTGCGGCTCCTGCCCCAGTCCGGGCTGCGCTGGCCGCGGCCGGAGCGAGACGCTGGGATCAGCCGCCGCGGCCCCCGGCGCCGCCGCACAATATGGCGAGCCTCGGCTTCCGCAATGGAGCTCGGGAAATACAACAGGGGCCGCTCAATATTCATGAGAGACTGAGGGGAAGCCGGCCCGGCCGGAGCTGCGGGGAGGGCGGGAAGGAGCGCGCGAGGAGGCGGAGGCGCGCGGGACGTGGACGTGCACGGCGCGGGGAGGCCCGCGGCGCGAGGGGAGGGGGCGCCGCCGCGTGCTGGCCTGGAGAGCCCCTAATTAGCTTTAAGCAATGCATATTAGTCCAGCTGAGGAGCTGATGGAAGTCTTTGACGATGGCAAGTGTATTTCCTCAGAAACCTTCCTCCCAATCCAGACGCCCAGACACCACCACCAGCACTACCAACACAAACACACACACACACACACACACACACACACACACACACACACACCTTGTTCCCTTGTGTGAGCCAGGACGAAGAGCCAATGCTCCACACTCCTGGAGATACAGGCTATGACCTCCTGGGGCTTAAAAGATCACATATTGAAGCTACAGCAAGGACCCAAAAACATTAGAGACTATGTTAGTTGTGTTAGGCAGATTACTTTCTGCATATTCTTCTTCCTGCATATCGCAGAGGTGATTTCAGGTCTCCTTCTTAGCCAGGGTCACTACACTCACCTACTTCCTCCCATTTTCAGTCACTCATCCCCAAGCCACTCCTCCCTCATGAATGAATAAAAACCAGTTCGGCTGTGGGTTGGGGCCTTTGTTGTGGATAGCCATTGCCTCGGTTACTCCTTCTCTCGTTGCTGAGACACAACAACTGACACCCAAAATTAAAGAAGAAAAGGTTTATTTAGCTCACAGTTTGTGGAGGTTTCAGTCCATACTCTGCTGGCTCCCAGGCAGAGTGGCATGTGGCACATGGCAAAGGGCAGCAGTTCATGGTGGTAGAAAACAGCAAAGCAAAGGGAAGACCAGAGCTGCAGCTTCTTCCAAGCTTCACTCCCTTCCTGCCATGCTGACTGCACTGACTCGAGCTCCTCCAAGGAAGTGGCCGCGATCATCCTTCCTCAGTCCCCTTTATATATCCTTGAAGTGCTGAGTCACTCTAGGGTGGGCACTGCACAAGTCCATGACCTCCTCTTGCACAGGATGAGGATATTTACAAAGAACCCTGGTTCTCTGAGTCACTTACACTTCTAAGCTTCTCCAGTTGGCACAGTGTAGCAACCACTACAGCCATGATTATGGCTGGATTTAGGACCCCTTGGCTCTCCATAACTGAAAAAAAAAAATGTGTTCAAGATCTAGACCCTGCCTGGTCATGTAACTCATTGATAGAACACTTACTTAGCGAGTGCAAGGGACTGGGTTCAATTTCCTAGAGAAAGGAAAAACTTTAAGCTAGTTAATTTTAACTTTCTTGTTCATAGTTTACTTAGTTGTTTTGCAGTTTTTATTCATTTGCTTGTTTGGGGTTTTTTGTTTTTCTTATGACAGGCTCTTGCTTTGTAGTGTATTTCAAGCTGCTTTTGAACTTACAGTGATCCTCTTGCCCCCATCTACCAAGTGCTGGGATTATAGGCACGCACCACAGCTGGAAAAATAATTTATTTAGCATTAGAGATTTTTCTGGAATCCACAAAAAGCAAAGAAGTTATTTTATACTGCTTTTATTTTTATTTTTTTGTATTTTCACTGGACTATTAAAAAAGAATACAGTAGTCTCTCGTTATTTCACAGTTTAACATTCATGGACTCACTGTTTTGCAGGTTTTCAAAAATATTAATCTAAATTATTTTTTGTAGATTTTTTGCTATATTGTGGGTTTTGCAATACCATGCAGTACACATGTTGTTAAAATTACATAGTTTTATGAATTTAGAATATGGATAAAAATATTAGAAGGGTGGGGCCAGGGAGATGGCTCAGTGGAATAAGTGCTTCCCTGGCAAGTGCAAGGGCCTGAGTTCAATCCCTGGTTCCACAAAAAAAAAAAAAAAAAAAAAAATTAAATGAAAATATTAGAAGGGTTTTTTAAAGTGTGGGAAAGGTTTATAAGAGTGTGGGAAGGGTTTCTAAAGCATATATATGCTTTAATATATATATATATGTATACTAAAATAAATATAATGTTGCTACTTTGCTGATTTTCACTTATCAAGGGGGTATCTGGAATGTATCACCTCCACAATAAGTGAGGGACCACTGTAGACAAAAAGCTTACAAGTTTCAAGTGTACAACTTCATAAATATTCACGAGCTGAACACTCTTGTTCACACAATACTATGATCAAAAATTAGAATATTTCAAAAGCATCTCTATTCCTTGAGATAATCAATATGGTGACATCAAAGGACTAAGCTTGGTATTGCCACCCAACTTTTTTTTTGTATTTTAGGGAAAGGTCTATGGGGTGTTCAGGGTCTCACTACTAGACTGGACTCAGTGATCCACCTGTTTACAGCTTCCCAAGTTCTGGGATTACAGGCACATACCACCACGCCCAATCTCAATTGCTATCTCAGCATGCCACTGGGATGAGGCTGGAATGGCAGGCCCAGGGATTGAACCCATGGGCCCTGCGCCTGCTTGCAGGTGCTTTAATCCACTGAGGTATTTGGCAGGCCCTAGTATTGGCCCTTTTTGTACATCATTTAAACGTAATCTTACAGAATGACCCTTTTGGATCCATTTTCTTTTATTCACTATAGGAGGCATCCATGTTGCTCACATCACTGCATACTTATAAATCAGTCATTCTTACTGCAAGCAGCCTGTCGTGCTGGAGTGATATCACATTTTCTCTATCCATTCTATGAGGGGGCGTTTGGTAGTTCACGCTTTGGGCCACTCCTTCATCAGTGAGATGCTGTGAACATTCTTACACGGCCTTGTTGAGCACCCTGGTGCACATTTCCTCTCAGGAATAGGACTGCTTCATACAGGCATGGACAGCTCTCACAGACGCGGCCAAACTTTTATTCTGGACTGTTGTATCAACTTTCACTTGTACCTTTGATGAGTTCGAGTTCCAGTTCCATCCTCCTAGACATTTTAGTGATTGTATTTTTATTTTTGTGGTGCTGAGAAGTTTTTTTTTTTGTTGTTTTTTGGTGTTTTTTTTTTGTTGTTGTTGTTGTTTTGTTTTTTATAGGTTATCACTCAGATTCAGAGTTGCCCAGGCTGGGCTCAAATCAAATTTGAAATCCCTCCTGCCTCAGCTTCCCAGTGTGCTGGGATCACATGTGTGTGTCACCACACCTGGGTATATTTTTCATTTTACTAATCCCAGTAGATGTGTAGGACAGCCTTGAAAGCTGGGTTTGAGAAGTAGTAACTTCTTTTGGAGATTCTTTAAAGCAGGTAGATTACCAATCCATAATGTTGAAACTGAGTCGTGTATGATGTGCATCCCTTTTCCAGGATTGAGGGTTCTTATGACATGTATGTACTGACTTGAAAAGTATGCTCCCAATGTTCTTGAGGTCCAGTAGCGAGTAGATAAAAATGTGTTACTTAGAAATGTGTTACTTAGAATGTGTTACTGTTTTTCTTGATCCACAGAGGGCTGGGCCACTGGTAGTAGTCTTGTAAACCCTAACATGTATCAGAAATGCTTTGCATGGACTAAACTTTTGGTTATCGCATCAAAACTGTTATTGAATCCCCTTGGGGTGCAGCGCATTAGGAAATGAGGAAACTGCAGTGTGGTGCACACACGTGTGTATGCAGAAGACTCTTGACTCCACACTAGTAATGACTTTCCTCTGACATGCAAGCCCTGAGCAAGGTGCTTAAGTCTACATGTCCTTGCTTTGAAAACCACATCCCCAGTACAGCTAAAGAAACCAAAAAAGACAAGGCCTTTTGTAGGCAGACGGGTCTGGGACGTGCCTGATACATCGGGTGTTGGCGAAATGTTTGAGTGTGGTTGTCAGAGCGCACAGGGTTGCCGACGCCGTGAGAGGAGCTGGGTTTCAAGGGTTTTCAAAGAAAAATCCACCCGCTGGGCCCATGTGAAGTAGCAGCCTATAGGTAGCCACCGAAAATAACTGCAGGTAGTGACAGTAGGTCAATACAAGGCGTGGAACGCCTTCTGCTGGAGATTGGGTGGGCAGGTGTCTGATAGCCTCAAGCAGAGCTTCAGTTTAGAGGAAGCAGGCAGTAACAGTGCGCAGAATGGCACCCTAAGGCTGGGAGTGGGGAGGGCAAGGCGCCACACAAAGGGCTTCACACTCAGGCTTACAAAACCACTGGCTTTGCAAAGGGAACAGAGGTTGGCAACACCCCACATCACCCGTTTGCACATACCGTTCTGTGTAAAAACATAACACATCGAGTGCAGTGTTAAATAGAAACTTCTGCAACGCTTATAGCTGGACGACACATTTATTCTAAAGCCAGTCCCACTCCATTTCATTTATTCATTTGTTCGTGACTCTAGGGTGGCACAAGGGTGCGCTGACCAGCGAGCCACACTGCCACCCAGGGCGGCGCAGGGATGGAGGGCGCCCAGTGCTGCTGAGTGGCGATGCTCCCTGCTGGCCAGCGGGCAGCACTGATCAGCTCTGTGCAGCGGGCGTGACTTCACGCTTGCTTTCGAGGGGTCCCAGGGAGCAGAGCCCATGCTGGATGCAGAGTAATGGCCTTTCCGAAGATCTCAGCTCCCACCTTCCTTCCCCTGCACCACAGCTTTATTTGTAACCCCGGACATCTCCACATGCGGGGAAGCGACAGTGGCTGGGCCTGCTTGCTCCATGCCAGGCTGCACTCCATGGCCTCGTGGCTTAAGATAGCAGCCCAAACTGCCTGTCCTTAGGGTTCTTGGGTGTAAGGAGAGGCACCTGCCGTGATCACCGGGTGGTGTGGGGTGAGAAGCGCTGTGTTCCGAAAGGTCGCAGAGGCCTTGCGCAAAGGAAGCACAAGTGAACCATGGCCTGACTGAGCCCCTACCTGCCACTGTGGGTCAGTGCTAACTTCTAATGGACCTATTCGGGGTGGGGGATGTGGGCAGCAAGTAGACAGGCTGAGGAGAAACAAAAACATTTGAACAGCCACCTATTAATCTTTAGTTTTGAGGTATATAAAGTAAAGCCATATTAATATGCTGAGCTGTGAAAGGCTCAAATCAACAACTTCTGCAGATAACCCACTGCTATTGTGGACTGCTGGACTGTGTTGGATTGTTTTGCTGAATTCAAGCACTTATAGTATTTAGATGCCAATGGAATACCCATTTCTGACAGGACTACACAAAAAAAAGGGATACAAAGGAAGGACCATTTTGTATCTGTATATGCAGAATAGGGTAGATATACAGCTACTTTTGCTTAATTCAATGAGAAGAAAGATTTGTACTAATAGTGTTTGGACAGGATATCCTGTCTGCATCTTGTACTATGGATAACCACTAAGAAGTTAACAATGTACAGTGTATTGACTATCGAAACTGTCCTATTAATCAGTTTTGAAAAAAAAATTGTTATTAAGAAATTGCTTTAGCTTGGGCCACAAAAAGAAAAAAAAAATCTTTAGTTTTGTACTCACATTATAGTTCAGGCTGGCCTTGAACCCTCTTTGTAGCCCAGGTTGGGCTTGAAGTCACTGATAATTCTCTTGCCTCGGCCTCGGGAGTGATGGGATTATAAGCATGCACTCTAGGCCAGAATATATAATTCATTTTGGAAAAGGTAGGGGTGGTAACAGTTTAATAGCTGAAGTTTCCTATGTTCAAACACATTTACAACTACACTCAAAAAGGTTTTTTTTTTTTTTTTTTTTTTTCAGTGCTGGAGATTGAACCAGGACATCAAGCATGCTAGCAAGTGCTCTACCACTGAACTACAGCCACAGACCTCCCAGGTTTAATGTAGTTGCGGACACATCCATGGGCATCAAATTCCCTGAATGCAGAAATGCAGAGCTGACAGGTAGTGGTGGTTATTTCTAGGGAAGGGACTTAAACTACAGCCACAGCTGGGAAGGATTTTTTTTTTTTAATGCTGTATGTCTATGCTACTGTTATGGCTTGTGTCTAGTTATCCCTCCCAATACCCCCCCCCCAAAGCCTAATGCAGTCAGGGGGGCTTTTGGAGTTTATGATTGATTACTGTGGGTGTGGGTGCTGCACCCACCCTGGGGTAGTTAATTTGCATTAAAATGTAAAGAGGGGAGAGAGGCCAGCTGGCTGCCTGAGCTGCTGCCACTCCCTTTGCTCTCTTGCTCTTTGCCATCGCCATGAGAGGTTACTCTCTGCCCTACACCACTCCGCCTTGGAGCCACTCAAGTATGGACTGAAACCTCCATAAACTGTGAGCTAAATAAACCTTTCCTTCCCTGATTTTGAGTGTCAGGTATTTGTCCCAGCAATGAGAAAACAGTGACTGAGACAGCTACCTACTAAAATTTCGTAATTTGTTTTAAATTGAATGCTACTAGTTTCAAATTTCTCAAGTGTTGCTGAACTTGAAAGAACCTGTGAAATCCGGACCTTGGGCTTTGACACTTGATTCACTGTTCGAGCCTGCTGGCGCCCTCTAGTGCCTGATACCCACTCGCACAGCTGGCCACCTCCACAGAGGGCTCCTGAGTCGGTGGGGTTCACTAATTCTGCACGGGTTAATACCAGAACTAGTTAACATATTAACTACCTAAACTGTCACCTACCCAGACAATGCCTTAATTATTGAAAATCTAGGGTCCCTGAAGTGTTCAGGGAATGTGTTGAGGTAAAAGATTATGTGAATTGCAATATGGGCTCTCTCTCTTGCTCTCTCTCATCTTTTTGAACTTGGAGATACTGTTCAGAAGCAAAAGGATTTTATTTTCTTGGTTTGGTCTCATTTTGAGGGAGGCTGATAGGGCTTTTTGGTTGGTTGTTTGTTTCAAAAAACCAAAGCCAAACGAAAAAAAAAAAAAAAAAAGCCAACCCAAATCAAAGTCTTGCTATGTAGCCCAGGCTGACCTTAAACTCTTGGTGACTCTCCAGCCTCTGGAGGCTGAGGTCATAGACATGTGGCACCATACGTGGTTACTTTCTCAGTTTTATTTCACACACACATCATTTCAATAATTGTTTTTATTAGTCCATCATTTGCTATGATAATTCCTTTCTCTCCATGTATTGAAAAAGAAGTTATTGTTTCATAGAGAATTTCTTTTCATTTTTGTAATTGGGCAACAGGTTCTGAACTTTGTCTCAGATTTTATGTTGTTCTGTAGGTTATGTATTCTTTAATGTTTTCATTATTTTAAAGTCAATATGTTTTCAGCATAAGAATGGTTTGGGACATACAGTAAAGGCAGGAAGAACAAGGTAAAAACAAGCACTAATTATACCAACAAGTAACTGCAGTTAACCTCTAGGTCCCTCCTGCTCCTCTGATGCTTACGTTTAATTTCCACACTAAATTCTGTGGTCTCCAAAGTATTTTTCACTTTCGGGTTAAATGCTGCAAAGATCTGCTTACTGGACCCTGCTATACTCTCAGAAACCGCGAGGAACCTTCGGTGGCGAGGTCATTTCGAGCTCGTTCAGCGCGAAATTTTGCACAGGTGCTGTTTGTACGCGTTCTGGCTGCTGTGTGCCTGCGTGTCACACTGGGGCACGGGTCTTCGGGAGATCCCTGCGGTCATCGTCCCGGCATCTCTTCCCGGTTCAATAGTCTCAGGTCCTTAGCCTCGAAGAGTACTTCAGTACGTGGACTTTCATGAGGCCCTTGGGACTCTCCCGAGGCTGCTGGCTTCTGGGCAGAGAGCAGGACGTTGTTGTCACCTTGCTCGCCCCGCTGTACCCCACCCCTGCAAACACACACACACACACACACACACACACACACACACACACACACACACACGAGCTGAGCGCTCCTCCTCCCCGCGCCGCCGCCCCGCTCGGCCCTGTATAAAGCGTGCTGCACGGTGCGCTCCCAGCAGAGCCGCCCGCTCCACTTCAGTTCGGTTTCATCCGCTCCGGCGCACCGATGGCGCCCGTCGGGGGCAAGCAAGCCCGAAAGGTGAGTCCGGGGGAGCCAGGCAGTGACGGCGAGCGCCCCCCGGCGGGCGCGGAGGGGCTGCAGGACAAGTGGACCCGGCGCAGAGCAGGTGCCGCGGCTTCCGGGTGAGGGGCGGGGTGGGACAGGGTGGACCTACTACGCGTGGCCGAAGTCACTGCAGCACGGCCACAGGGACAGCGTGGCCTCCGCTAAGGCCGTGCCACATTCCTGGATCGAGCCCGGGCCGCTCGGAGCTGCTCCCAGCACTTGTTAGGTTTACCTGGAGACGGGGGTCTTTCTGGGCTGTCCCGGCGGGCTCCCCTAGGAAGAAACCCAGTTAGGCGCGCGACAGGACAAGGGACAGCCCGCACCGACCTGACCGCCCCCCTGGCCCCAGGCCCGTGCAGGGGCGCGGACGCGGGGCGCCTCCCTGGCCGCCCTCACAAGTCTTTAGTGGGGTTAAAGCGCGTGGGTGGAGAGGCTGAGCACGGCCTCCGGCCAGCCCAGGACCGCGCACGCCGACCGCTGCGGGTCGTCTCCCTGAGTGTGCGCGCCACCTCGCCAAGTGCAGCCAGCGTGTCCAGGCCACGCTCCAAACCTAAACTCAGAAATGAACATTTAAAGGAGTTATCCCGGCGCCCGCAGACGTCACGGGAAAGGTTTCCTCCGTAACTTTCCGGCTCAGCGTATACGCGTGGACAATCACGCATCTGCAAGTCTGACTGTAAAACACAGAGCTAATGTGCTCCTTATACACAGCGGGTAAAAGCACAGAGAATGGCGCCTCCTATATTTTTGTATACATTTCTGCCAGTTTGCTGGCTGGGCAAATATCTACTTTTTAAAGCAAAATGGGTCAATATCACATATGCTGTTTTTTTAAAAATTGATTTATTTGATACAGGGTCTCCCTACGCAGCTCAGACTCATAATGATCTTCCTGTCTCCGTCTTCAAAGTGCTGGGATTACAGGCGTGCGCCACCACGCCAGGTTTCCATGGCCCGAATGGCTCGATGTGTGGTGCCGGGGATCGAACCCGGGTACTTGCTCTTCCGAGCTATCTCCCCAACTGTTTTGTAATATCTTTTCGCAAAAATGTTTTGTAACATGTTCCACTTTTTAAAAATCTGTTCAGCATAAGAGCAGATAATTCGGACATCCAGGTAACTATTTTTTGCAGGTAATTTTAAAATGTAGTTGCTTCTAAGAACCAGTATATGCAGGTGTCATTGCTCAATAGACTTGTGGTTAGTGAACAACACGCTGCCCGTCCAGCCACCAAATCTGATTCTCAGCTAGGCTATGCTAAAACGTGGTACCAAAGTTTAAAAGCAAATATATGTTCAGTAAGAACTGCTAACTACCAAGATGTCATAATGACTTCACCCAAGTCAAAATAATTTGTGAGACCTTTGTTCACAGGAGTGCATGTAGACAAATTCCTTGTTTTAAAAAATACCGAAAAATAAAGAATAAATTAAAAAACAATTAAAAGAAAAGGAAAAGAATCATGTACCTCAGAGCTGAGGGTGCGGTGCAGTAGTACAGCACTTACCTAGCATGCAGTAGGTCCTGGGTTTGAACCCCAAGATGGCCAGGAAGGAAAGCGGGCTTTAGTAGGGCAACTATAAAGTGACTTATTGTATGTTTTATAAAGAACTAGGTGAGAGGAGTTTGAAGGTCCCAACATAAAGAAATCATAAAAGAGACATGACAAAGATGTGAGAACCTGGGCTCCTACACTTACAGGTTTTATTTAGGGACCAATTTATCACACTATAAGTATGTACAACTTTAAAAAATAATACAATTTTCAATGAAAAAAGAAATAAGTATAGATTTGAGGCTTTGTAACAAATATTTAATCCCTCAGAAAATGGCTCTTGCAATATAGCCTTCTACTCCCAGCTTTCCGAGTCCTTCTTTTTCCTTCTGTGGTGCTAGGTCCTGCCCAGGCCCTGTGTGCCCACTCAGTCACAGCCAGGGACACCCTGTGGTGTGTTTTTCAGGACACGCAGCTCATAACAGGGTGCATGTGTTTCCATTAGAGGGACATTCTGTCAGGGAGCTATGTATCACACATGTGTGTTTTTAGGTAATTCTAAAGAAATCATAATTCTCAAAAATATGTCAGCACAAATACTGCAAGTAGAAAATTATAACAATTCCAGTCATTCCTGTCCCCCTCATCGGTCACTGCAGGGCATCCTAGAGCGCTTGGACGCCGGGGAAGTGGTGATTGGAGATGGGGGCTTTGTCTTTGCCCTGGAGAAGAGGGGCTATGTTAAGGCAGGACCCTGGACCCCAGAAGCTGCCGTGGAGCACCCTGAGGCAGGTGGGTACCCAGCTCTATTCTGTGTCCTCATGCATTGCTTCAGTTGAGGCAGGAGGGCTGTGTTTTCCCAGATGGCTGTGGCCTGCTGGGCACACTGAGGTGTGACTGTGGAACGGCAGACCACACAATGCCTTTCTCTGACGCTGTCCACTGTCTACCTCCTGGACCTTGCCTGGAACCTGGCTCACAGTCTTCCTCTTGGCCTCCTCTCCCTGGCCAGTGACTGCAAATGACCTGTCTCCCACTGTGGCTGTCAGGGCCTGCATCCCCTCAGCAGAGCACCTACCCTCACCAGGGGGTCCCCTAGCTCAGTGCCCCACTGCCCACCTTGTTCTCCTCCTGCCCTGGGACTCCTGTTCCCATCCTGGGCAAGATCTTCACCTACACCAGCTTAGTGTCCCTGACCCTTGCTTGCTAGGTGGCCACATGGTCCTCATCTATAGCCAGTGGCACCCAGCAGCATCACTGACTCCACCAAGTGTGGCCATGTATTCATTCCTTCCTGTCACCTGAGCCGAGCTAGGCGGGGTCTACTATCTGCCCAATCTTCACCTGCACTCAGGCTCCTTCCTTCCATTCTCTCAACACAAATCCCTGCCAGGTGGAGGGGAGGTCAAAAACCAGAGAGGCCAGCCCAGATGCCAGCTTCCAGGGCCAGTGCCTCAGTATGGTCCACAAGAGGGCGGCACACACCTACAGGAGGGAGCTCGTCCTGTGATCTTGGTCACCCAGCAGGCTCACCTGACAGCTCAGTCTCTGGAATGCTGCTTCTCTACAACTTGGTCCCAGTCCCAATTTCCAGCTCTTCTGGCTCTCTGACTGTGTCACCCAGGAGACCCTCAGACTTCCCTGCTTGACCTCAACTCAAGGATTATCCTCCCAAACTTTCACTGTCTTCCTCCAGCACTGCTGGGGGCCAAAGTCCATCCTTAGTGGTCAGCACAGTTGCCGGAGACCCACTGTTCATTGTGGGTGTTGTTCACAGTGGCAGCTGACTACATTTCCTTGACAGGTGGCTATGAGGGTCACCGCTGCTTAGCGTTTTCTAACAGTGATGTGAGCTGCTATCAGAGACCCTCTTGCCCCTGGAAGGTGGAGCCTGGGCTCCACGGGAACATCTCTTGCTGTGAAGACCTCCTTCAGCCTGAAGCCCACACGCCAGGCCTTGATCCTGCTGGGGGTCAGGATGTCCTAGCAGCAAAGAACAAAACCTGGCTTCCTGAGGGCTGCTGTTGTGACTGGGTCCGGAGACCCTGGCCCTGCAGGGAGAAGTGTGCACAGCAGGATAGGAGACTTGGGAGCCTCCAGCTGTACTCCAGCTGTCCTGGAGCTCAGCAGTGGACAGTAGTAATGGAGGACAGGGTTTGGGTCTGTGCCCTCCCCTGTCCTATGGTACACACTCCTTGGATGGGAGCTGAGCCTGTGCAGCTGCAGGAAGAGCCTCAAGGGAGAGCACAGGGCCTGCAGGCTTAGTGTGTTTATCATCTTTGTAGGATTCCCCCTTCTCATCTTGAGAGTAGTGTCAGGTTTTGTCCTTTGCTGCTGGGACATCCTAGCTCCCAGTATGATCAAAGCCTGGTGTGTGGGCTTCCAGCTGAAGGACATCACCTTCACAGCAGGACTAGGAGAGGGACAGAGGGAGTGAGAGAAGGTAGGGAGCTCTGAGGGCCTAGGCCCTTCCCGGGCAACAGAGTGGCCCTGGAGGGTCTGTGCAGATGATGCAGAGACAAAATGAAACTCACTGTGTGAGGTTGCGCAGGCAACTTTACAAGTTGAGGAGGTCAGTGACTGCTAGGCAAGATGGGCCATTGCTCTTCAAAGTTATTAAAGAAAAGCAAGGTGCGTGGAGCCTGGGAGAGGCCATGGATGCGCATGCTGTACATGGGTGATGTGAGATGCGGCCCAGCAGGAAGCTGTAGACTGGCTCCAGCACCGAGGCCGTGTGTCTTGGGCTCACCCCACTTCTCAGGCTCTAATGTGAGACAGAGTGCTGTTTCCCTCCTACCTCAGGCCACTGCTAGGGAGGCGGTACCTGGCCAACACCATGCACATTACAAGTGCTATGAACAGACCAAATTGTGTCTTCTCCCAATAGCATTCTTGAGTTTATCAATCTATTTCTTTTTTTTTCTTTTCCCATAATTTTATTGATAAGCATATAGCAATGAGACAGTCTCAAATCAAATTGGTAGGACAGTTTCAATAATTCATACATTGCATACATTCTTCCTAGTATCAATCTATTTGTTCAGAAGTACGAAATCTATTTCTGCTAAAAAAGAGACTACCTTAAAACCCACAATCTGGTCTAGAGCAGTTTGGGAATCTGAGGATGTCTAAGCCCCAGGGGCCTCTCAGGCTGGCCTTCTGCAGAGAAGCACCTCAGTCTAGGAAACAGAGCCATGAGTCCTCGACAGCCACTTGGGGCTGTTGCCCTCTGGAAACTGATAAAGGTGTAGTGATTTTTCCTGCCTCCGAGACAACAGTGCAGCCCTACAATCCCAGCACAGCACCTGGGGAAGCTGAGTCAGGAGAATTGCAGGTTCAAGTCTACCTGGGCAACTCGGCAACATCCTGTCTCAAAAAATAAAAAGAGAAAGGGTTGGAGCTCAGAGTGAAGAGCCTGGGTTCCGTTCCCAGTGCTACAAGAAAAAGAAAAGCTAGGCTTTCTGCACTGTAAAATATAGAGAAACAATTTGTGTATTTTTCAAGGATTTTTTCATGAACCTTCTGGAAATTCACCCACTGACCATCTTCATGTGGTGAAACTCCCAAAAACCTGGCATCTGGGGCCCTGTCTGTCCACAGTCCTTCTATTCCACAGGCTCCTCCCCAATGAGTGATTCCATGTCTCACTGACCCATGAAACTCCAGGAAGATATTTATAATTGTTCTGTTTCTAATTAAACTGGGCTTAAAGGCCACAAGCTTACAGGGGTGGGGGGGATTTTGAGTTCTATTCCTACTAAGAAG
Organism: Octodon degus; assembly: GCF_000260255.1. Taxonomy (NCBI): domain Eukaryota; kingdom Metazoa; phylum Chordata; class Mammalia; order Rodentia; family Octodontidae; genus Octodon; species Octodon degus. The sequence goes on from NW_004524814.1 coordinate 1,933,146, forward strand.
GAAAGTGTCCATGATTTTGAAAAATTGTAGAAAAGTTTCAAGCTTAAAAATGTCTTCAAAAATACCACAACTTTTTTTGGCCTCTTTTTTTCACTTAAAAATGAAGGCTCAGGGGCTGGGGAGATAGCTCAACAGTCTAAGCACCTGCCTGGTGCACGGACTGGGGTTCAATCCCCTGCACCACACGCTGTGCCGACCCTACTCCCAGGCCCGCTGAGCCAGCCACCGAAACTGGGCTTAGTAGCTTGTGCCTGTAATCCCAGTGCTGGGGAGGCAGAGACAGGAAGATCACTATGAGTTCGAGCTGCATAATGAGATCCTGTACCAAATAAATCAATCAATAAATAAATGATTTTAAAAAGACAAAAGCCCAAGTCAAGTGTAGTAATACATCCCTGTGATCCCAGCATGCAGGAGGCTGAGGCAGAAGGGTCACCATGAGTTTGAGGCTAGCCTGAAATGCACAGCAAGACACTGCATAAAATTTTTTTTGCTCTTTAAATTATTTATACTTTGTTTTTCCCGTGTAGGAAAAGCCATGCAATATTTATCTTTTGTGTTTGTTTCACTAAGTATTATGGGCTCAAGGTGCGTCACTGTCCTACAATGACTCCAGTTTATCCTTTCTATGGCTGAGAAGTACTCCACTGTGTATATATATACCACATTTTCTTTATTCATTCACCTGGTGACGAATGTATACACAACTTCTAATACTTAGCTATTATGAGCTGTGCTTCTACTAAATGAGTATGCGTGGGTCACTATGGTATAATGTCTTTAATTATTTCAAGAAAATAGAAAAAGTAGAGCTGTGTCAAGTGGACTTTCAAATTTTAGTTTTTAAGAAATCTCCCCGCTGATTTCCAGGGGCTGTCCTAGCTCACCTTCCCACCAAGTGGAGAAGGGTTTCCTTTCTCCCACAGGCTTGCCAGCTTTTGTCCTTACCTGATCTCTTGGTGGCAGCCATTCTTCCTGGAGTAAGAGAACTCTCAGTGTTGTTTGGATTCACATTTCTCTAATGGCCAAAGATGAACATTTCTTCATGTAACTGGGCCATCTGTACTTTTTGTTTTTATGTATTTGGTACAGGGTCTCACTACACACTTCGGACTCATAGTGATCCTCCTGTTTTAAGCCTCCCCAGTGCTGGGATGACAGTTGTGTGCCACCATGCCGTCTTGGTGGCCGTCTCAGCATGCTGGAGGGTGGGGCCAGCACAGCATGTGGTTCTGCAGATCAAACGCTGGTCCTTGTGCTTGCCTATGCAGGCACGTAGTCTCCAGAGCTATCTTACCAGCTCTGGGGGGCTAATTTCCTCAGTCCAACAAGCAGCTAGAGAAAACCTTGCCTGTTCTGCCGGCTGTCTTTTCACTGTGTTAGTGGTTTTCTCTACTGTTCAGAAATTTTTTTTTCACTTGATGTGACCTCACTTGTTAATTATTTCCTGTGCATTTCTGGATTCTGCTCAGAAACCTTTTGCCTATGTCTGTGTTGTGAGTTTTACTTATTTATCTTCCAGAAAAATTCATTGTTTCCAGTTTTATTTATAGGTCTTTGAGCTATTTTGATGTCACTTTAGTACGAGGGAAAAATGGAGTTCTAGATGCACTCTGCACATGGGAGGCCAGTTTCCCCAGCACCATTTATAGAACAGATATCTTTCCTACAGCATGCTTGAAGCCCCTGTGTGAAAGATCAGATGGATGGGTGTGCCTGGGGATGTTTCTCAATCCTCCATTCTGTCCACTGCCTCATGTGTCTGTTTCTATGCCAGTGTCATGCTGTTTATATCACTGTAGCTTTGTAATGTAATTTAAAATCTGGGATTGTGGTGCATCTTACCTTGCTCCTGTTGCTCAAGATTGCTTTTGCTATTGTAATTTTCTTCTTGTTCCAAATTAATTTTAGGGTGATTTTTTCCTAATTCTATAAAGAATGCTGGTAGTGTTCTTATTGGGACTGAATTAAATCTATATACCATTTTTTTTTACATAATATGGCCATTTTTGCACTATTGGTCCTGCTATCCAGGAATAGAAGATATCTTTCCATTTCTTTTTTTTTTTTTTTTTCAGAACCAGGAATTGAACTCAGGCCCTTGCACTTGCCAGGGAAGTGCTCATTCTACTGAGCCATCTCCCTGGCCCCTCTTTCCATTTCTGAAGTCTTCTTCAATCTCTTTTCAGAATACCACAGTTCTCATTATACAGATCTTTCACTTCCTTGGTTAGGTTAATTCATATGTATTTAATTTTTTAAACTATTTTGTGAATGGGGTTGTTTTCTTGCTTTCTTAATGAGTACATTGTATATTTTGCATGTTGATTTTGCTGAATTTCTTTCACAGAGCTTTTTGGATCTTCTCCACAAAGGTCACACAGTCTGTGGATAAGGATAGTTTGACCTCTTCTTTTCCTGTATGAATCCTTTCATTTATGTCTCTTGCCTGATTGCTCTAGCTAAACCTTTGAGTACTGTGCTGAAGAGCAGGAATGGCAAGAATGAAGCCCTTGTCCTGTTCCTCCTCTTCAATAGAGTATAAAGTTTTCCAGGCATAGGAAAATGGCTGCACATGCTTGTGTCCATAAGTGCCTCCTGAAATATAGTCAGTGATCAATGACCAGACTGACAATGAACAAAATAAACAACAAACACCAGAGGCACATACAGAATTGTGAGCACCTTCTCTGATCACCCTTTAGTCTAGACCACAGGTTGGTGGGAGTTCCCAGGAGACCCCAGATCCTCCTCTTCTTAGTCTTCCTGATGTTTCCATGTCAAGCAGCTAGTAAGCTAAGCAGTCATCACATGCTTGTTGTCTGAGGGCCTTCGAAATGTGGGTTAATGGGTGGATCAAACTCACCGCCTTCCTCATGTGGCCTGCAGTTCGCCAGCTCCATCGAGAGTTCCTGCGAGCTGGGTCCAATGTCATGCAGACCTTCACCTTCTATGCCAGTGAGGACAAGCTGGAGAACAGGGGCAACTATGTGGCAGAGAAGATATCTGTGAGTATGCAGCCTGGTACACTGTAGGGCATGGTACACAAACACCTGGTTGCAGACCCTCACAGAAAAAAACTGGAGTCTCTTAGAGCTATTTCTACCATTCTGGAAACAGAAATGTGATGCAGGTGAATGTTAGTCCTGGGTTTAGCAAAAGTCTTTGAAGTCACCAGAAAAGGGTTTAATGAAGCAGTTTAGAGGGGAGGCATTTAGTGACCAGCTAGTCCCCCAGTCTCAAGGAGGGGTCTGAGGAAAAAGGGGACTCTTGCGCACTGACCCTTGCATACTCACATGTTACCACGCACAGCAGAGGAAAAGCCATAAGCAGAAGAAAGTGGGTACTTGGAGCCTGCCTGAGGCAGTCAGCTCTGAGCTGCTAGGAAATTGCTGACATTATCCAAATCAAGCCTTTGGCACTCCAAAACACACAAGGACTTCTACAAGCAAAAATCAGTTTTTTATTGTTGCTGTGTTTTGGCCTGACTGGGGATCACACAGTACCTCACAGCCTCCACCACTGAGCTGCATCCCTGGCTCAACAGGGCTCAGTTGCACTCCTGTACTCACAGTGACTTAGGACGCCAAAGCAGGACCAGTGCAGGAGCCCAGACATGAGAGGCCAGCCTGGGAAGTAGAGCAAGACCCTACTGGGGAGAAAAAAAAAAAAAAAAAAAGAAATCAAGCCCTGCTCAGGTTCAAGTTTTCAAATTTTCTTTTTTTGTGGCTGGCTCAGCACCCAGGGGGTGGGGTTGGCACAGCATGTGGTGCCGGGAAATCAAACCATGCTCCCCGGGCACTTGCCTAAGCTTGCCTAAGTAGGTGCTTTAGACCACTGAGCTATCTCACCGGCCCCTCAAATTTTCTAAATAATTAGAATACACCTTAATAATTACACATTTAACAATTGAGGAGATACATAAGAAAAAAAAAGTCAGGAACTCTGTTGTCATTGTAATTGAATTTTTATCTTAATAATTAAGGCCAATCATCTGGCATACACCTTGCAGAATCCCAGTCACTCTGACTGCTGAGGTAGGGGGATCAGGGCTTCACAGTCAACTTGGACAACACAGGTAGCACAATGAGACCTTTTCCAAACAAACACATAAACCCAGCAACCATCACTGTTTGCTAAGTGCTCCTCTAAGTGCAGCTTGGGTAGAGGAAGACTCCAGATCAGAGCTCTTCGTGAGAGCTTTGCTCCCCCCATGCCCCAAAATCTGTGGCGCAGGGCTGCACTCCTGACACCACTGGTAGACTGGTCGTTAGCACCTGTAGTGATGCTTCTGCAGGCTGCTCAACTTGGCGCAGCCCGACTTGCTCTATGCTTGTCGTTTTCCAGAAAAAAATCATAATTGTTTGCCTAAAATTGAGCTGCGAACACTTGAATGATAACTGTTACCTCATTTTCCCATGAAAAAGTAAGTGTGTTCCATCTTCACTCATTTTAGGGGGAAAAAGTCAACGAAGCTGCTTGCGACATTGCTCGGCAGGTGGCTAATGAGGGGGACGCGCTGGTCGCAGGGGGTGTGAGTCAGACACCTTCCTACCTCAGCTGCAAGAGTGAAAGTGAGGTGAAGAAGATCTTCCAGCAGCAGTTAAAGGTCTTTCTGAAGAAGAATGTGGACTTCCTCATCGCAGAGGTAAACCATGCCACAGTCGAAGGCAGGACAGCTTTCTCTATGATCGCTAGGGGGCGGGCACCAATCAACAATAATACCTTTTTAAATAATTTTGACAATTTGATTCTCCTAAGTGTGCTGCAGTTCATCTATGAGAGTTCACCTGTGCCTCTGGGCTGCAGCGCACAATGACAAATTGGCCTCCCTTTTCCACAGTTCAACTGAACAGTACAGGAAGTGCTCTCAGGGTGTCGTGGGAAGTGCAATGAAAGTGCTCTCCCCTGACCCATTGCAGTATTTCGAACACGTCGAGGAAGCTGTGTGGGCAGTGGAGGCCTTGAAAACATCCGGGAAACCTGTGGCGGCCACCATGTGCATTGGGCCCGAGGGCGACCTGCATGGCGTGTCCCCTGGGGAGTGTGCTGTGCGCCTCGTGAAAGCAGGTGACCACACAATTCAATCACCTCACACTTAGGGAATCTTTTAAAATACAACACAAGTGGACCCTCCCAGCAACCATCAATGTGTATTCCCTTTGCTAACAGAAACGCCTGGTTCACTTGGGAATAACGGGTGCCATGGTGCTGAGTCCCAAAGGGGAAAGTGTAAAGACACGTGTGTGCACACAGCACACACACACCAGCCTCTTGAAGGGGGCAGCCTGACCTGTGCTTGAGGCTGATGCCTAGAAACGTGAAGAGCGAACATTTTGCTGAATCAAAAGAAACAGCATGATACTGGTTTGTTCATTCGTTTGTTTGTTTGTTTGAGACAGAGTCTCATTATGTAGCACAGGCTGGCCTTGAAGTCATGGGGATCCTCCTGCCATGGGCTCCTAATGCTGGAATTACAGACATTTACGACCATACCCAGCAGGACACATTATATTTTTTTAAACTTGTCTCAAATAGAGCTCTTCAAACATTCATAACTTCAGGCTGGTTGGCCTATTTGCCTAAGTTTTTCCATTATCATGAATTATGAGTGTGCTTTGCTTTTTTATAATTGGTATAATAAATCAAAAGATCTTTGATATGAAATACTGACCACCTCATACTTTTTATACAATTTTCATTGGGTTTTATTTTGGTTAGAAGCTCACAGATTGTTTTCAAAATCTCACTTTACATCCCAGGAATAAACAACCTAAGAGTGCTTCAGAAGATGAGTGGATAAATGAAATGTGGCACATCCGTGCCATGGAGTAGTACTGAGCCGTGAAAAGGGATGCAGCTGTGATAATCTGCTATAACAGGGATGAGCAGAAAACGTTATGCTCACTGAAATAAGCCAGTCACAGTTGGACCAGAAAAGTAAAATGAAACATGACTTTACTCATAGAAAGCAGCCAGAAGGGGCAAGCTCACAGAGACTGAAATAAATTAGTCATTACCCAGAGCAGGAAGAAGAGGGAGAAATTAGGAATCTTTGCTTAATAGGTATAGAGTTTTTCTCTGGAGTGGTAAAAATCTGTTTAAATGATAATGGTGGCACCCACCTAGAATCCCAGCACTCAGGGCTGAGGCAGGATGACCTCAAGTTCAAGGCCAGCATACGCTACATAGAGAGAGCCCATCTCAAAAACCAAACAAACCAGTAGTGATGCCTGCACAATGTTGTGAGTGCGACAACACTGAACTGTACACATAATGTGATCAGAAAGGGTAATTTTATGATTTTACCGAAATCTTTAAAAAACCAAAGAGCAGGGGCTGGTGA
>NW_004524814.1:1939746-1965456 GCF_000260255.1 Octodon degus
TTTTTTTTCTAAAATCATGTCCAACGGTGTCATGATAAATCTTCATTGGCCCGGATGCAATTAGGATTATGACAACTATCAAGAAAGTCCTTGAAAACAGCAAGTGTCTAAAGCCATTCTGTTCTCGCTGACTCAGCCTTCCACAGCAGCGCATCTCCGAAGGAGGCTTTAAAAGCCTGAAGCGCGTAGCTAGGAGTTGAGAGGCTGAAAAGTAACTGCAGGGCTGCTGGCCCCATAGATCAGCGCAAGGCGAAGGATTTTTTTTTTCATCAGGTATCAAATTCAGGACCTTGTGCCATTGAGCTTTGTCCCTGGGTCAGTATGTTTTAATGTGTTTTTCTACCAACCACTAACCTTAGACACAAAACTCCTTCTGGAAAATAGATTTCTGAAAAGCTTTTCTTTCTGCTACTTTTCCCAAGAAGGCTAGTGAAATGCGTGGTGAGTGCTTACTTACGCCTCCAGGGAGCAGCGCTGTGGTAAGCACAGGTGCAGTGTGGCAGCCGGGAGGGATGGAAATTGTGCTTGCCACGAAATACCAAGGGTTGAAAAATGGACTGCTATAGTTGGAAGCAAAATAAAATAAATCTTTAGTAATTAGTAATTGGTCATAGGAAAAAAAAAAAAAAGATGGCCAGCGCAGTGCACAAGTGACACTTCAGTTCTGCCAGACTCCTGGAAGCATTTTACTTCTGCCCGCTAGAAACACTCTCACTCACAGCTGAGCTAGGCTGTGGGAAGTGCGGGCTGCAGCAGCACATAGAGTCCATCACTCCACAAAAGGCTTCCTGCAGAGCACAGAGTCAGTGCAGCGCTCACTGCCCTCTTCTTGCAGGTGCCTCCATCGTGGGGGTGAACTGCCACTTCGACCCCACAACCAGCCTGCAGACTGTGAAGCTCATGAAGGAGGGCCTGGAAGCCGCGAGGCTCAAAGCCTACCTCATGAGCCAGCCCCTGGCCTACCACACGCCTGACTGCGGCAAGCAGGGCTTCATTGATCTCCCAGAATTCCCCTTTGGTAAGACACATGCTTTTATAAATCCTCTAACTATCTTTGCTTGATCAATTTCAAATAAATACAGCCAGAGAGCTTTTGTCACGGCAAAGCAATAGCTGCAAAGCTCTCATCTGCCCTGCCGCCCTGATTCCCTTGATATTAGAAGAAGGAGATTGGGCAGGGGGAGCCTACAAACTCCCCATGAGCTCAGACCTGACACTAATCCATCATGCTTTCAAGCTGCAGAAGAGAGCCCCACAGTGGACTGCTCTAGCTCTGTTGTATGGTCTGAAGGAGAAATCCCTCATTTTCTCTAGATCTTAGTTTATCATCAGGAAAACCCAGCAGATAAACAAGCAGTATCCACAGTGTGATTTTCTCTGAAAATATTGCTGTAACTGAGCTGCAGGGGGTTCCTGAGGTGCTTGCCAGGGAGTGAGCATCTCTACATCCTGGGAAGTGGGGTGGCTTATTTTTCTTGTTGCTGAGACAAAATACCTGGTACCCACAGTTAAAAAACAAAAGGTTTATTTGTTTGCAGAGGTTTCAGTCCATAGTCAGCTGGCTCCACGGCAGGGTGGATGGCAGAGGAGAAATAGTTTGTGGCAGGCAGAAGGCAGACGTTGCTAACAGCGAGTCCCAGCAACAACAGCAGCTCTTCTTCTCTGTTTGTACCGTATGTAGGCTTCCTGGCTTCCGGTGATGCCAACCAAGCAGTGGGCTGATGTAGTAATCATGCACCCTTAATCCCAGCATCACACACTCTAGAGCCAGCCCCCACTGAAAAGCCCCACCTGTGAGTGCATGAGACTTTGGGGATACATCTAGGTACAAGTCATAAGAAGGGGTGAGCCCACTTTGAAATTCAAGTGAGAGGAAGCCAGGGTGGAGCCCACCAGCCTCCTTCATACTCTAAGGTCCTTATCCTAAATCCTGTATCCTACAACAATACTCAGAGACATTATAAAGTATTAGAAAATAATGACCTGAGGAGAACATACAGAAGGCAGGCATGGCATTTGGGTTGGTTTTGCTATAGATGTACTATCTCACAGTGTCATGGGTCAGAATACAGGTACAGTGGAGCTGGGTGGATTTCATTCAGGGGTGTCAAAGGGGCTGTAGGCCAGAGCTTGGCCAGACCTAAGGCCCCCAGAACCTAGTGGGTAATACGGATCTACATGCCCATATGTGCAGGTGCTTGCCATTTGTGGATGGAGACCTTCTCCATACCTGGGCTTCCACCATGACACAAGTATTTCTGTAGCACAGCAGCTGGCTCCCTGGGGCAAGGGCTCCTAGCCAAGTCAGATAGAAGCCAAGGTGTCTTCTGTAACCCAGCCCAAGTCCACGTAGCATCCCCCTCCACATACTGCCAGCCTCGCAGGTCACCCTCATACAGAGACAGAAGCTGCCTGGGGTCTTTGGGAGGTAAGACTGCATGTGTCAATCCAGAGTCCCCAGCAGTTTAGAATCTAAGACAGGAGGAGTATCCTCAGCCCGTTCAGCTTATTGACAATTTTATTATAGCTATTCATCTTGGATTTTTAAAATTTTGAATTTTGTAATAAAAATAATATAGACATAATGACATTTATCACAGGATTGGAGCCCAGAGTCGCCACCCGATGGGATATTCAGAAATATGCCAGAGAGGCCTACAACCTGGGGGTCCGGTACATTGGCGGATGCTGTGGGTTTGAGCCCTATCATATCAGGGCAATTGCAGAGGAGCTGGCTCCGGAAAGAGGCTTTTTGCCAGCTGCTTCTGAAAAGCATGGAGGCTGGGGAAGTGGCTTGAACATGCACACCAAGCCCTGGGTTAGAGCGAGGTGAGTATCATTTGCTAGCACAAACCAGTTTGGATCTGAATATTGACTGTCCAAGCAAGGCCACTGAAAGAGGTCAACTGACTTACTATATGATGATGAGATTCTCTCCCAGAGATGATTATAGCACAGCTGTATGAGCTGATTGGTGGAGAAGGCTCTATAAATGCAGAATGTGAGCAATACAGGTGGTGATGGAGGTCACAAAGGCAGAGCCATGTGGATTTACAAGAGTCAAGCACAAAGTAAACACAGCAGTACTACGTGTTCTGTGCCAAGATGTGCAGCAGTGGGGATGTGGTAGTCAGCAAGATCGATAAGGTTCTTCCCCAGAGCCCAAATTCCAGTGGCAGGGATGAATAGTAAAAAAAATTATATCAAGCAGGTAGAGGACATGAGGAATGCTACAGAAGTGGGAATCTGGGGTCTCTGGCTCAGAGACTCATAGGCTGTGAGGGAAATGGATACGAAACCCATTATACTATACTGCAGTAACTGTTGCGGTAGAGGAATGGGTAACAAAGTGACAAGAGAATGACCAACTCTGCCAGATAGAAAGATACTCCAGAATTGTCTTTTGGCTTTTAAAAAAATTATTTATGTATTTATTTGGTACCAGGTCTCACTGCGCAGCTTGGACTCATAGTGATCCTCCTGTTTCAGCCTCCCCAGCACTGGGATGACAGGCATGTGCCACCACACTTAGTTTCAGTGGTTGGCACATTGGGCTCCGGGTTCTGTGGCCCCACAGCATGCACTACCCAGATCAAACCCAGGTCCTTGTGCTACAGGTAGACGATTAGACTGCCAAGCTGTCTCCCCAGTGCCTGGCTTGAGTTGTAAAAGCAGAGCAGAGAAGGCAGGCTAGAAGATGGCCCACCAGCAGAGCCACTCCACACCACTCAGCAGACACTCACAGACACACCTCTGTCGGACACTGCTGTGTGTACATGGGCAGGCGCTGCCCCAGCCCCAAGGATTTGCAGCAGAGTAGACAAGGAAGGGCTGCTTCAGAACGGAGGGAGATGGGCACAGCCTCGGACAGAAGCAGGGGATGCAGGGGGCGGGTGGAGGCTGAGCCCGCAGCTCCCTGTGCTAAGTTCTAGAGAGTGAATGTAGTCCCAGACACAGGAACAGCTTGCAGCGAGCCCCGGGGGTGGAAAGAAGCCTGTGCAGAAAGACAAGAAATCAGAAGTCTGAATGCAGTGGAGTGGAAGCTGGAAGAGGTTGTGTGACACAGTGGCAAGGGGCCGGGAGTGTGACAAGCAGCCGTTGGAGGGTAGGCCATCTAGTTAGAGTGCCACAGCCTTGCACGCACACCTTTGATGAACGCTTCCAGACAGGAGGCAGCCTAAGCCAGGAGACAGGGGAAGAGAAAGGAGATGGAAAGCAGCAGATTCCAGGGAGGGGGAGGTGTAGATGCCATTTGGAGCCAGACCACAAGGTACAGGGGTGGAATGTGAGGCGTGACAGGTCACGACACTACACAGAAAACATCACCTCTCTGAATTCTAAGCTTCTGATCCCTATGCGCATGTTGAAAGAGAAAATCCAAGGCAATTTTAGACCTGAGCTCAGTTCAGGGGTAAAAGGACCTCAGAGTCTGAGGATGGCCAAGGGCATATTGTAGCTCAGTGACAGAATGGACAGGTGGGGCTGGAACTGATGCTTTTGCTTGGTTCCCACAGGGCCCGGAAGGAGTACTGGCAGAGTCTCCGGATAGCCTCCGGCAGGCCCTACAACCCTGCTCTGTCCAAGCCTGATGCCTGGGGCGTGACCAAGGGCACAGCTGAGCTGATGCAGCAGAAGGAAGCCACCACTGAGCAGCAGCTGAGGGAGCTCTTTGAAAAACAGAAGTTCAAATCCATATAGTAGCCATACTGTCTGCTGAACTCCTGTCTGTTGGGCCTCCATGCATACAAATAAGGAAAAGATGGTTCAAAGCCACACTTGCATAGCCCCAGCCTACAGGTGTACTTGGTATTAACTGAACAAAGGAGGGTCACCAGGAGCAGTCAGCAGTTCTGAAAGTCTGTGTTAGAAGTTTATTTAGAAGCAACATGGTTCCAGGGAGATAGCTCAGTAGAATAAGAGCTTGTAGGCTTCCTAAACACTTGTCATGTGTTAAGTAGTACAGAAATTACTGCAGTAAAGGAAAAGTAATCCAGACATTAATCTTACTTTCACAAGTTGGCAGACCGGGAGGGAGGGTGTGATGCATGATGTTGTGAGTGACACAGAGCCAGCCGGGGACAGAAGGATGCTGTGCAGAGTGACTTCTGACCACTTCTGAGTATAACTGTTAGTAAGGAACATGATCTATCTATACCATGGATGAGTAACATGTATGACATACAATCACTGAAATAAATGTGTGATCCATTCTGGTATTTTTTATTTTTCTTTCTACTCTATTTAGAAAAACATAGTGGTTGAGTAAGTTGATGTGATAACCCATTCATGATTTTTGATCCATAGTAGAAAAACATTGCTATGGGCCAGAGAGATAGCTCAGTGGACTAAGCACCTGCTTAGGTGAGTTCGATCCCTAGCACCACATGCCACACCAGCCCCATCCCTGGGTGCGCCGAGCCAGCCATCAAGACCTGGCATGGTGGCACATGTCTGTAATCTTGACACTAGGGAGGCTCAAGACGAGAATCACTGCGAGTCTGAGCTGTGAAATGAGACCCTGTACTACATACATTAAAAAAATAGAATAACATTAGTGTGAGACATCCCATTCAGTCTCACCAGCTGAGCTGTTTTGAAATTATTCTTTTCCTTGTAATAACAAAAAGGTCAGTCACATTATCTGGGTTTTGTTTTTGTTTTAATTCTACAGCCTACTAATCCTGTATGAAATCTTTATAGGTCCACTTTCCCGTCTATTAAAAAATACTACTACTATCCACTCACCTCACAGGCATACTGGAATTTCAGAGATGCTAGCAGTTTTTAAAGGGAAGAGAAATTCCAGAGTTCTTTCCATGAGAGAATTTGCAATCCACCCTTCCCCAGGCACAGGTAGAGCCAAAGTGTGCTCTTCAGAACACTGTGAGCACGAACTCCACGAGTTTCTAATTTTCTCACATCAATTTCAAGATTTAGTCCTTTGCTTCACAGACAATAGTAACTGGATTGGAAATGCAGGTCCCTTTAGTCACGCACGCTATGACCCCCTTAGTCACCTTCTGTCCTATGACCTGCACAGCCTTTTCCTGGGACCCCAGGGTGCGGTCCTTGGGGAGACCTGCAAGTCCACACGGGCCTGGTGGTGGATTTCGCAGTCGCCCGCCCACAGGCGCTTCCCCTTCTGGACTCTCACTAGCCCACTGCTAAGAGGTCCTGCGTGGGAAGGTATTTCATGGGCTCAGTGTCCGAGGAGCTTAGAAATAGGAAATGAGAGCCCCATTCGTCAAGTCAGGACACGAAGCCTCACTCGGGGCCAGCACACACCGAAGGAGTCACGTGCAATTCCTGGCCCCACACTTCCTACCACGGCAGCAAGAGCGCCCTGAGGGAGACCCCAGCCACTGCTGCCTGGGCATCCCTAAACAGGGCGCACATCGATGACTGCAGGCCCAGGATTTCCAGCAGGGGCCGCCCGAGGACCCGTTCCTTTGGAACTTGAGCAGCTCTGCCAGGCTGTCTCTCCAAGCAGCAGACCTTCCAGCCCTCTTGGACGCTGTAGGTGGGAGGGTGGTTTCCTGGTCTTATTTCGCGGACCTCTGAATCCCACCCAGGATAACTCATTGTCCAGGAAAGCTTTCTATGTCTCCCCCAGATCCTCGTGCTGGAATTACTATACTGACTTTTTTCCCAAATAGCTTTCCAATAACCGGTGACCTTCTTCAGTCTACAACCTCCCAAGCCTTACCTGCCAGCTAAACAAGCCCCAGTCTTTACAACAAAGGGAGGAGTGATCGCAGGTTAAACGACAGTGCAAAAGAAAGCAAAGCCTGATAGGCGTAAATATATGTGTAGTATATGAAAAGAACAAGACTGAGAAGCCAGGTGTGCCGGGAAGCTAAGGCAAAAGAATCAAAAACTCAAGCCTAGCCCAGCACCTTAGCAACACCCTGTCTCAGAGTTTTAAAAAGGGGGTAGGTGAGGTAGGTGGGGATGCAGCTGAGTGTGCAGGCCCTGGATCCAAACCCGAGTTAAAATGCAAAAGACAGCTGCTGGTAGCCACTGGTAACAGGCATGCAGTTCACTGGGGAGGCCGGTGAGCTCTGAAGGAGAGGAGTTGCTGAGTAATGCTGCCAGTTGCAAGCAGCTAGAGGCTCTGTGGTCCCCATAGATGGAAAAGTAAGTGCTGGGGAGTGACAGGGACAGACAGGCACCCTCCTTCACAAGCTATGGAAATGATGCCAAACACATTGTGTAGAGAAAAACCGTAAAGTGACAACATGGAGAGGTCTCTCTCCAATGCTAGGCTGGACTCCTAGGCTGTTATGGTCTTTATCTCTCTCTCTCTCTCCTAAGAAAGCTCAAGCTGGAGGGCATGAGGCCACTTGAACAAGTGTGGTTGATCTCAAGGTTTGGGGAGAGAGTGTGTCCTCTCCCTGGATATTCTGCAGTTGGTTGAGATGTTCTGGCACTGTGATATTTCAGCTATTAAAAAAGAGCAATGAGATTATCTTGGTTATATCTGATTCTCATTTTAGTTTACAATTTACCACGACATTTGGTTAATTTTAACCTGGGCCGACCGATGAGTTCAAAGTCAGCCTTGACTACATAGTGGACCTTGTATAAAAAAGAATCATCAAACCAAACACAAGACAATTTAAATATATGACTTTACTAATGTTTACATTTAAAGTTATCTTTTCTCTGTGCATGTTTTTACACACAAACAAGTATGGGTGTGCTGGCACACGCCTGTGATCTCAGCACTCGAGGAGCTGAGGCAGGAAGATCAGAGTGAGGTCAAGGCCAGCCTGAACTGCCTGGCAAGATCCTGTCTCAAACCCCACCCCGATCCCCACCCCCTAAAAATGAGTTTTCAAAGTAGATATTTAACTTATTTTTAATAAAAAGTGTATTTCCCTCAAATGCCTAAAATATCTTTAAGCGGTCATCACTTATAAGAAAACTGTTAATGTGTGATTTATAAATAGTTCAAGCACAACATCCTAAATTTAATCCCTGGTATCAAAAATAAATAAATAAATACATTTTACATATGTTTACAAATGTTTATTTCTACCTGGCACCATTTTGTGATTGTTCCTAATTTACTTCATGACCTTGAAAGGAAAAAGCTGATGGTCTCTTGATGTAGCCCAAGCTTTTCTCCACTTCAGTTTGACCCTTTTTCCGATTATTTTGACATGAGATTTTACAGTCCTGGGAAAGATTAGCATCTCTAACATCTGAATTGGCTTAGTTAGATCAGCCATCTCTCAGATACACTAGTGCAAGATAGCAGAAAAGGAGCAAATACATTGAGAATCGGGAGTTTGGGGCACTCCGCACTGTTTCCCATTGGAAGTGCAGAGGCGTGATGACCTCTGTGTCCCCAGTATTAACTGAAGGCCTCTTAATCATATGTTTCCAGCTATTGGTGGATTATTCTCCCCTGGCCAAACAGACCCAGACTAAAATGGTGCTGTCACATAGCAGGTAAATGTCACCGGCTTACTGCTTGGCCCCAAAATGAAAACATCTTCCTTCTGGGTACTGGGTCCCAAAGAGGTCTGGGCCTGTGGAGTGAGTACAGTGAACTGTTTTCGCTTTCAAACCTTGGAGTTCTTTCCATATTTGCATGAGTTAAGGAGCTACAGAGATTCTTGGTCCAGAGGCTCTTGTCTTCCTAGGAAGTGGGGAGCTGGCCTCTCACATTTTGAGGATCTGAGGGTTTGGAAAAAAGAAGTCCCAGGATGCTTCCCATCCATAAAGCTATTTATTCTCAGCAGCTTGATGGTTTAAGAGCTCGTTCTCCAGCCTGGACCACTCCTGAGGGCATGGGTACAGGCAGCAGTTCATCCTGGGGACCCAAGCAGGCCGCCCTGCTGCAGATGTCCTGCAGGCTGCTTCAGATCTCATAGAGGTCTCCTGTAAGTTTGGGCTGCCAGCGGGCCCTTCTGCACAATTTCCTAAACTGTGCCATCAAGGGCAGAGAGGCGCCCCAAGCCTGGACTGGACCCCTGGTATCTTCCCTGAGTGCACAGTCAACTCTACACCCTATCCTAAACATTCCCAAGTGCCTGAAAAGTCCTAGGATTCACACAGACCCTCTTTCTAGGAGGGAGACCAGTGACAGGACCACCACTGGCAGGCAGGCAAGCAGTATTTATGTCCCAGGATCTGGAAAGGCCAGGCTGTCCTCCATGGTGCTGAGGTGCTACTGTAGGATGACTTGGGCCAGACACAGAATGAGGTCAGGGGTGTGAGACAGGAGAGCTCCACAGGGGGTCCTGATGTTTGTGACCCACGGGGGCTCCGGCTTCTAGCAGAACACTGCCACTGTCCTCTCCACCCACCACTTCTGCTACCTGGGAAGGCCACCCAGCCCCTCCTCTAGGGAGCTGCACCCCATCTCAAGAGGTACCAGTGCCACCCACTATTCCAGGCCAAATCCTGGCCTTTCTCAGACATGGTGCCCCATGGTCCCCAGACTGTGTAAGTTGTGTAAGCTGATTGAGCAGGACCTCCCTTCCCTCCAGATAGAGGTGTGTGGCAGCCAGAGATCACTGCCCTGCTGATGCCCCCAAGAGCTCAAGGTGCATTTGGAAGATACACCTGCTACATTTACACTCCAAAATTCCCAATAGGAAACTTAATGGAAACAGGCAATGGATTATCAATGGTGCCACAGATTCCTGGCAAGATTTACATTTGTGGTCATCACCGAAGGCCACCATGAGAGACTCAGGAAGCCAGGATGCAGAACTGTGACCACAGACATGACACAACTAGGCATGACAGATGTCTGGAGGGACCCTCAGAGGTCAGCTCTGCAGACTCCCTGTGCATCTGCAGAGCCACAGCATGGCAGCTCGTATCTGCATTCTGCCTTTTGCATGCAGACAGAAAAGTAGCACACTTGACAGTAAGCAACAAGAAGGCACAGTTCCTGTGTCTCAGCAGGAACAGGTGGCTACGGAGAATCTGCCTGTCTCCCACAGGTCACTAAACCACTGCATGAGGATCTCTTTCTAAGCACTCACTGACAGGGCCCTCCCCTGCATGGAAGGCATGAATTGTTACATTAAATCCACTTTAAAGCACATTTTTAACCAGGCATGCTGGTGCAAGTAAGAAATACAAATGTACAAGACAACTCAGTTTGAAGCCCAGAGGTGGGATCAAGGGTAAACTAGAGACAGTAGGTGCTATAAAAATGCTATTAAATTGAAATTGTCCTCAAACATCTGGTGGGAGCTACACAAAGTGACTGGCTTGCATCTCGAAAGTATGATCATTTTTTTAAAAATCTTATTTATTAACTAGGTACAAGGTCTCACCAGATAGCTCAGCTTTGTAGTAATCTCCCTGTCTCAGCCTCCCCAGCACTGAGATTCCAGGTGTGTGCCACCACACCCGGTTTCAGTACCAGGGATCAAACCTGGGTCCTTGCGCTTGCCAGGTAGATGCTTAGACAGCCAACTTATCTCCCCAACCACACAATCATTTTGATTATATCACTTTTGCCTACTCAGGAACAGGAACTACCTTTCCATTTTCTGATGTCCATTTTAATACCCTTTTTCACAGTATTATAGTTTTCATTGTACAGGTCTTTCATTTCCTCAGCTAGGTTAATTCCTAAGTATTTAATTTTTCTTTTTTCTTTCTTTTTTTTTTTTTTTTCCGGAACCAGGGATTGAACTCAGGCCCTTGCATTTGCCAGGCAAGCATAATTTTTCTTGATGCTATTGTGAATAGTACAGTACTTTTCCCCAATTTCTTTCTCAATTGATTCATTACTGGTATACTGGAATACTATTGAGTTTTGTGTGCTGCTTTTGGTATCCTGCTTTGATTATTAATTTTAGGAGTCCTTTGGTGGAATATTTTGGATCTTCTATGGAAAGTTTCATGTCATCATCAAATAATGATAATTTGACTTTTGTTCTTATATATGTCCCTTTTATTTCTTTCTCTTGTCTGGTTCTTTTGGCTGATATTTCAAAAAGTATAATGAACAGGCATGATGATAGCAAATATTCTTTTTTGTTCTGAACTTTGTAGGAAAATCTTTGTTTTTCCCCATTTAAAATGATGTTACCTATTGACTTTTCATAAGTGGCTTTTATCAGATTTATATACTGTCCTTCTATGCCTATTTTCTTCAGCATTTTTAAGGAGTGGATGCTGGATTTTATCAAAACATTTTTTCTGCATCTATTGAAATGATCCTGTGATGTCTGTTCTGGCTTTCTCTTTATTAAATGATTTGCATAGTTCAAGCCATCCTTACATTCCTGGGTGAAAACTTCTTCATCAGGATGTATGATCATTTTGACAATTACATATCACGTTACCTGCATCTTGCTGAGGAATTTTGCATTGATATTCATTAAAGAAATTAGTCTATAGTTTTTTGTTGTTCTTGTGTAAGGTTATTCCTTGTGTTGGGATCAAACTAATGCCAGCTTCCAGGAATGGCCTTGGAAGTTTTCTTTCCCTTATAATTTTTACAAGAATTAAGGAGCAACATTACTTCCTCACTGAAAGTCTTGTAAAATTCAGCAGGGAATCCATTAGATCCTGAGCTTTTCCTAGTTGCTAGGTTTTTAATTATTACCTCAATTTCATAACCTGTTATTGAATTGTTCAGAGTGCTTACACAGAGGTACCTCGGTTCACAAACAATTCTTTCCATGATTCAGGTTGCAAGTAAACCCATCTGAGCCAGGATCAAAGAAAATTTCCCACACTGGGTCAACATTGAACATAATCACTGAATTTGATTTGGTTCTTGTCCAATTTTATTTATGACCAAAAGTTAAATTAATGAACCAAAGTACCACTGTATTTTCCTGGTTGAGTTTTGACAATTCATATGTGTCTAGGAATATGTCCATTTTTCCAGAAGTTCTAGTTTCTGGCAGTCCATATTCTCATAGCACTTATTACTTGTTAATAACTCTCTGGATTTCCGTTGTGTTCCTTGCTTTGATAGGGTAAGATGGCTAAAGATTTGTCTATTTTGTTTATTCCTGCCAAGAACAAGTTCTTTGACTTGTTGAATTTTTTAATGTGTGTGTATTTTTTTAGTCTAATTTTGTTAATTTATACTATGATTTCCTCCCTGGTGCTAGGTTTGGGTTTGAATTCTTATTTTTCTGGTCTCTTTTAAGTACATCAGTAGGTTGTTATATTGCTGCTATTATTATTATTATTATTATTATTATTATTATTATTTATCTCACTTTTTCTAATGTGAGCATTCAAAACAAATTTTGCTCTTAGGACAGTTTTCATTGTATTCCATTAGCTTCTGGTATATTACACTGGCATTATCGTTTGATTCCAAGAATTGTTTCATTTCCTCCCTCATTTCCTCTGTGATCCATTGAGTATGAAGGAGTTTTTTAATGTCCAAATGTTTGTAAAATTTCTGGGGGTGCAACTCCCAGAACTAAGACTGCTTGTTTAGCAAGTATGAGAACCTGGGTTCAATCCCTAGCAGTAAGCTCACACACACATACACACACACAATAATAATATTTCCCAAGTCCCTAGTTTCTGCTAAGCTAGCTCCTGAGCAATGTGATGTTGATATAGGGGAAAGAAACTCCAAACCTAAAAGGTACCTTCATGTTCTCTAAAACCAAAGAATGAATTTTAGGAACAAACAGAGGTTAAGAGAAGAATATTTATTAGGGGAAAGAAAATTTCTGTCCAAGAGGGAGACAGAAGAGGGACCCAAGCAGGTTGCCCAGGGAATCTGCCTTTTCCAGGAATTTGCATAGAGTAAAACCATGTGGTGAGGTGGGTCTATGGTTGAGAACACAGGAACTCACTTAGGTGGGCATGAGGTGGGACAAAACTATGGTCAACCAATGAGATTACAAGCACCATTACTTGAATCAAATTGATTACATCCAGGGTTAAATGAGTGAGTCATCCATCAAGTGGGCATGAATATGGGACAGGGTCTCTTCTTGTTGGGGATTGGATAGTGACTCCTCTTTCAAGGTGTGTCCCGAACCAGTGGGTCAGTTAATGAAGGTCACCTGGGGGAGGAGCAGGGAATTGAAGAGGGGACAAAGGACAGGAGACAAGAGAAATGAAGACAAGACAGGATTTTGATCAAGTCTGGTTTATTTAGGGGAGGTGTTGGGTATACATAGGGGGTGTAGGAACGAGGAAGTCTCGGCTCTAGGGGGTCAACAGGTATCTAGGCAATGGTGGAAGGTGCAACCCCTGGGGCATAGCTCGTGATTTACAGGGAATTGGCAGGGTGAGAAGGACCATAAACTTAACTCAGCAGGGGAATAGAAACTTAAGAAAATGGCTGACACTATTATAAAATGGGTACCAGTTAATGGCTTCCCACAAAGAGGATTGATATCTATTTAGAATATCAATCCCTCATGCCCATCCTTAGGAAAGTCTGTGGCTGCATTTGTTTACTCTTTGGTCTTGAAATCTTGCCCACAGTGGGAATGTCTGTCTGTTCCAAAGTTGCAAAGTCACCTTGTCTTCCATATTGTCCCTTGAGGGCCTGGTCCTATCCCACTGCCTATAATATTTATATCCAATTTAGCTGACTATATCAATGTGAGAGATGTGGGAAGGAACTACTCCTGTCTTCAGGGAGTTTATAATCCAGGGTGGGCTGGGGAGATCAGGATCCCCCAGTGGGTGATCCACTTCATGCCCACCCAAGTGAGCTCCCATGTTCTCCAACTTAGACCCACCTCACCACATGGTTTTGCTCTATAAAAATCTCTAGAACAGACAGTTTCCCAAGGCAACCCACTCAGGCACCTCTTCTGTTCCTCTCTCTGACAGAAGCTTTTTTCCCTAATAAGTATCCTGCTTTTAACCTCTGTTTGTACCTGAAATTCATTCTTTGGTTTTAGAGAACATAAAGTCTTCCCACGTATCTTTCAGGTTGGGTGTTTCATTCCCCTGTATCACTGGTCCCACTGACATTCAGGGACATGGAGCACTGTCCTAAGCTGGAGATCTCCTCTTGGTCAGGGCTGCAGTAATGACCATCTCAAACCACCGCTCCAGGAATGGGTTAGACAAGAACAAAACCACTGTGGTAACAGACCTCAGCTGGGGTGGGGAAGACTGGAACAGTCCAGCCCTCTCCTTCAGCTCATACCCCAACCTAGCAGCCCCACGCAAGCCCTGGACCCCACCACCTAGGTTGCAGAGCATAGCATGTGAGCACAAGTGTGTACAGTCATCCAGATGTGGATGGTGACTTCCTGGGGCAGGAGTGGGGATGACTGGCTTCTGATGCTGTCAGGGGCTCTGCTTCCTTTGTCCCTACAGAAAATAGGCTGAACTTCTGCTCCACTGTCATGTGACATGGCCTTGACATCTCCCATATCAACTGCTATAGAGAGCCTTTCCAGATCCTCATCTCAATCTGGGAAGTTTATACTTGTTTTGTTATTTATTTATTTATTTATTTATTTATTTTTAATATATTTGGTACAGGGTCTCATTATGCAGCTTGGACATGTAGTGATGCTCCTATTTCAAAATCCCCAGGACTGGGATTACAGGCATGCACTACTATACCCAGGGTTCAGCCACATTAGTTTGGAACATTTCTTTCCAGCCTTGTTTCCATGCTGGGTTCTTCTTATTCTAGTTCACAGTTCTGGGCAGGGCAGGGCAGGATAAAACAGCTCTGAGGGAGCTGTGGGCAACTTTCATCTAATGCCCCTCCTCTGGGCTCTGTTAGCTGAGCTCCCTGCTCCATCCTCGGCCTCCTCCAACCACACACCCTGAGGACACACAGGGTCAGAGTTCAGGGGCCCTCAGAGCCAAGGACAATGTGAGGCTTGGTGAAGGTGAGCTGAAGCTGTCCTGCCCCTGTCCTGTGAGATGGCTTGGGTGTGTCCCCAGGTGCTTGTCTTGACAGAAAGAGGGTGTCCCTCCCAATTCTTCCTCATCCTCTACCCCAAAGTTGGGAGAGAGGTCTTGGATGGATTTTCATGTCATTTTGAGGAAGTTTTATTCATACCCATCTCTGCCTGGACTGTTTCAGGTTTTGTTTATAGTTTTTATAAACTGCTTTAGTTTATTTGTTCGTTTGTTTTTATTTTCAAAATAGACATCCCCTCCACCTCTGGGAGAGCAATACAGTAGTGTTCCTCAATCACCAGTTCTTCTATGGACAGCAGTCCCTGCATAGCTGTGAGTTCCACATCTGCGGATGGAACTGACCAGCCTGAAAATATTTGGGAAATAATTGTACCTGTACTGAACATAGACAGAATTTTTCTTTGTTATTATTACCTTTCAAAATAGAATAATAACTACTTACATAGCATTTGGATTATATCAGGTACTACAATAATCCAGCGATGATTTACAGCACATGGGAGGATGAACATACTCCATCCTTTTATATAAGCAGCCAGAGCATCTGCACATTTGGGTACCTTGGGCAGGATGATGTGTGTGTCCTGAAACCAATCCCTCATGGACACCAAGGGACAAATACCTAACAGTTCTTAAAGCAGGACTGGAGATGGAGCTCAGAATAGAGCACTTGCCTACTATGCTCAGCACCCTACAAAAAGATCCCCAGCAGTGTAACACAAACTGAAAGAGTTAAGAGGAAAAACGCAGACCAGCAGGGCATGGTGGCACACACCTGCAGCAGGTTCAGAGCTGTTTAGTCAGCTTTCCTGTCACTGGACACGGTGCTGACCTCCTCAACTTAAAGAAGGAGACACTGAATCGGGACCTCAGTTTCTGGGGATTCACGCTACGACTGGCTGGGCTTTGGGGTCAGACTCTTCACATACCAGCCCCTTCCATCATCTCTCCTCCATGCACAGAAACACTGCAGTCCTGAAGATCCTCACCAGCTCGCAGAGGGCAAGAGAACCCACCACACCCCAAGAGAGAGGACTACCAAGCACACAGAGATGTGGCCTTCCTGCTTAGGTCTGCACTCCTGCCCACAGACTCTGCGCATTCCTTAGGGGAGAGTCGGCCACCAACTCTCTGGCCCCATGCCTCTGAGAAAATTCACTGGCCAAACCCACAGATGACCCATGGGCACACATGTTCTTTTTTTGTGTGTGTGGAACCGGGGATTGAACTCAGGCTCTTGTGCTTGCCAGGAAAGCACTTATTCCACTGAGCCATCTCCCTGGCCCCCTCACACATGTTCTTTCTTGGATTCCCAAGGACCCTGCCACAGAGCCAGCACACCCACTCATACCAGGGATACCCACCTGCAAGTGAACCAGCCTGCAGACTCTACCATCACTCTTGAGGTAGGAAGAGGCCTAAGGTGATCCCAGGGACAGTGTCAGATTCTGTCTGCAAACTGGAGGGGAGATTTCTGGAGACTGGTTGGTTTTGGTTTTGAATGCAAGAAAAAGAGTTTTTGATGTGGCTGGCTGCAATCAGATGATACCAAAGGCAAGAACAGAGCTGTGTGAACACTCAGGCTTTTTGTCACAGCAGTCCCATGTGAATGGCAAGCAAAATCTCTTAAAGGAGAATTGGATCTGCATTTCTGCTTTAGGGGTTTTTGTTTGTTTGGTTAGTTGGCGTCTTCAATATCTTCTTTCTTCAACACAAGCTTCACATACTATTCTATTTTTTTACACCTTCTGCCCATTCTTTAAATTCTTCCTCTCATTTTGAATTCAGTGTATTCTGTCCTCGCTCAGGCATTCCTGTCTTCTGTTGTATTAATCTTCTGTCCTCCCTACCTACTCTGTTCCTTGTGTTCTTCCTATTTAACTTTTTTTTTTTGGCAGAACCAGAGATTGAACTCAGTCCCTTGAGCTTGCCAGGAAAGTGCTTATTCCACTGAGCCATCTCCTTGGCCCCCCTTCTTTAAAAAACAAATATATATATATATATATATATTTTTTTTTTCACAAGTGAGTTACATGATGTTACAGTGTACTAGTAATCAGTTTTGAAACTGTGTCATTGCTATTTGTTTCTCAATAAAATTATTTTTAAAAATAAAGAAAGAAATCTTTTTCACTTTGCACAAATACACCAACAGGTTCCAACAATCTCATAGCTGTCCTCACTCCTAATGTACACTTTCCTGTGCCTGTGGCCTGTTGTCAACCTCACAAACACCTTCTTAAAATCCTCAGTACTAACTCTTAAGGCCAAATGAAAGATCTCCGAGAGAATCTGACCCCATATCTAATTTTTGGCCTACCTCTCCCCACTGTCTTACACCCTTCTTTCACCTGTCCCTCCACCTTTTCCCTCTAATCCCTTGTCATCACAGAAGCATGGCTAATAACTATTGAACATGGGCTGTAAAGAATATTGATCAAGAGGACAAGTGTAAATGTGACGTTTATCAAATAGAAGCAATGCATGATTGGATCTGTTGTTGATTCTGTGGGAATTCTTTCCTCCAAACACAGGGAGAGGCCAATCACTTAAGCTGAATAGCCAAGTGGGAAAATCCCATCTCAGAACAAAAAAAGCTAAAAATCACATCAGTGGATCAGGGGAATGTGGTATGTGGTATCATGTTATAAAGATCTTCATAACAATTATAACCCGTTCTCACCCTCCTTGAACTCAACTCTCAGTGCCAAAACAGGAAAGAAAACACACACACAGAGAGAGAGAGAGAGAGAGAGAGAGAGAGAGAGAGAGAGAGAGAGAGAGAGAAAACAAACAACAAAAGACTCCTATGGTCTTTCAGTGATTCCAAGGCAGCTACAGTGGGTACTAATGGAAGGGAAAAGAAAATATCAGATTTATGAATTGATTAAAAGTTAAAGAGGCACACTACCCCACATACACCATGGAGGGAGCCAAGAAAGAGGAGAGAGACACTACCCACCACACCTCAATTGTGAGAGGCTTGGTGAGTCGCACTGTGACAAGGGAAGTGAAAGACACTGCCTACCACCCCTCCCCAATCATAGGAACCTTTGAACAGAGAAACCCACGTGCCTGGCCCAGGCTCCTACACCATAGTTTGGGCAGCTAGCAAGGGAAGTGCCTGGGACATGGCAACAGGCTCAGCAGGAGGACCCAGGGTAAATCCACTCAAAGAAGGAGATACACCACCTACATACAAACTCCTCATTCACAACTGGTTCTATTACATAAGTATAGACTTTGCTCCTATAATATAAAGTACAAGATTAATGGTTACCACAGGTTGTCAATTTCTAAAATGTGCTTGATGATATCATTATTTCTAATTGTACTACAAAAGCTAGGATGTCACATCTGTTATAATCAGTTGTTCTCCCTTGTGTAATAATATTGGGAAGCTCTGGGATAATAACTCTACCATACCTTATGCCAAAAGACTGATGACAGAGTGAAACAGAAACTATCCCACTACCAATTAATTGGGAAGGTAGGATCTTGGGCCATGCACAAACCCAGAATGTCCTACACACAGTAGATATCACTGAAAGACAGAATTCTCCTGGATACCCCTTGATACTAGCTATGTAGCTATACACTACTAAAACATACAAGAATCATGACAGAAAAAATTTAAAAATTGTTGGAATAGAAAATGTCAAGGTAAAGAAGCAAAATGCAATCACAGACTTCTAGACCACTGAGAACAAATTCAAGAAATGCTGATATACAAGACATTGGAAGTCAAGCACCTAAAATTTCTGAAATGATAGCAGCTGAAGTAAAGAAAATGCTCCAGAAGTCTATAGAGGAAATTTGATCAAAAATGATCTCTCAGATAAAAAAAATGACATCTATAATGAAAGAATTAGTCAGCATATCTAAAGGAGACTGTCATAGTTTCGGGTTTCTGCAAGGTGAACACTACAGTATAAGACAAATTTTATAAGACGTTTTTTATAATGAACCACCCAAAGAACCATATACAAAGATTACAAGAAATTTGTCCGCACACTAAAGACCAAATATTCTAGCTGAAGGCCTGGATCCTAATACCCTGCATAAGTCTAGCAATGCCTCCTAGACTACAGAGAAAGTTCAGTGGTCTAAGTGTCTGCCTGGATGAGCTAAAGGACCTGGGTTCAATCCCCAGTAAGGCATGCCATGCTGATCCTACTGTGGGTGCACCAAGCCAAACACCAAGACCAGGCCTGGTGGTACACGTCTGTAATCTCAGTGCTGGGAAGGTTGAAAAAGGAGGATCACTATGAGTCCAGGCTGCATAGTGAGATCCTGTACCAAATACATAATTTTTTTAAAAGACTCCTATGTGTATAACTGGAGGCCTAGGCCCCACAGCAATGTCTCACAGAAGGCTTCATCATGGATTTGCAATGAGAAGGCCAAGGGGTCTGTGGTACAAAGTTCATGCCATTGGGATGAAGGATCCATGTTAGCAGGCTGAGGGATCTGAACTGGAGCTAGAAAGCAATGCTGAAGAACCACAGCTGACCTGAAAAGCATCACAGCCATCCTCAGCAACAGTGAGATTCTGAGTTCCTCTGATGATGAGGAAAACTGAGTTTCCATAAGGAAAGCCAACACAATAAGGTTCTCCGGGAGACTAAGCTGTGAACCATCTTCCCTTCCTGAGCCAGGAAGTGACACCTAATGTGAGGACCAGAGCTCTCCTGACATGAACCACAGCCATTCTCAGCAAAAAAGAGACCTCAAGCTCTTCCTCTGGCAAGAACAACCAAGTTCACCAGGAAAGCCAGCATAACAATGTCACCCAGCAGAATAACCCAAGAGAACCAGTAGCTTCCAACAGCTCCAACAGCTTCTCCAAATAGCTTCCCTAATGCCATCTCACTAGCTTCTCAGTTCTGCCTCTTATGCTGCAAGCAACAATCATCAGGAGGGTGTTCCACACCCAGCACCGAACTAGCTCAGTTCAGATGGATGTAACAAGTTGACCACCAGTTGGCAATCCACCACAGAGACACATAGATTAAAAATAAAAGAGGAGCAAGGAAAATAAGGAAACTTTGAATAAACAATATAGGGAAGAATTAAAATGGACGAAACAGATTGAAAGAGATATGCAA
Source organism: Octodon degus (assembly GCF_000260255.1). Classification (NCBI taxonomy): domain Eukaryota; kingdom Metazoa; phylum Chordata; class Mammalia; order Rodentia; family Octodontidae; genus Octodon; species Octodon degus. Next base: position 1,959,711 of record NW_004524814.1, read on the forward strand.
GAAATCAAAACTTTCATTGAAAGCTGGTAAAACTGCTTCAACAAAACTGAAGATAGACTTTCAGACCCTGAAGACAGCATTGCAGCTAGTGAAAATGAAAGGAAAGATGTGCTAAAATGTCAAAGAACCAGGAAATAACAGTTCAACAGCTGCAAGATGATGCAAAGAAAACAATATAAGAATGATAGCTGTAGGGGCTGGAGAGATGGCTCAGTGGTCTAAAGCACCTACTTAGAACAAGCTTCGCAAAGCATCTGGGACCGCGGTTCAATCCCCCAGCACCACATGCCAGCCAGTCGCGCCCCCTGGTGGGCTGAGCTGGCCACACACACACACCTCTCTCTCTCTCTCTCTCTCTCTCTCTCTCTCTCTCTCTCTCTCTCAAATAAATAAAATAAAAAAAATATTAAAAAAAAGAATGATAGCTGTCAATGAAACAGCTGGAGTCAACACAAATGACATAAAAAGACTATTTGATGAAGTCAGACCAGAAAATTTCCCAAGAATCTAAAAAGAATCTGACACACAGAAAATGAGGCATATAGAACTCCAATTAGCCACAACCAAAATATATTTATCCCAGACATACAAGATCCCAGAAATCAAAGAAAAAATTAAGCAATATTCATCTGTCCTTGGCAACAAAGGTAAAACAGAAAGCAGCATAATCCCTGCCTTGAAATTTTACTACAAAGTTACTATGATGAAATCAGCATGGACTGGCCAAAAGCAAACCTCATGATCAACTGAAAAGATTAGAAGATATAGACACAACTAATATAGGCACTTGGCCACTTTACCTTTGACAAAGGGGCCAGATATGCTTCCTGGAAGAAGGATAGCATCTTTAATAAATGATGCTGAAAAACTGGTTTTCCACATGCCAAAGACTAAAACTAGACCCATGTCTATCACTATGCACTAAAATTAAAAGGGATCAAAGATCTAAATATTAAAGCAGAAACACTGAATTTAGATATGTAGAAAGTAGGTAGAAATCATTGAAACATTGGGATAGACATAGAGTTCTTGAACAAAAACTAAACTGCACAGCAAATACTTCAAAAATGCAACAATTGGGCTGGTGAGATGTCTCAGTGGTCTAAAGCACCTACTTAGAACAAACTTAACAAAGCACAAGGACCACGGTTCAATCCCCCAGCACTACATGCCAGCCAGCCCCGCCCCATGGTGGGCTGAGCTGGCCACACACACACACACACACACACACACACACAAATAAATAAATAAATAAATAAAGCAATAATTGTAATCTCCTCTTACTAAAAAGTTTTTGAATCTCAAAAGAAATCACCAACAGAGTAAAAAGAAAATCTATAAATTGTGAAGAAATTTTAGTCAACTGCAATTCTTTCTAGAATATACAAAGGCTTTTTAACAATCAGGTCCCCAAAAGTCAAAGACCCAATCCAACATGAGCATCTAAAATGAATATACACTTATGAAATGACATGAAGCAATATAAATTCCAAATAAATATATGAAAAAATGTTCAGCATCACTGGTCACTTGAGAAATGCCAATTCAAACAATACTGATATTCCATGTTACCCTAGCAAGATAGTTATTATCAAAAGTCAACCAATAACAAATGCTGGTGGTGTTGGTGGGAGTATAGACTGGTACAACTACAAATCAGTAGTAAAAATCAGTGTGGAAATTCCTGAAAAAGCTAGAATTAGAGGTCCCTCTCGATCCAGCCATTCCACTTCTATTCCCAGAAGCATTAAAAACATCATACCACAGCAATATATGTGCATCTATGCTTATAGCAGCACTCTGTCTATAGCTGAATCTTGCAAACAACCCAAATGTCTATTAACTGAGGAATGTATAAAAAACATGTGATGTTTTTGTACAATGGAGCATTATTACTCCACTATAAAGAAAGCTAAAATCAAGGCTTTTTGTAGGGAAAACAGTGCAACTAGAGACTATACTCAAGAGTGAAAGAAATCAGGCTTGCATGAGTAAACATGGTATTGTCTCCCTAGTGTAAAACACTGAAAGCATAAGTAAGAGCCAAAATGTACAATAGGTGTTGTGAAAGGGAAAGAAACTGTTCAAACAGAAACAACAGCTGGGGTTGAAGGGAAGGATAAAATATACAAGATAGTTAAGATACTTATACCACTGGCATCTATTTGCTCATTGGGAAAAATAGTGTTTATATTGTTGGATCAATCTTACATGCCTGTGTCTGGTAATCTGAGCAACTACTTCGAAGATCACGATATACAAAATAGTAACTATTGTTGTCTTCCTCAGTTATTGGAAGCAGGGTCTGTGAGAGGAGGGGCCTGAAGAGAGCAGAGTAAGTCCTCGCAGGGTCTGTGAGAGGAGGGGCCTGAAGAGAGCAGAGAGCAGAGTAAGTCCTCGCTCTGTGATCTGCATTTCCTTCATTACCTTTGGATCAGCAGGCCTGAAAGAGGAGTATGAGTGCAAGCTCTGAGCTTCTTTCATTCTCTCTGAGATAGCAGCGTCTGCTCAAGGAGAGTAAGACTGTGTTCTGTGAGCTGGACGTCCTTCTTTATCTCTGGGACTGTAGGCCTGCAAGGGGAGTGTGGATTCACGCACTGTGCTTCATCCATTTTTCTCAGGGACAGGAAGGCCTGTAAGAGCAGTGTGAGAAGGTCGACGAGAACCCCAAGTCCTGAAACCCAGAACCAAAGCTGGGGCCAAGGCCCACAGGTGCACATGAGCCTTTGGAGTGCAGAGTAATTAGTGAGACCAGCAACACGGAAGTATCTGAAGCAGCAGAGAGGAGCCAGCAATTGGACTTCAGGGAACTCCACCAACAGAAGTCCAGTCCCAGCCCTCATATGCAGAGGCCAAGAACAGCTCCATACCCAACACATTTCAGGAATTAAATATGGTCACCATTACAGAGCTGTAGACACCAGGGGTACCTGACTACTGTCATTCCCCCTTGTTTTTCTGATTGGCTATCCCTTTTCTGTCTGGTTAAATATCATCTTGTTTTGTTCTGCATTCTGTAGTTATTTTTGTATTTGGGATTTTTTTTCTTTTCTTCTCTCCTCTCATCTCCTTTTTTATTCTTTGTTCTCTTCATTTTCATTCTCTTTTTCTCTTCTTTTGTTAATATTTAAGTTTCTTACCTTTTCATTCTCTTCTATAGACCATCTTTTTCTCTCTCTCTACTTTTTTAATTTAAACTTTCAAATGAGTAAACATTATTTCTGCCCTTTCTGACTACTCCTTTGTATTCTATTTCATTCTTTTCCTCTGTGTTATCCAGTCTCGTAAACCTCAGGTGATTATTCCTTACTAGCCAGACTTGACTCTATTTGACTTCAGTCATCACGTAAGCCTACACTCTTCCCATCCATCCTAACTCCTGGACCCCCACAGAAGGCAAAATCACTCAACTAAGGGTCATGTCACTGTACACAAGTGCATAGTATATGTATGATACTGTTCTACAATTTTAGAGTTTGCCCCTGCAGTCAGAGGTCACAGGTTAATGAATACCATAGATTACCAGTAGTTAACATGTACTTGAAACTATTATTATTACTAACTGTACCACTTTAGCCAGGATATTTTATATATATATATATATATTTTATATATATATGATAAAGTTTTTCTTCCCTGTATGATAACACTGTGACTGTATGAGGTCATAATCATCACCATAGACAAGTGCCAAAGGATTAGAAGGTGAGCCAAATGGTAATCTTGCTTCTTTTACAAACTGGAAAGGTAGGGTTTTGGGATATATAAAAGAAAACACTTGCCAGCAAAATAGCTCAGCCAACTAAGCACCTGATTAAGCAAGTGCAGGGACCAGAGTTCAATCCCTGGCACCACATGCTGCAACAGCCCCACCCCAGGAGCCAGCATCTAGACGGGGCGTACTCCTGTAATCCCAGCACTGGGGAGGCTGACACAGGAGGATCACTGTGAGGCTAAACTGTATATATATATATATACAATTTACCTATAAAGGAAAGCCCATTCACATCATGACAGATTTCTCAATAATAACCATTGACATTTATCTATCATCTGGTTTAGAAATTCTGTATCATCATTATTGTTTTTATATCTTTGAAATAAAACAGATTTAAAGAACAAAAAGTTTATGGAATTACCATACAAAATGCACAATGCTAATCTTGGAGAGAAAACCAAAATCTTAGAAGACTTTCCATAGCAGCTGAAAGCATGAGTAACACGTTTGCCAAAGATGAAGAATCCACAAAACACGGCTATGAAACAGAAATACCAGATATAAAAATTATATAAAATTTGTTAACTGCAGAAACACCAATTGCAAAGACAGGCTTTTTGAAATCAACAACAAAAAGGTAAATTAAGATAAATGACTCAGAAAAGCCTTTAAAATGATAGGAGAGCAAGGAAAAGTCTTTTTTAAAAAACAATTTTATTGAGAAATAAATAGCAATGAGACAGTTTCAAAACTGATTACTAGCACATTTTCAGTAATTAATACATTGCATATTATTGTCATAGTGGTTATTCATGGTACAAGATGCAAACATGATATCCTGTCCACAAACACTATTAGAACAAATCTCTCTATTCATCAAATTAAGAGAATGCAGCTGTATATCTATCTTATTTTGAATATACAGATACAAAATGGTTGTTCATTTCTATCCCTCTTTTTTGCTTAGTTTTGTCAGAGAAGGGTATTCCATTGTCATTTAAATATTGTAGCAAAATATTCCAATATAGTCCAGTAGTCCATAATAATAATGGGTTTTCCATTAAGACTGGTAATGTCAGGATTTGTTGACTTGAGCCTTTCACAGCTCAGAGTATGAATATGGCTTTATTTTTTATACTTCATTTTTATACTTTTCTGCTGGATGGTTAAGACCTAGACAAAGCAAGACCTATATAACAAGAAATGTTACTTTAGTATCTGATAAGGTCAGTCAAATCCCCTCAGGATTTACCCTGAAAGCCTGTAGAGCAGTTTGTAGATCCTTGTCAGTGTCAGGATGTGGATGAGTCATGGCCATTGTTTGACCAATTTGGAGAGCAAGAAAAATTCATTCTACAGCTTTTAGATGACACTAAGACCAACCTAAGGCTAACTGAATTTAGAGAAAAACTAGAAGGTGATACACATGGAATAATAAATTTATGTATAGAAATCATAATAGAAACACTCCCAAGTACTGTATGAGAAAATAGGTCAACATATACATGCAGAATGTCAACCATGATGAAAAAACAGCACATTAAAATTAAAATGCCAGATACACAAAAGAAAACAAAAAAATTGTTTTCTATTCTGATTTCTATAAATAAATGTATTATTCCACTTTTTAAAATTAATTTTATTGAGAAAGAAATAGCAATGAGACAGTTTCAAAACTGATTAGGAGGACAGTTTCAATAATTAATACCTTGCATATTGTTGTCTTCATAGTGGTTATTCATAGTACAAGATGCAGACATGATGTCCTATCCAAATACTATTAGTACAAATCTTTCTTCTTTCTTCTCATTGAATTAAGAGAAAGTAACTGTATATCTATCCTATTTTGTTTATACAGATACAAAATGGTCCTTCATTGTATCCCCTTTTTTGTTTAGTTTTGTCAGAGATGGGTATTCCATTGCTATTTAAATATTGTAGGGGAGTGAATTCAGTAAAATAATCCAATATAGTCCAGTAGTCCATAATAGCAAAAGGTCCATAGGATCTTTTAAGCATTCTATATAT
>NW_004524814.1:1966884-1979123 GCF_000260255.1 Octodon degus
CCCAAATAAATAACCCAATGAAGAACCTCAAGATTCTAAAAATAACAATATTCTTAAGCCCATAATGAAATCGAGGAGGGAAATCATAAAGATTAGAGACAAACTGATGAAATTGACACTAAAAAAAAATCAATAAATCAAAGAGCTAGTTCTTTGAAAGAATACATAACATAGATAAACCCTTAGCCAAGCTTAGCAAAAGAAAGAGAGAAAACTCCCATCAATGGAATAAGAAATGAAAAAGGCAAAATCACAGCAGATATTGTCAAAATCCAGAAGACTGGTATACCGAAAAACTGTATTCTACAAATTTAGAAATCTTGAAGAAGATTTCCTAGATTCTTCTAGGAATACCTTTCCTAGATTCATAGGAATACAAAACTAAACCCAGAAGAAATAAACATTTTGAAAAATCCAGTAAGAAGCAATGAAATTGGGGCATTATGGAGAGCCACTTCAGACTGCTTTAAAGCCTGGGGTATCTGAGGACAGGTGAGGACATGACCCCCTCTTTAGTGCAGGTGCACAACAGGGTACACTCACCTAAGCAGGACTCATCTTAGACAACCTTGCATGGGCTACACGGCTAAGGCAAACACAAGAATGTAAACCTTGATACTGGCCAGTTTATACAAGTTGAACGATAAAGAGCTTTGATTGCTGTTGCTCTTAATGTCAACTCTGCATGCTTTCTTTCCCTGGGGGCCTCACACATGAAATACCTTTTCAGCCATAGTTTCAGGCAGTAGTAAAAATGTACCCTGTAAAGAAAGCCCGTGATCTGATAGATTTAATCTGAATTTATAAAATCTTTGAGGATGACATATCACAAATACTCTTCTAAATCTTCAAAGAAACCATAAGGGAAATAGTGTTTGCAGAGTCTTTTGTGGAAGCTGGCATCATTCTGATCCCAAATCTAGAAAAACCCAAGTAAATATATAAACCATACATCAAGCTCCTTAATAAAAATAAATGAGGACCGGTCAGATAGCTCTGTCGACTAAAGCACCTGCTTAGGCAGAGCACAGTGGCCAGGGTTACATCTGAGATGGCAATTGAGACTGGGCATGGTGGCATGCACCTGTAATCCCAGTGCTTGGGAGGCTAAAAACAGGAGAATCACTATGAGTCCCATCTACATTGCAGATCCTGTACCAAATACCTAATAAATAAACATAAATAAGAAAAAAACCTTAATGAAATATTGACCAGTATTGTCATCTAGTATGTCATTGGAAAACATCATCTGAACAAATCATACATGTTTAAACAAATAGGCTCCATCCCAGTGTTGCAAGGATGGTTCAAGATATACAAATCAATAAATGTAATACACCACATAAACAGCAGTAAAGACAAATACACATGATCATATCAAGAGGAGCCAAAAACAGAAGGTTCTGAGAATGTCAGACACCCCTGCATGATGAAACCCTGTACAGAATAGTTATGGGAGAACCTTACCTGAATCTATCAAAACTATTGATGACTGAACAATGGCCAAAATCTTAATAAATTGGAAAAAACTGGAAGCTTGCTTTCTAAAATCATGAACAAGACAAGGATGCCCATATCAACAGTTCTGCTGAACACAATACTCAAAACATTAGCCAGAGTAGGCAGGCAAAGATATAAAGAAAAGGGATGAGGATAGGAAGGAAGAAGTCAAGTTATCATCATTTGTAGATGACATTACACTATGCATAGACGACCCAAAGAATTCAACAGAAAACTCTTGGAATTAATAAACATTTCAGCAAAATAGCAGAATATGAAGCCAACAAAAATTAACATTTGTGTACACCAATAATGAATGAACTAAGAAAAAATTAGGAATATTGTACACACCAGCATCAAGAGAAATGAAATATCTAGGAATGAACATACCCAAGGAGGGGAAAGAACTCTACAGTGAAAACTACAGTGCTCCCGGAAAGAAGACCGAGGAGGACATTAGAAAATAGAGAGATCCCCTGTCCCTTGATAGGCGGAACCAATATCGTCAAAGTGGCCATAACTCCCAAAACTGCCATGTTCAACACCACCCCAATCAAAGCACCAACAGAATTCCTCACAGAAATAAGGAAAACATGCTTAACATTCATACAGAGCCTGAAGAGACGTAGAATAGCAAAAGCCATCCTGGGTAACAAGAGTAAAGCAGGAGGCGTCACAACTCCTGCTTTCAAGGAAAACAGATGTACCTTGAGACTGTATAAAGAGCAAAAGCAAAGAGAGAAAACAGGAAGGAGGGAGACAGAGCATGGAAAGAAGGCCAAAAGATGCAAAGGGGGAACTGTGCACCCTTCATTGCAGCAGGTGGGGCCACAGCCGGTGTCCCAGCCAATTCCTCTTCTGAGAGGCAGGCTGGGTGGCCCTGGCTGACTGTGTGATCTCTTTCAAAAGTCTACTGGACCAAAGGTTTCCTTAGAATTCTGAGTAGTGGGCCGGGGAGAGGCTCAGTTGTCTAAGCACCTGCCTGGCATGCTCAAGGACCGGGGTTCAACCCCAGGTACCACAAGCCTTGCCGGTCCTGCCCCAGGCCCACAGAGTGGGCCACCGAGTCCAGGAGTGGTGGCACATGCTTATAAATATCAGCACTGGGATGCTGGAAACAGGAGGATCACTATGAGTCCCAGCTGTGTACTGAGACCCTGTAATAAACACATTAAATATATATTCAGGCAAAGGAGTCTGATACCAAAGTAAGGCACATGCACCCTCCACAGTCAGCAGCAACAGCCTTCACCTGACAGGCTTCTAATTTCGGTGGAGAAATGGCTCCCTCTACCGATCTTTTGAAAAAATAGCAGCTGCACATCCTCTACTCTGACCTGTACTGTGTTATGAAGTCAGGCCTGATCTCCACAATCTATGAACAAGACCAAGGCTTGAGAGGGTGACAGACTAGCCAGGGTCCTGCCAGGGCAGCCTCTTCCATCTCTCATCAGGCACCCAATGAGGGCCAGTGTCCCACCTGCACTTCCACCCAGTTGCTGCCAGCCAGCAACCACTCCCAGCATGCCAAGGGAGTCTCCACATCGTGCATCTTAAATATCCAAAGGGGCCAGCCACACAGATGATGGAGAAGCTGTGGGTCACAGTCTGCAGCCAAAGACATGTCATTCAGAGTGCTTTGATCCTGGCTGCATCTGTGCGCAGCTTCTGTGGATGGACAAGACAGTCTGTCCCAGTTGAGACCAACAATAGCCTCTGCCTTGCTTTCTGCTCATGGGCGAGGCCACAGAGCTCACCAGGAGAGCACCATCTCTTTCTTCCTCCAGGACTGCAACTCATTTATTTATGTATCTATTTATTATGTTAATATATTTGGTACAGAGTCTCTAGGCAGCTCAGACTCATAGTGATTATCCTATTTTTAGCCTCCCAGCACAGGGATTACAGGTGTGTACCACCATGCCTGGACTTGGTGGCCAGCACAGCATGCCTGGGGATGAAGTTAGTGAGGCTTGTCATGCGAGGGATGGAGCCCCAGTCCCTGCACTGCCTACGCAGGCACTTAGTGCTCTGAGCTATCTTGCTGACCCTCAGGACTCCAATTTATTAAGAACCACTTTAACAAACATTCCCCTAGAAGCGACCTAGAACTCTACAGAGCTATGTGTATTGTCTCTGCTGCTAGTGAGCACTGCAGTCTGTGAGCACCACATGCACACAATGCTGTGGAGTACTGCCATCCAAAGCTGTACTCCCAAGTCTGGCCAAATAGCTCAGTGGATTAAAGCACCTGCTTAGGCAGATGCAGGGGCCGGGAGTTCGATCCCCAGGCTTGCCAAGCAAGCCCACCCCAGGGACATGCTGAGAGAGTGAATGATACCGGGCATGGTGGCGCACACCTGTAATCCCAGCACTTGGAAAGCTGTAAACAGAAGTGTCACTACAAGTCCGATCTACACAGTGAGACCTTGTATACCCAGTCTACACTGTCCTAAATACAAAAAACAAAGCTGTGCTCCTCATCTGCACCATCGTCTTACTCAGCTCAGACATCTGGCATGTGGTACCTGAGAACCACATCTTTCCATACACCTGTAAGAAGTATGCTCATCAGCACCGGGCAATTGGTTGAGGTCCTGGAAGCCAGCTGACCACGCTCATGATAGTACCAGCAAGTGCCTGTGCGTGTGCGTGTGCATGAGTGTGTGCATGTGCTGGGGTTGAACCCAGGTCTCACACCAAACCCATTTTACCACTGCAGCCCTCGTAGATGTTTCTAAGAGAACATCTACAAATGCCTGCAAGCACCACCATGACTGAAGGTGCTCCCTGAGGGTGGCAACTTGGTCTCTCTAGTATTGTGCCCAGTGCTGCGCCCTTGGTCCCTGGCAGGACTGCACAAACTTAGACTAGACAAATAAAATTCCTCCAGATGCAATTGCTCAACCAAATCAGGTGCATTTCCTTTTTTCTGCTTGAGGTATGGGAGACTAAACTCTGGGCCTCGAACACTTTACCACTGAGCTGTCTCATCGTCTTTAAGGTCAGACACAATTATTTATTCCAGGAAGAGTTTCCTGATTCATGAAAAGTAAAGAAAAACAGACTCTTTCAAAAACAAAACAAACAAACAAAAAACCACTCTATACAACCCTCACTCAGCTATCAGCATCTTAAACTCAATGTGGAACAACTCTCAGCAATTCCCAGTGTCTGGTTAAGAGTCACTCAGCAGAGAGCCTGGTCTGGTGGCACACACCCTAATCCCAGCACTCAAGAGGGTGAGGCAGAAGGTGCACCTGCGTTCGCTGTCAGCCTGGCCTGGGTTACATAGTGAGTTGAAAGCCAGCCTGAAGCACACAGAGAAACCCTTTCTCAAAACAGCATACAAAGAACCAGCCCTGAACAGCATGGGTTCTACTTGCAGAAACTCACAAGGGAAGAGCAGCTAGTAAAAGCAGTTGGGATGCACAAGTGGCAGAGTGGTCTGAAGGGATGGGCCCTTGCATCAGGCTGCTGACAAACTTACTTTCTCAGGTGCCAGGAGGGTCAGTGAGCTTCTGTGCTCTTTGGATGAGGGATGGAGACCCAGAGACATGCAGCGTCCAGCTGAAGGAAATGAGTTGCAGCGTGCTGGCTGAGAGCCTCCAGTGTGGGGCTGACAGCACTGGGCCAGAGCTGTTCTTGCCTGGGTTCAGCTCCTGTGCTCCAGGAGCCGAGGCTGCTTCACCTGTATAACAGAAGCATAGAATGCAGATCTCAGCACGTGCCCAGCAGACCACGCTGCACTCAGGAAGCCAAAGCCCAGGAGGCCTTGGCAGAGCCGGAACATCCCCATGGGAGGTAGACACCTTGGAATGCACCAGTGGGGCCAGGCCACACAGTTGTCAGGCTACTTCAAATGACTCAATTCCTCATTGCCCAGACCTGTTATTGATGTCCCTTAAAAAGGGATGACTGGCATCAAACCAAGAGAAAGCTCTGAACCTTGGGCACAGGGTGACAAACTCACTTCACTGGCACAGTGATTGGCAAATTTCAAGGATGTCTCAAAGTAGGAGTGATGTCTCCTCACACAAGGCTGGTGCTTGGTTTGCTGAGCTGCCTACAAAAAAGAAATGACAAGTATTGCAGACTCTCAAACCACAAACTTGTTATTATGCATACAATAAATGAAGAGAAATCTAATTAAGAAGTCCCATTGAACGGAAAAGATGGACTATTGAAAGGAGCAGTTAATGCTTAATTTTTTCATTTTTTATCTTTTTAAAATTTCTTACAACTTTTATTTCGTTTTACCAATTGTGCATGTTTATGTTGATATCTGGTAATCTAAACAACTAGTTTGCAGATAACATTATGGAATACAACAACCATTGTCCAATTCCTATTATTTTGTTTAGTGAAATTCTGTATCCTTTAAAGAAGAGGAGGAATAGGAGGAGGAGATGTGAAAGAGTTCCATTCAGGCTGGCTGTGGTGGCACACTCTGGAATCCCACTACTCTGACAGGCTGAGCCAGAGCATTCCACCATCAAGAGTTCTTTATGTAAGTTAGCAGCTGAATAATTCCTTGCCTCCAAATTAAAGTTAAAAATTTGAAAAGGATTAGAGATGTAGCTCAGTGCAAAGATCCTGAGCTCCATCCCCAGTACGGAAAAAAGTGTTCTTTCATTTGAGAACTGCCTGCAAAAAGGGAGGTGGCTCTATGGTTCTGTGAATGTGACAAAGGGTGACTAAAGGTGGCAGTGAAGCCTGCTAACCTGAAAGACTGAACAGACGCTCAAGTGTCAGGAGAGTGGTGTCCCCTGGGCATCGAGGCGAAGCACTCCCTCATGTGCGTCCCCTCAGGAGCCGCGACCTTCTAAGCCTTCCCACTTCCGGATCCAGGCAGGGCCTCAGCAGCCTGGGCAGTGGCTCCTCCTCACCAGGCCCTGCCAGCTGCTCTGTGGCTCCTGCTCAGCCAGCAGCACAGTGGCCGGCCAGGAATAAGTGTCTTCCCTGGAGCATAACTGACTACACACAGGCATGAGCCATTGTTCACTTGGTGAAATATGGACACTGCTAAAAAAGAGGAATTCCTCAGTGGAGTTTAGAGGGGGGTTATACTGAGGGAATAGGCACAAAGTGGGACAGAGAAGAAAATATAAATCTGGTAAAAGAAACAAATGATAAACAAGATTAAAATGCCACAGCTCTGGTAAAATAATAGCAAGTTAGGTTATTTTTCAAAAGTCGCAGGAGGGGCCAGGGAGATCACTCAGTGGCTTAGGCACCTGTCTGGCAAGTGCAAGGTCCCAAGTTCAAACCCTGGTACCAGAAAAAAAAAAAAGAGTGAGAGAAAACGAAGTCACAGAGCAGAGTGTGGGGGAGACTGAAGCACAAGTACAAGCTTGGGGCCAGCCTGGGCGATTCACACTGACACCATCTCAAAAATAAATATGGCTGAGGGTGTAGCTCAGTGCTACTGTATCTCTGGGTTCAAACCCGGTAACACACACACACACACACACACACACACACACACACACACACACACTCCAGAGAAAAGGCCTTTACATCTCTTGCAGATAATGTGGACCCTGGCATCAAGCTGACCTGCATTCAAACCCAACCTTTACTGGTCACTGTGAGACTTGGAGAAGGCACATACTGTCTCTCAACTTCACCAGGCTCCCTCAAACATGAGGATAAAGCCAGGGATGGCAGCACACTCCTATCATCCTAGCAGTCTAGGAGGACAAAATAAGAGAGTTCTGAATTTGAATCCAGCCTCAGCAATTTAGCAAATGTCTCAAAATAAATTGAAAAGGACTGGGGATGTAGCCCAAATATGGGGACCTGGGTTCTACACCCACTCCAAAACATACTAGGTGGCAGTAATTGCATTCTTACAAAGCAGGCATAGGCAGGGTCCAGGCAGTAAGATATACAATACCACCAGGAGGACTAATGACATCTGGTGGCCAAAGTGCAGGCCAGGGCTCTCCCTTCTGAAGAGGCTCCAGTGCACACAGTGGACAGCAGGTGGAGCTGCAGGAGGGTCTGACAGAGGTCTCCTGATGAGGGACTCCTGACCTAGTGGCCTGGAGCTGGCTGCTGAGACTGCCCTTCCGGAATGTTCTTCTCAGGGCGCCCTGGGATGCGAGATGCCGCAGGGGTTCTGCACCCCCCTGTTCTTTCTGTGGGACAAAAACACCACAGAGGTTCTTGAGCAGAACAACTGGATGCTCAACTAAATGTTTGTTTCTCTGCTGAGCATCAGAGGGTAAACCTAACTTGCATAAACCTTTCTGAGAACAAAGACTAAAATCATTAGGCAAAATGCATCACTAACTAGTCAGCTGGACTAAGCCTACAAAAGGGTTGTGTGTCTGTATGTGTGTGTGCACACATGCATGTGTGTGCATACGTGTAAAAAGGGATTAAACCCAGGTAGTCTGCACAGAGCTACATACAAGTTCTTTTTATCATTTTTTAAAAATTTTGACACAAGGTTTTACTAAGCTACTGCATATCCAGACCACATGGATGAAAATTACAGTGATCCTGTGTCAGCCTCTGAGGACCGGCACTGCAGGCAGGGTAATCACGCTGCTTGCAGGCCCCGTCTTTGTCCTGAGCACTGTCAGTCTGTGAATGGTGCCTCTGTTCTGTGTCCTCCAAGCAGGACACAGGCCAGATCAAGGCACTGGTCCTGTGTGCCCTGTCACCACAACAAGGCCTGTTCTGTGTAGAAGGAGCAGCAGCTTTGGGATAGGTGCTGGCTCATGACATGAGGTCTAAACACGGGCATTTGCCCTGGCACTGCCTCAGGGCCCTCACCAGTCAGAGGGCACTCAGGCACAGGCCAGGGCTCCTCTGTTCCTGCAAACCTGTGGCCCGCCAACCCTGCTCCTGTTCAAAAGAAGCGATTCCTGAGGGAGGGGTGCTGGGAGAGGGGCTGGGGTTCTTAGCTGCCAAAGCACAACACTGCCAGGCCAGTCATCACTGAACGGAACAGCTCTGCCCTCTTTACCTTCCAGCTCTCACTTCCCTCAGAGGGCACTACTTTGTGAGCCTGCTTCCTCTGTAAGGATGAACTGCATTTTGTGCCACAACTGTGGGAACTTACTAGGAGGAACCTGTGTCCTCACTAAAATGCCTTCCTGTGATCTAATCTGAAACTATGTGTTTCGACCCTCACTATACCTTGCTTGACAGGCCACATCTACGGCGAGTTCTGCACATTGCTAAAAACTGTGAAAAATCTCCTAGTCACAAACAGCTCACAAATGTGCCAAGAGGGATGTAGTTTTCATGCTAGAAAAGACTGTGCTTACCTCTGTTATGGGGCTGGATGGCGCTTCCCTGCATGGAGTTCCCTGGCAAGCCGCCAGACCTGCTGATAAAGGCTCATTAAATTCTAATCTGTTCTTGACTCTATTTAATTTGAACCCGGTACACCCCGAAATGCAAAATAAGGTGAAGCTCAGGAGAGCTGAGGTGGAGGTGCGTGCATCTAGCTCAACACCCAGGGCTGTCAGCAAGCCTGGTGAATGTGCCCACAAGCACTGACCAGGAAGCGGTGCTGTCCATGCTGAGCGAGGTCACGCTGCTTCCTGCTAGATGCGCGCACTGTGATCTAAATCTGATCCCACTGACAAATCAGCCTCTTGTCTCCATGAATCTGTATGTCCAAAACATGAGCACGAGGAGAGGCCTATTGAGATGGCTGCTGTTCTCCTTCCATCCTCTCCCTCACCCTCTTCTTTTGGGCTTTGCACTATCTGTATCCCCAAGCCCTTATTTTATGTTCAAGTTTGACCAAGTTCTTGCGAGTTCAGTAAGTTGCCAAAGCTGGACTGCCAGCTCTTTCACCTGTGTGCAACCCAATTCACGTCAACACATGTTGCAATGCCAACACGTGTGTGCCAAGGGCAATGTCACCACATAGCACACAGAGATATGAGTCCTTCTTTTGCCTGCGTAATGCTGCTCCCACAGGTTGAGGGGGATCACTGCTGAAGGAGGACGGTCACATGTACTTTGAGAGTCATGTTTTACTTGTTGTATCCAGCAACATGAAGGTTGTGCTCAGGAGCCAGGGCCAGCCCTGTGTGCTGGGACAGTCGTGACACACCTGATTCTGGTATTTGTTCAGCAATCCCTGCAAGAGGAAGCAACAGGCTATTTCACTTGAAGGGAAAGATGAAACCTCATCAACAAGGCATGGAGTGGCAGAGGACCCAGTTTGGAGGCTGCATCTACACCTCACCCCTCCTACCCCAAGCTGGGGATCCTCCTTAAGTTGGAGCCCCTGTGATGCTGATCCACATTTACACTAAGAGCAATAAGCAAGGCCTTGGAGGCTCGCATGAAAAGTGCGGGCACAGGTTAAAGGGGAGGGAGGGCTCCCTGCTGAGCACCTACAACTTACCAAGAGCTGTGCTGGCCCCTGAGGACAATCTACAAGGCCTCTGTCCTGTGGACTGTGCCCAGGAGTGCTGGTGGACCCGGTGGACAGTCCTCAATCACTGGCACAGCAGATCACAGAGAAGGACAGGCAGGAAGGCTGAGGCTGGGGCACACGATGAGGTGGGCATGAAAAAAGAGACCCCTGTGCTGGGACTTCAAGGGGGTGAAGTGCTGCGGAGAAGGAGGAGTAGGCCCAGGGTGGATTGCCAGGGGCATGCCTTAGGGAAACAGCTTCTCAAACTCTAGCATTTCCCAGTTCTTTCCTAGGACAGGTTTCCATGAGAGAAGGCCAGAGAAAACAAAAAGGTCTCCACTGACTCCTCTTTCTCCACTAAGCTCTTCAGGCATTAAAGTGCTCTCCTCCTAGACTGCAGCCCACAAGAAACAATGCCAATCAACATTTCCCGATACTAACAGTTTCAGAAACAGTTCTAGTTTGAAGAACTCCAGTGCCCACAGGAGAAAGCTAGGAGTCATCAAAGGGCAGGGAGGATTATTTAGCAGGCCCTGTGGCTCTGTGCAGCTTAGCCTGGGGGTCTGTCCCACAGAGAGGGTGCCTGACCCCACACACCCTTGCTCTTCAGCCCCTTTGCAGAAGGAGGAATCTCATGGCAATCCTAGACACAGGACCATGTGCTGGGACACTGTGTTTCCAAACAGTCTCAAAGACTCCAGAGGCTGCCTGCCATGCCCTTCTTGGATTTCACACCCCGAAACCATATTTCTTTGTTTTTTGGGGCGGGGATCTTGCTATGCTATCCACACTGGCCTCAAACTTGCAACCCTGCAGACTGTGCCTCCCACATACTAGGTATCACAGGCATGAGCTACTAAGCCCAGACTCAGAAACATTTCTGATCTGGCCTTAAAATGTGAGGCCAATTTCACCAACTTCTCTCACCTCCTGCTGTTCACTCACCTAGTCTCCCATCAGTGCCATTTTCTTCTCTTTGATCCCACCCCATGCACACTGTGAGTGGGAGATTGGGGATTGAACCCGGGGCCTTTCCACTGTGCTACCACCCTAGCCCTTTTATTTTTTTATGTTGAGACAGGCTCTCAGTAAGTCCCTGAATTGCCCAGACTGGGATTAAGCTTTTGATCCACCTGGCCTAGCCTCTCAAAGTGCTGGGATTGCAGGTATGTGCTCCTAATCCAGCCCTTTGGCCACTATTAAGGTCAACTCTTTCCTCTCCTACACTGGCACTTTGGCTTGGGTCTGTGTGACTGTCTCTAGAACAGTGGCTCACCTTTCACTCAGCCACTTTGACAAGTCAGTACTATTTTGTTTTGGAAGAAAACTACATACTTACACACACAGTGAACACAATGTTTTTCAGCCTTGCCAGTACTAGCACTATAGGTGTGTGCCACCATGCCCAGACTCTGACTTGTTCAACCTGGCCTGGTGCTGCATGTGATGCTTGGGATGGAACTGCACTCCCTGGACTTGCCTAAATAAGCAGGTACTTTAGTCCATGAGGTATGGTCCTGCAAATTCTTTGTCCAGATTGAGCTTTCCTGGTAAGAAAGCCCCTGACTGGCCAGGGTGCATTCCACCCAGAGCGGGTTCATATTATCTCTTAGTTACTGCAGACTGATCAGGCCCACAATATCCCAGACAAGAAGAGAGCACTGGTATAAATCAAAATCAAGTGGTATGATTTGAGCGCTTCAGCAGGTTCACAAGGATCTAACACCATTTGAGATTCTCTGGGGCTGAGGACTTTACTGGGCACCCTGCATTAATTTGGTTTTCACAGAAAGGAGAGGGATGTCAAAAAAAAACAGGGGAAGCTGAGTGATACCTTAGCAAGACCTTGGAAGATAGTCTTGCTATCTTTTTTCCCCCGTAATTTTGTTGATAAACAAATAGCAATGAGACAGTTTCAAATCAAATTGGTAGGATAGTTTCAATAATTAACACACTGCATACATTCTTCCTAGTGGTTAATTGCTATACAAGATGCGGACATGGTATCTTATTTACAAACACCATTAGAACAAATCACTCTATTCATTAAGAGAATGTAACTATGTATCTATCATAACCACTCTGATACACAGATACAAAATGGACATTCATCTGTATACCCTTTTTTGTTCAGTTCCATTATTTGAATATTATAGGTGTGTAAACTCAGCAAAATATTCTAAAAGAGTTCAGTAGCCCATAATAATATTGGGTTTTCCACTTGACTGGCAATGTCAGAAATTGTTGACCCGAGTCCCCTACAGCTCAACATAACACCATGGCTTTACTTCTTATATTTCGCTTTTATACTTTTCTTCTGGATGGTTAAGACCAAGGTAAAGCAGGA
>NW_004524814.1:1980973-1981895 GCF_000260255.1 Octodon degus
GTACCCTCTCCCACACCCTTGGGCTGCCCCCCACCACTCCACAGTACCTCTCTCACCCCTCCCACGGAGTAGGAATTTCTGCCGACTTCCAGGAACCCCCAGACCCAGTCCTAGCCCAGGTCCAGTGAGTGTTTGGAGAGCTTCCTGCTACCTTGCGCAGGTGGGACCTGTCCCAGCCCAGGCTCAGCATAGGCCACACCTCTCCCACCCCCTTGGGCCACCCCCCCACACTCCGCATCACCTCCCCACGCCGCCATCCGAGTAGGAATTTTGCAGTGTTCCAGGAACCCCCGGACCCAGTCCTAGCCCAGGTCCAGTGAGTGAATGGGAGAACTTCCTCTTCCCCCTATGTCACCTTGCCCCCTCCAGGCACAGCTCAGGCCTGGCATACATGCGTGAGGTGTAACCCAGCAGCTGCAATCCCGGCAGAGAGTGTAGAGGATAGATCCAACCAGCTAGTCCAGGAACAGAACATCTTGCAACAGGGGCACAACATATTCACCCTCAAGGGCAGCAGGAGGAAGGAGCTGAGCACAGCAGTCAGACCTAAGCCAGACGCAGCTGGATAAGTCCAAACTTTGTAGAGCTGCACCTGAACTTCAGTACGTGCCAAGGTTATAACTAAAACGAAGATCTACAACAAAGGGCAGAAGACAGTGCTACACAAAATGACGAGAAGAAACAAAATGCAACCTCAGAACACAAACCCACCTGTAACAATTGCAGAGGACACTAACACAGAACAAATTGGAAATCACACAGCTGAAAGCAATGAATCAATGACTTCTAAAATAATGAAACAGCTGCAGAAAGATATAGAAGACCTCAGATTGGAAATGAACAAAGAAATCCCTGAATTAATAACATCTGCACTAAAGAATCAAATGCAGAAACATATGGAAGCAACCCAGTGCCCACCCAG
>NW_004524814.1:1994731-2021660 GCF_000260255.1 Octodon degus
GGGCATGTAGTATTGTGTTCCATCCTTTGACTTTCAGCCTATGAATGTCTTTATGAGTTAAATGTTTTTCTTGTATACAGCATATTGTTGGATTTCATTTCCTAATCCGCTGTGCCAGTGTATTTCTCTTAATTGGTGAATTGAGTCTATTCACATTGATGGTTAGAATTGAGATGTATTGATTTACGCTTGACATGTTATTTACCTGTTATCCTTTACTCCTTTTTCTCCTGTGTTTTTTTGCTTACCCTATTTAGTTGGTTGGTTCTGATCTCATTCGTGGAGTTCTGATCATTTTGGTCCCTCTCTAGAACATCTTTCAGTAGCCTGTGTAGGATTGGCTTTGTTGTCATGAAATTCTTTAGCTGTTCTTTGTCAAGAAAGTATTTCACTTCTCCATCAAACTTGAAAGAGAGTTTTGCAGGGTATAGTAGTCTGGCCTGGAGTTTGTTTTCATAGAGGACTTGAAGTACTCTGCTCTGTGCTCTTCTTGCCTTCATGGTTTGCGAAGAGAAGTGGGCCGTAATTCTGATGGGTTTTCCTTTGATTGTGATCTGCTTCTTTTCTCTAGCAGCTTTCAGTATATTATTCTTGTGCTGAATTTCTGGGATCTTGATTATTATATGTCTGGGTGTGTTTTTCATTGGGTTGAGGTTCCTTGGCATTCTGTATGCTTCAGTTACCTGAATGTCAGATTGTTTCCTCATATTTGGGAAGTTTTCTGCTATTACTTCTGCCCATATTTTTTAAATGTCATTTGTGTTGACTCCTTCTTTCTCATTGATGCCTATGAGTCTCACATTGTTCATCTTTGCATCATCTTGCAGGTGATGGATTATTCTTTCCTGCATCCTCGTTGTTTTTAAGAGATCCTTTCTTACCTTTTCACTAGCTGCACCAGCGTCTTCAAGATCTGAAACTTGTCTTCACTTTCACTGAAACGGTTTTGCAAGCTTGTGATTGAGAGTTTAATTTCCTCTATATCTCTTTGACTCTGCTTCGTGTGATCTTCTTTCCTGTATTGCTCATTCAAGGAATCCTTCATTTTTCTAATCTCCTCTATTTTTTTTTTATCAATGTCTTCTTTAGAAGCAGTTATAAATTCTTTTACTGCAGTGTTTTTTTCAGATTGGGTTTCCTGCTTATGTTTCTGTAGTTGCTTCTTTACTTCAGGTGCTACAAGTTCTGAGAATTCTTTTTTTATTTCAGAAAAGAATTGTGCTGAGTTCCTCCATATCTTTCTGCTGTTGCTTATTTACTATCGACGCTCTTAATTCATGCATTTGAGCTAAGCTTGTGTCCTCCAAACTTGTTCTGGGTGGGCACTGGGTTTCTTCCATATGTTTCTGCATTTGATTCTTTACTGCAGATGCTATTAATTCAGGGATTTCTTTTTTATTTCCAATCTGAGTTCCTCTATACCTTTCTGCAGCTGTTTCTTTATTTCAGAAGTCATTGATTCATTGCTTTCAGCTGTGTGATTCCCAATTTGTTCTGTGGTAGTGTTCTCTGCACTTGTTACGGGTGGGCTTGGGTTCTGAGGTTGCATTTTGTTCCTTCTCGTCATTTTGTGTAGCACTGTCTTCTGACCTTGTTGTAGATCTTTGTTGTAGTTATAACCTTAGCACGTACTGTCATTCAGGTGCAGATCTACAAAGTTTGGATTTATCCAACTGTGCCTGGCTTGAGTCTGGCTGCTGTGCTCAGCTTCTTCCTGCTGTTGCCGTTAGGGGTGAACCTGTTATGCCCCTCTGGCAAGATTTTCTGCTCCTGGACTAGCTGGGTGGTTCTATATTCTGCACTCTCTGCAGCGATTGCAGCTGCAGGGTTTCACCCCAGGCCTATATGCCATGCCTGAGCTGAGCCTGGAGGGGACAAGGTGGAGTTGGGGAGAGAGATAGCTCTCCCACACACTCACTGGGCCTGGGCTAGGACTGGGTCTGGGATTTCCCGGAACGTGGCAGAAATTCCTACTCAGTGAGCAGGGTGGTGGAGGTGCTGCAGAGTGGTGGGGGGCGTCCCAAGGGGGTGGAAGAGGGTCTCACCCACGCTTCACCTGGGCTGGGACCAGTAATAGGTCCCACCAGTGCAAGGTAGCCAGAAGCTCTCCCACACACTCACCAGACCTGGGCTAGGACTGGGTCTCTGGAAGATAGTTTCACAAGGTATAAATGATGTCAATCAGGACAACTACCTTATAATTCAGTTGACATTTATTGTAGAAGTGTGGAGCCTGCAACTGCAGTTTACTTTCACTTAACTGGGGTTGGAGCAAGGCATCCTTAGCTCTGACCTTAGAGAAGCAGCTGAGGCCTTGGACAGACTCACAAGTATGCATAGAAAGACAATTGATTTCTTTCTATTTTTAATTTGTTTTGGTCTTCAGTACAGGGTCCCACTATGCAGCTTGAATTCAGTGATCCTCCTGATTTCAGCCTTCCCAGCACTGAGATTTCAGGTGTGTTTCACCATGCCTAGTCTCTGTGCCTGGTTCAGAGTACCCAGGAGTGGGATGTGTGTGCCATTGTGGTACCGGGAATCAAATAATTGGTTACTATGAAATCCTTCTCAGACCCACTTCATAGTGGTCTCCATTGCAGCACTGGTTACCTCTTCTGCTCACCACAGAGCTCCTAAACACCCCACCCACAGCCCCAACTCCTAGGCAGATCAGCACCTCTACTACAGTGGAGGGTCAGGCTAGGCCCGACCAATTTGCCAGCCACCTCTCCTACCCCACTGACACACCAGGGTCCCCCATCAAGTCACTCCTCACAGGCAGCACCTGGGCTTGCAAGCCTGAGTGGCCAGTGCTCCCAGGCTCTAGACTGATACTTTTTTGCTTTCTGTTTATTCACACTAGTGCCATCTGCATTCCTAGCTCATTGTGCTTGGGTGAAAGCTCTTTGCACTGCTTGAAAGATCACATCAATGTGGTCTACATGTGCCCATGCCCACAAATGAATGGTATTCTGCAAACTTGGACTAATAGAAATTAAAATTACAGGGGCTGGGGAGATGGCTCAGTGGAATAAGCGCTTCCCTGGCAAGCGCAAGGGCCTGAGTTCAATCCCAGGTTCCACCAAAAATAAAGAAAGAAAGAAAATAAAATTACACACACACATGCATAGGCACACATAAGCATGCACACACACACACACACACACACACACACACACACACACATATGTGCACAGAGCCCTTTGGATGATTTCAAGGAATTTTGCCTGAGGTGGAGCATGGTGACCATGGTTCCCCCTTCTCAGCCTCCTGCAAGACCATTCCACAGCCCTTCCTAAAGCTTTGGGAAAGGCTACAGTGCTTGTAAACAACCCCATACACAGCAAGCATGAAGACACCTCTGGAAAGTACTCTGAGAATATGACAGGGTCAATACAAGGAAATGTCAACTTGCAAGTCTGAGATGTCCCATCGGAACAGACGAAGAGAACATCTTTCAGGGCTGAAACAAGTCCTGAAGCCCAAAGAAAAATAAATACAAAGGTTAAAAGAGGGAGGAAATACTGGAGAGAATTTATCATTATAAAACATGGTACAAAAACACACAAAACAAATGTCTTCAGTTTGAAGGCAAATGACAGGAAAAGGCTGGGTGTGACTTCCAGAATCAAAGAAGAGAAACTGAATGCTAAGTATTTGGATGGATGAGATTGATTACGCTTCTCTTCCATTACAAGGTAAGGGTGGGCAGATTCCCAAGCCCTGAGCCAAAAGCTGCCCAGTCATGCAGCTGCTGCTCCTGTAGGAAACCGGGTCTCCAGACCCCACCCACTGATAAGATCAGGGCCCATGCCTGACAGCCCCTGGCCACAGTGCGCTGGGCTCTCCTGGATTCCTTCCCCGCCCACCCCCCCCACAACTGGGGATTGAACCTAGGCCCTTGTACGTGCCAGGCAAGTGCTTATTCTACTAAACCACCTCCCTGGCAAAGTTTTTCTTTCTTTCTTTCTTTCTTTCTTTCTTTCTTTCTTTCTTTCTTTCTTTCTTTCGTTTGTTTCTCCCTAATTCCATAGCTCATTCACAGTCAGTTGTTCCACAGAGCACCAGGGGAGGGAGAGATACCTGCAGCCTTTTTGCAAGCAATCCCTCAGCATCTGAGGCTCTCTGCCTATCTTCTTCCGGGGCAAAGGAACTTTCACCCCCCACACACACCCTGCACAATGTTACATACGCCATGTGCTCCCACTTCTTTGACGATTTGCACTGGTGGCTCGCCCACTTGCCTGCTGGCCCATGCTTCCCTTGGGCTCCACAGCAGTGTCCCAGCAGCAAAGGATCTTTGCAGTTTGAACTGTGGAGAAGATGGCCACTCCAAGAAGGGCGCTCCGCTGGATTCTGGAGAAAACGTAGCATATATTCCCCAACAGCTTGGGCGGGCAGTTCTGGGGCTAGCTTTGCTCCTCTGCCCTGCCCCGCCCCGTCCTGCCCCCGAAGGGGCAGGAAATTGCCCTGAGGGCCCGTCTGCCTGGGCCCCTTACCGCACCTGAGGAAGGGATGTATTCCACTTGGTTCGTTCTCCACGTCATCAGAGGCACCCCAGGCTTCAAGGCAGTGCTCTGGAAAGTTGCCCTTGCTGTACCTGTGGACCCTTGTGACCCCTCTGTCACCCAGCCAGCTGTCCTCAGAGCAGGTCGGTGATGGGTGCAGGCAGTAGCTCAGCCCCATGAGCCAGCAGACCACTTGATGCTTTGGCAGTAGGGCAGCAAGCTCAGCAGGGGAGGGGCACCCAGGGTCCTGGGGGAGTGTCATCCGCATTCAGGCCCGTGGTGGGCCCGCGAGGCCCGATTCCTTATGTCCCCAGGCCTGGGCCTCTGCCCACAAACCTCCCCAGGGAGAGCTCCAGAGAGCGAGCAGCTCCCTGTCCCCCAGCCCTGCGGTGTGAGCTTGCCTAAGCGCAACGCCATTGCCAGTTCCTACAGCTCCGCCGGAGGGCTGCCTGGACAGCGCCAGAGGGCTCTAGCCACCGTGCAAACCAGGCAGCACCCCAGGGCTGCCAGAGATCTGAGGGAGGACGAGTCTGCCAGAGGTCCAAGGGAGGACGGGTCCCAGAACCAGTGTTTGGGGACAGATGGTTCCCAGAACACCAGGAACAAGCAGCTGGCAGACACGCTATTGAAGCAGGAAGAAGGTCCTGAGCTCACAACAGAGGATGCTGTCCAAGGAAGACAAAAGGTTTCGTTCCTGCAGGGTAGGCAAGGGAGACTCCTGATGCTGTCACCGCCTCCCCAGCTAAGCTATTAAGTCACCAGGGAACATGTAGTTCAGGAGAAGGAGGCCACACTCCATCTTATTAGCAGCATGTTGAAGGTAAGTGCCAGGCCACCAAGGTGAGCAACACCGTGCATCCTGCCTCTTCTTCCCTTCCTGCCCCAGCGACTGCTGTCCCACCCGCTATTCCTGCAGGGACCAGGAAGGAAAGAAAGTCACAGGACCCTAAGGAAAACATCACCACACAGCATGCTTCCTGTCCTTCCCTGCCTGTCCCAGGGGCTGTTCCTATACCCATTACTCCTGCAGGGAAGGGCCAGGACAGAAAGGACCAGGACTCTAAGATCTCCCGCCCCCCCCCCACCACCCCGCCATCTTCCACTAGGCCACTGTAGTGGGTCTAGAAGGCAGCACACTTCCACTGGGCCACTCTCAAGCTCACAGGCCCTTCCAGGCCCCTCATCGCACTTCATAGCCACTGCCACAACCTCTGGTCACCGAACAGAGACTGATAGTGAAATGATACCAATGGACACCCTTCCCCCAGCAGATCCTGTCCTCCTGGGGTATCCTCCTGGTGCCAGTGGGAGTGCCTTCCAGTCTACCAAGCTCATTCTGACAGCACCCAGTAGCAGCACCGCCATAGGCGCAGCCACTCACTCTACTTCCCAGACATGGACTGACAATGGGGTGACCCCCATGAACACAACACCTGCACCCAATCTTCTCCTGCCTGGGCCTTTCCCTGGCATCAGCGGGACCTCCCTTCCCTCTGTTCAGCTCACTCTGATGCATCCAATTGGCAGTACAGTCATAGTCACACCCAATCCTTCTACTTCGTGGACAGGCACTGACAGCAGGGTGACAGTCATGAACACAGCACCTGCACCCAATCCTCTTTTCTTGGGGTCTGCCCCTAGTGCCCACAAAAACTGTAAGGGGCAGCTTACTTTGTACCACTCAGTGGAAGGAAAGCCACAGCCAAGACCAAACACTGTACTCCCCAGACAGTGACTGGAAGGGGGATGAATACCTTCCACACAATACCCACACCCAATTCTCCACTGCCTGAGCCTCTCCCTGGTACCAGCAGGAACACCTGCCCCACAACACAGCAAACTCTGACACCACAAAGTGGTAACTCAACCACAGCCACAGACAAACCCTCTACTTCGCAGATAGTTACTGACAGTGGGGTGACACCCATGCACACAACTCCTGCACCCAAACCTTTCCCTTGGGTCTGCCCCTAGTGCCCACAAGAACTGTAAGCAACATCTCACCTTGATACCACCCACCTGGCAGGAAAGTCAAAGCCAAGACAAAACACTGTACTTCCGAGACAGTGACTGGCAGCGGGGTGACTACCATGCACACAATACTCATACCAAATCCACCCCTGCCTGGGCCTCTCCCTGGCACCAGCAGGACCTCCTTCCCCTCTACACAGATCACTGTGACAACTCACAGTAGCAGCTCAGCCACAGCCAAAGCCAGGCCCTCTACTTCCCAGAAAGTGACTGACAGCAGAGTGACACCATACACACAACTCCCGCACCCTATCCTCCCCTCCTCGGGTCTGCACCTGGTGCCCGCAGGAGCTCCTTCCCCTCTAAGAGACAGCTCACTTGGATACCACCCAGTGGTAGCACAGCGACAGCCTCTGCCCAGTGAGCACTGAACTTGGGCCAAGGAGGCATTCGAAAGGGACACCACACTTAAGTCTGCCTCCAGCACCCTCCCACAGGGAGCCTCCACCCAGCCACAGCCAAAGCCAGGCCCTCTACTTCCCAGAGAGGGACTGACAGAGGGGTGATACCCCTGCACACAACTCCCACACCCAATCCTCCCCTGCTGGGGTCTGTCCCTGGTGCCCGCAGGAGCTTCTTCCTCTCTAAGAGACAGCTCACTGTGATACCACCCAGTGGCAGCACAACGACAGCCTCTGCCCAGCGAGCACTGAACTTGGGCCAAGGAGGCGCCCAAAAAAGAAGTAGCACTTAGTCTGCCTCCAGCACCCTCCCACAGGGAGCCTCCACCCAGACCAGTGGTCTCTACTCCTCGCCCAGCAGCTACAGCTCTGGGCCTGGCCCCACCCCTGCTCCAGGTCAGCCAGCCTCCAGCAGCTTGGCACAGGCCACCCTTGGGAGCTCCTTAGAGACAAGAGCCTGGGAACCACCATAGCTCTTGGGTGGCCTCTATTGTCACCCAGGGTGTCTTGCCTTCTGGGACTGCCACTGCCCCTGCCTCTGCCACAGCTACAGGGCTCATGCTACAACCCCCTGTGGTTGAAGTAGAAGTGACATGAGCTCAAATTAAAATCCCAGTGATTGAAATGGAGCACAGTCAGAAAAAAGCAAAAGTTTTTATTAAAATCTGGTATGTGATCCTGATACTCAGGGCGTTCAGAAAGGACAGTTGCTATGACTTTGAGGTCAGCCTGGGACATATAAATATGGGAAATTCAAGGACAATATGAATTACACAGGGGCCAGGGAGATGGCTGGGGCTGGGGAGATGGTTCAGTGGAATAAGTGCTTCTCTGGCAAGCACAAACGCCTGAGTTCCATCCCCGGTTCCACAAAAAAAAAAAAAAAAAAAAAAAAAAATTATATGGGGAGGTCCTCTCTCAAAAAAAAAAAAAAAAAAAGATAAAATAATTATGCTAATTGCCTCACAGAGCTTTAAGCAAATTCTTCATTCTTTAAGAATTAGGAGAGTTTTTTAAAAATGTGATTAAAAATAGACCCTGGTTGGGGTGGGGAGGCTGGGACATCTCTCAGTAGAATAAGCACCCGCCTGGCAAGTGCAGGGTCCTAAGTTCAATCCTCAATACCGTGGGGGGGTGGGGAAGAGCTGTATGTGATCATTCACACCTGTAATCCCCCCACTTGGGAGGCTGAGACAGGAAGATCTCTGTCAGTTGTCCTGAAATACATAGAAAGGCCCTGGCTCTCAAAGAGAAAAAAAAAAAAAGGAAAAGTACCCTGAAGAAGAATGAGAAGGAATGGAGAGGCTGGAAGGCCAGGAGAAAATAAAAGCTAGGAAAGATAAAGCAAAGCAGCAAATAGGTCTGGGTAGAAAGATGAGGCCAAAGACCCACAGGAGAGAGAAGGACAGAAAGGACAGCAGCGGTCAGCTATGAGGGGAACAGCAGGATACTGTGCAGGGCCAGGGAGCCAACTCCACAAGCGGACAGAGCCATTCACCAGGACTTGGGCCTCCTCCCACCAAGGCAGAGTGGCTGAAAATAAGCACAGGGTGTCTTCCTTCATCTGCACCACTGAAAATTGAATTAAAAGTTGTACAACTAATTGTTCATCAGCTCACTGGGCTATACTTAGTAAACACGTTAAGGTTAACATAAAGCAAAAGCAAAAACCTCTAAAACAAAGAAAACTGCCCCAGGGCCAGGGAGATAGCTCAGTAGAACAAGTACTCACGGGGCAAGTTCAAGGTCCTGAGTTTAATCCCTGGTACCGAAAAAAAAAAAAAAAAAAAGAAAGAAAAGAAAGAAAGAAAGAAAGAAAGAAAGAAAGAAAGAAAGGAAGTAAGAAGAAAGAAAAAGAAGAAAGACAGAAGAAAGGAAGGAAAGAAAAAAAAAGAAAAAGAAAACTGCTCCAAACATTTAA
The DNA here is from genome assembly GCF_000260255.1 of Octodon degus. Classification (NCBI taxonomy): domain Eukaryota; kingdom Metazoa; phylum Chordata; class Mammalia; order Rodentia; family Octodontidae; genus Octodon; species Octodon degus. Next base: position 2,003,593 of record NW_004524814.1, read on the forward strand.
AAATTCAAAATATTTAAAAACCTTAAATTATGCAATAAAAATCCTTAAGTGCATGTCCAATAAAGTCCAATAAAACTATTGACCAAATTGACAAGGTAGGAAGAAGAACAACAATGAGAAATAATCTATATAAAAACACAAAGATTCCTCCCAATAGCTGAAGCCCAGTCATACCACCACCAGCTGTCTTGGTCCTTGGCCAGGAGAGGGGCACTGCTCTGTCCCCAGGTACAGGGACTGTGTAAAGCAACCCAAATCATAACCCCATCTCTGAGACACAAGCCAAGAAAGCATGGTCAGGCAGCACCAGGGAACCAGCAGGATTCATCCCCAGCTCACATTAGCCAACCACAAAGCTGCTCCTGGGCTCCTGGGCTCCTAGGGACCTGGTCTCATGGGCTTCTGGGCTTCTGGATTCCTAGGATCCTGTCACTCATGTTGACAATGCCTGGGACCAAAAAATAAGAACCCAGAACAACAGGATCCCTGGAACCCAGAAGCCCACCAGAAGCTCAGGAGCCCAGGAGCCCAGGAACCTAGGAGCCCACCAGGAACCCAGCACTCCAGGAGATAAGTTGCTCAGGAGTCCAGGAGCCCAGGAGCCCACCAGGAGTCCAGGAGCCCAACCTGGAGCCCAGAAGCCTACAAGAATCCCAAGAGCCCACTAGGAGCCCAGAGACCAGGAGTCCACAAGCCCAGGAGTACAGAAGCCCAGAAGCCCAGAAGCCCAGGAGTCCAGGAGCCAGGGAGGCCACCAAGAGTCCAGGAGTCCAGGAGCTCATAAGCCCAGATGTCCAGGAGCCCAGGAACCCACCAGGAGCCCAGGACCCTAAGAATCCAGTAGCCCAGGAGCCCACCCAGAGTCTAGGAGTCCAATTGCTCAGGAGCATAGGAGCCCACCAGGAACCCAGGAGTCCACGAGTCCAGGATCTCAGGAGCCCAGGTGTCCAGGAGCTGAGGTGACTTCCCTTTCCCCGGACCCCACTGTAGCTGCTGCTCTGCTTTCAGGATGCTACTGATTTCCTCCCTTCCCCAAAACTCACATGAAAGAGCAGACGCAATCCAGGTCCTTCAACATCTTGTTCCCATTCCCTTCTTTGAGGTCAATGATGTCAACACCACCATCTTCCTGTCCCTGTCCTTTCCTCTTCCATCCCATCTCTCCCACTCATGTCAATATCTGGGCTACCTTCTCCAGCCCCCTTGGACTCCAGTCCTCATCTCAGAGATCTCCATCACCCCCACAATCACCTCCATGTGTGTCCCCACACTCAGTGGCAGCCCTGCATGGCCTTCAGGGCTCCCTGACCCAGAGCAGTGCAGAGCCTCATACTGCCCCTTCCCACTCTTTCCTGCTGGTGAGCCTGCCTGGCCTCACTTCCTCCTCAGTGCAGCCATGGTTTGCATCCTTTGCTAAACTCTAGTGTCACCCAGAGATTTTGATGCTCAGGATGACTGTGCCATTACATTCACCTGGACACTCAGGCTCCATCGGGGGAATCCCACGTGCATCTGAGATGCGGCCACTCATGGAGCCACTTCCCTGGGGCACCTTCACTTCCATGCTTCTCCTGCCTACTTCACACCCAGAGACCCTGCCTGGAGCGGTCAGCCATCCTGCAGGAAGAAGCCTCCCAGCTGCGAGCACTCAGTGAGCATCAGCCCTGCACAAGGTGACAGAACAATGGGACCTCGCAGGAGCCACAGAATACTGTGTGCTGAGGGAAAGTGGGGTAGGGGCTTGAGTCAATTGTGAAGCTGAGTTTCTCAAGGGAATCAGGCTTCGGGAGAATTGGTCTGGCAGGAAGGTGAATTCCTGGGCCAGTGGTGAATGGAGGAGGCATTAAGTAGGAGTCGTTGCCAAGGGGCCCCCATTAATGAGGGAAGTCAGGCAGGGACAGGTGGGTGGCAGTGAGGTATTTGTCAGGGGTTGTGTTTTTTCTGACTGGAGGCTGGGAAACTGGAGAATGTAAGGATTTGTTTTTGTGGTAGTAGGGATGGAACCCAGGACCATCACACTTAACTATACACCCATTTCCACATCCCCATTCTGTAAGAATTCTTCCTCTTTTGTGGAAGAGAAGTGAGGGAGAAGTAAAAGAATCCTCTATTGTCCAGCACAGGAGAACTTGCAAAAGGAAGCAAGGGCCCTCAGAGAAGGGTTTTATCAGGTTGGACTAGAAGTGGAGTTTCCATGGACAGCATGGTATTGTAACAGCCACTGAAGGATCCACATGATCAGGGAAAGCAAAACCAGAAGTTCGAGGTTAACCAGGTGGAAGAAGATGGAAGTGAGTCTAGGAGCAGCTCATCATTGGTTTTGGATCCCCATGTCACACTGACTTACAACCTTAATGACCTGGTGGACTGCTGCGTGGGTGCAGACCCATCATGCCAGACTTTTTTGTGGTTAACAGGGGTAACAACTCTCTCTAGCTACTTCCTTCTGACAGGGGGTGTCATGAAAGGGCCTGGGATGGTTGTCAGGATGACAAGTCAGGCCCATATGGACACTGGTGCCAGGGCTCACAGTCAGGATAAGAAAATCATTGGTGGTGAAAGCTCATATCCTGGACTGGAGAAATCTCAAAAAATAAATAAATAAATAAAAAACAAGATGCTATGAGCAATAGGAGAATGATCATGGTAAGAGGACTTAGAATGAGAAGGATCATAGAGGCCCATTGTCCCCAAGTGGGCCTTTCATAGCTTGCAAAAGGAAGAATGGATAGGAGTGGTAGCTTTATGAGGTTTGGAGCCTTTATAGAGACTTTGACCCCAAGAAGCAGTTAGAAATCCTAAAGGTGAAAGAACTTAGCTAAACCAAAGAAAGAACTTGCTTTTGATAGTAGGCACTTGAAGGTCGCAGAGGAGTGCTTTGGGATTGGCAGTGATGAAGCAGGTAGTGGGAGTGAGGGTAAGTCCTAAACATTTGATCTTTAGTGAAGCTATTGGAACTTTGGCAGGAGAAGCCCTATATCCACGACCAAAGAGAAAGCTGAGAAGGGTAGCTGTGTTGTATGATCAAGACATAGATGAGGAAACAGAGATCATCTACATACTTCAGAGTGCTAGAGTTGAGATTGAAGATTGCTAGGTCAAAAACCAGAGCCTGGTTAAGAGGTAGGGACTATCCTGAATCCCTGATGCAGGACCTTGTAGACACTGGAGGTATCTGGGATGATCTATGTGAAGGTGAAGAGGTCTTGACAATCAGGGTATATGGCAATCATGAAGGAAGTGTTTTTGAGATCCAGGACTGTAAAGTGAGTAGTGGAGGGGGTTATATGAGAAAGTGTGATGTATAGATTTGGCAGCACTCTGTGGATTGCTGTAACTGTATTGTTGATAACTCTGCGATCCTGGAACAAATTGTAGGAGCCATCAGGTTTGAGTACAGGAAGAATGGGCGCATTGTAAGCTGATGGGCAGTTAAAAAATAACCAAAGATTGGCTAAGATACATTGGATCATGGGTTGAAGTCACCGTTGAGGTTTGGGGGCTATTGGATATTGAAGAATGCAGGGAAATGCTGAGGGATCCCTGAAATGAACTAGTACAAGGGTAGTATGGATGGCAAGAGTGGGACTAGAGGTGTCCCAAACTATGGCATTGAAGAAAGTAGTAGGAAGAGGAAGGGATGAATTGGAGACATGCAACAATTAAGTTTGGAAGATGAGTGATGTGAGAAGAGAGAAGGTGAATGAGAAGTGGAGTTTCTGGAGGTGATCCCAGGCCAAGAGGGATCTGTGGAGACTTGGGTTGATGAGAAAACCATGAGTAAAGAAAAGTTTATGGAATCAACAGGGGAGGGGTCCTGTCTGGAAGGGTTCTGTAGGTTGGCCATCACCTCCCACAAGGAGAACTGTAGCTTGAGTACAGTGGTCTAAAAACTCAGGAAGAACACTTTATGTAACCCTCATGTCAATAAGAAAAGAGAACGTCCTCCCTGAGATGTCCAGCGAGACTTGGGGCTCAGACAAAGAGACCTTGGTGCGGACCATGGATCCTGAGACCTGTCAATCCTCTTCAACAGAGAGACCAAGCAAGTCAGTTATTGATGAGTCCAGCAGCTCTGGTGAGATCTCCTGTAAGGGCAAGAAATGGGATGACTTAACCACTCTCTGGCACACAATGCAGTTGCAATTCCAGTGGCCCTAGAGCTTGCAGATTGGACAAGGTCCCAGTGGTGGCTGTGGGTTGAGACAGGCTTGTGCCCAGTGTCCTTCTTTGCCACACTTGAAGCATGCTCTGGGAGGAGATTGGGTAGTGCCAGGATGTCTGTTTGGCTCTGAAAGAAACCCCAAGTGCCACAGCCAAGAATTGAGATTGAAGTCTTACATGCTGCTCTTTATTCTGTTTTAATAGTTCCTCTCTATTGTTAAAGACATGGAAAGCCAGGACAAGTGGGTCTCTCTGTGTGGTCTGAGGGCCAAGACCTGTCTTTTCTAGTGTGGCATGGATGTCAGGAGCAGATTGGGAAAGGAAGTGGAAATGAAAAGGGGTCATTCCCTCAAGGGTCTGAGGGTCAACCCTGGTATATTTGGGTAAAATGTCAGTAAGGTGAAAAAGAAACAGCAGTGTTTTCATGAGGGGTGAGTCAGAGACAATGCAGGGGGATCTGGCTGAGGAGACTGAGGAGGCTGGGCCTGAGGGTATGGTGGAGGAGCAAAAGCAGGAGGAACATCATCAAGAGAGTCTGGAGGGGCATTGGGTAGGGCATTAGGCATGGGGAGATTTGGTGATGTGGAAACAGCCAAAAGTATTTGGGTCTCCACACATGTCTGAAGGAGGGAGGGGCATGTCCGGAAAACAATGAAGTCCTGTGCATAGGAGATCTCTGCCTATTTACCACTGAGATACTATAAGTTAAGAAATCAGTTATTTTGATTTGACGATCTCCCGAAGGCCTAGGGTGTTATACTTGAGTGGTGTGTGCTTTTGGCATTGGGAAGAAATATCTTCATAGTGACCAAATTAAAGGTGAGCCAAAAATCCAAAGGCAACCCCAAAGAGTGCAACCCCAAAGAGAGTCATCACTCTTTGGTAGGCTGTGACAGAGTGACAAATATCCATTGGTTCCTGTGGGTCATTACCCAGAGGACACAGGAAAGTCCACTGAGGGTGCGAGGATGTTCTGGGATGAGGAAGAATCCTTATGTGGGTCTATGCTGAGAGAGAAACAGAGAGAGAGAGAGAGAGAAAGAGAGAGAGAGAGAGAGAGAGAGAGAGAGAGAGAGAGAGAGACAGAGACAGAGACAGAGACAGACAGAGACAGAGAGACAGAGACAGAGAGACAGAGACAGACAGAGACAGACACAGAGACAGAGAGACAGAGACAGATGAACACCGAGAGACAGATGGACAGAGACAGAGAGAGAGGCAGAGACTGAGGTTGAAACAGACACAGAGAAGACATAGAGACAGAGGCAGAGACAGACAGACAGAGACAGAGACAGACAGAGAAGGCCAGAGAGAGAGAGAGAGAGAGAGAGAGAGAGAGAGAGAGGAAGAAAGAAAGGCTATTGTATTGGGGATCACCTGTGAGAATCAAGGTGAGTCAGTGTTGGATAAAGGTTGGCAATGGCAGAGGCAGGAAAAGAGAGAGAAACTGTGGCTTGTTGCTGGGGGAAGCTCAAACCAGAAGTGGCCCCCAGGAGTTAAATGCCCCAGTGATCCATATCATGACACCATAATGTAAGGTTCCTTCTTCTGGTTTGAAAAAAAAAAAAAAAAGTGGGACAGAGTAAAGAAAACCTGCATTGCTCAGCCCTGGAGGGCTGTGGAAGAGATTGCAGGAACCCCTGGGGAGGAGTCAGGGAAAAAAACCAATTCATCAGACTGGGTTGGGGGTGGAGTTGAGTTTGTATGGGTGTAAGGTGTGCGATGGGCACTGATTAGGGTAGGCTTGGCACATTTGAAAAAGAACAGAGAAAGGCAAGGTTAACCAGGAGAAAGAAGGCAGAAGTTAGCCTAGGAGCGGCTGGTCATTGGTCTCTTGGTCTCGGGTCCCCATGCCACACTGACTCGCTGCCCTAATGACCCAGTGGGCTTTTAGATGGGTGCAGACACATCAGTATGTTTTTCCATGTATGTGCAGGGAAGTGTAATTAGGAACAATGAAGTTTAGTTTGTGGGAAACTCAAGCACAAACAATAGTTCCTCAAGCATGTTCAGGGCTGTATTCAGGGAGCCAGGCAGAGTGAGTAACGAACAGGCTGGCTCCTGAGTTCCAGGGTGTGCAGAAGGTTTCAAATTCCAACCAGGCAGTGTCCTGGGTACAGATTGAGACCAGAGAACAGGGTCTGTATCAAGGGAGATGTGAGACTTGACCAGGCCATGCCATTCTGCTCTTTCTTCACACATTCCTGACATTGCTCTGAGAGTGGTCCTTGTGGGGAATCATCAGAGAGAGAGGCCTGGGAAGGAGGACGGCCCCTCTCAGCCCTCAACATACACCCACATGATGGAAGAAAGTGTTCTGACAAGAGTACATCCTTCAGGATCCCTCCAAGTCTCTTCTAGAAGAGACACTGAGGCCCTGGCTCCCTGGCAATTTTTTTCCCCCTAGGGATTTTTAGACTGGTGAGATGCTCTTCTTAACACGTTGCTGTGTCTCTAGGGACAGTTACAACCCTTATGCAGCTTAGGTTAGGGAACTGGGACCCTCTAAGAAAGAAAACAGCTTCTGTGACCCAACAAACAGCTGAGCTGACAGCCTGCAGTGTGACGCCTGCTTCTGTGGAGCTGACACGGACCCACCTGAGCACCCCTTGAGTATATTACCTCTGCTCTCAGACTCTCCCAGTAGCTCTCAAACCGAACCCCAAGCAATAAGTCCAATGAACAGTTGAGGGGTGACCCTCAGAGGGAGGACCCCGGACCTCTGCTCCCGTGGAACAGGACTACTGGCCCATGCTCAGCTGTGACCAGCTCCAGGCCCCCCTCCTCCACAGTGGCTTTATACCATGTCTTCTCCCAAGGAAGCTTTCACTGGGCTTGCACTGATCTCTTCCATTTCATCTTCCTCTTTCTATGAAAGAGAGGAAAAGGGAGAGGGAGAAGGAGAGGGAGAGAGAGAGAGAGGGAGGAAGGGACAGAGGAAGGGAGACAGACAGACAGAGAGACAGAGAAAAAGACAGCAGCTAGAGTGAGTCTGGGTTCCCGAGACCCTGGACCCAGCAGATGCAATACCTTTGGATTTCCTGGAGCTGTTTTGTATAATTTGACAAGAGCTTCCACTAATTCACAAGCCACAACTCAGCAAATAGTGGAGCTTTCCAACAGTGAGACCTACAACTCCATGGAGCAGCAAAGGGAGAAGGAACCACATTACAAAGACAGTAAGCATTAGACTGGATTGGGGATTGTAAACAAAACCATGCTTTTCAGAAGACACCTTCCTGCCAGACACGCCATCCCTCTTGTCTACAGCTGGAGCGTCGCATTAACACATCTGCTGCCACTTGCCCATGTGCCAGTGACTCGGGAGCATGTGTTGTTGGCTTCTGTTTGTGGGATGCTGCGGTGGGAGGAGGAAAGGAAGTATGACAATAAGAACCTTTCCTGAGCACTTATTATGTGATTGTCTCACTGAGCCCACAGCAAGAGTATGAGCCACATTTGCATTCTGCGGAAGGGCACACAGGGCTTGCCTCAGACCACCCAGCATGAAGGAAGACCCAGGCGTGGCTGGCGTCTGCTTGGTTCTTTTGAGGTCGCCTCCTGTGCTAAGCTCACAGCAGTTGTCTTCCATGTTTCCAGCTGTCATAAGTTCTTGGCACGCAGATTCAATACATATTTGCTAGATGAGATAATTTAGCTACCTTGAAAACAAATGCGATATTAATAATTGAAAATATAATTCAATACAATACTTTCCTGCACTGAATATATTTGTTAAATTGAAATCAAACCACCAAGGTTCTAATTGCAGTTTATTTTCATAGACTAGCATGTTGCCTACTTACTCTAAGTGGTGGAGGCAAGTATAACTGAGCCGCACCTTGCAAATTGCCCATACTAGAAACACCATGTAGATCTCCCTGGTGCCAGTCCTGCAGCCCTTGGGCCAGCAAGCCCCTAGGGGTGTGGCAGTGTTCTGAGTGTGTGCTTGAGGGGCTCTGAGCTCAGTTCTCCTTTACTTCGTGGGCTGGGTCGGGGCTGAAGCCGATGGAGACTCACAAGCTGAGGGAAAACCTTTGATTTATTTCTTAAAAGGAAATGCCTGTTCAGGTGTCAGTAAAGGGTCAGAGAAAGTGTGTAGCACAGGACATCTGAGCCCATCCAAGGTCTGCCATGGGCTTGTGGTAAGATCTTTGGAGAGAACAATGTCATTGGGAAGGGGTAGAAGGATGGAATGAAACAAGGGGCCGGGCATGGTAGCACATGCCTGTAGCCCTAGCACTCTGGAGGTTTGCTGCTAGTTTGAGGCCAGCCTGTGCTACAAAGTGAGTCCAAGGCCAGCCTGAACTGCAGAGTGAAACTGTTTCTTTAAAAGACAGACTATTTAGATGTTTTAGAGAAAAATAAGCACTTCACAATTTCCCACTGTTAATGGGCCCATGGGTATATCTTTTAAAGAAACAAAGTCAGGAGTCACATTGATTTGGTATTTCATCTTCAATGAATACTTGCAGCTGTTTAGAAAGTTAGATTTTATATGCTTTACAAACACTTAAATTTATCACTTCAAAATATTGAGAGGCCAGGGAGATAGCTCAGTGCCATAAGCACCTGCTGAGTAAGCACAAGGTCCTGAGTTCACTGTCTGGTGCCAAAACACACACACACACACACACACACACACACACACACACACACACAGAGTGACTCCAAAATGTGAGATGCCCATACTTTTAGCTCTACTCACTTGGAGCTGAGGGCACACAGGCTCTGAATGCCACTGTGTCTGGGGCTGAGGGCCAGCCCAGCTGGAGAATTCAGTGCTCAATGCCCATGCAGCCTTCCTACCACTCAGCCAGTGTCCTGGAGCTCCTGACCTGAGGAGGCCCTGGGCCTGGAGGGCCTAGGAAGGCTTTCCTGGATGCTACCCCAGTGAGGACAGCACTGCAGGGAACACCATGGAGTGACTGCTCTGAAGGACCAGGACTGCACTTGGCAGAAGATCCAAGGGCACTGCGCTTGAGGCAGGTGGCAGCTGCTCCCTCAGGGACTTGCATGTGAGTAAAGAGTTTGTTACACAGATTTAATGTGATCCCTATCAAAATTCCACCAACATACCTCATTGCTTTTCCACTCTAAAGGCAGCACCAACATCTGATTCATATTGAAAGAGAACAGCCCTGGTATAATTTTTCAAAAGTAGAATATTAAAAATAGCCAGCCATGAGGATGCACACCTGCAACCCCAGCACTCAGGAGGCTGAGGTACGAAAGCCACAAGATTGAGCCCACCACAGGCAACTTAGTGAGTTCTGGAGAGACGCTACCTCAAAATCAAAAGGGGCAGGAGAAATAGCTCTGGTTTAATTCCCACTACAAAAAAAGAAAAATAAAGGCCAAAAGAGTACATTGGAATACTGTCCTGAGATTGAAATCATTGCTTTCTATGTTAAAAAAAAAAAAAATTGCCCTCCAGAGGTTTAGGGAAAAGAGAGAACAGAGATATTTAGATGACATGTTTCGTGACAAAAGAAAAATAATTCAGTGCCCTTGACAAATATGTTCATTGACTGAACCAAAATCACAACTTCTAGATATTATTAATACTAGAGCTCCACATGGTGGTCCACAGCTCTGATCCCAGCACTTGGGGGGCTGAGGCAGGATGATCTCTATGAGTTCAATGCCAGTGTAAGCTGAACAGTCCAGACCAGCCTGAACTGCATAGCGAGACCTTGTTTGAAAAAAAAAGAAAGAAAGAAAGAAAGGGTAGTGCACTAGAGCTCAGGTAAATCACAGAGGTTGCACCATATGCTGGTTCCTGAAGAGCAGCAACACACGGGTCTGTTTCCACTGCTGGTAGACAGGTCCTATGGCTGCTGCTCCCCTTCCTCCTCTCCCCATCACTCCCCTCTGCCCTTCCCTTCAGCTGTGTTCATGGAAGGACTGTTTTTTCCAGGCCCAGACACAGAACGCCCAAGACAGACACCAGCTTGCCACTTAGTAATCAAGATGCCGCCCAAACAGAGCCCCCAGGACGTGTAGTTCCTCCTGAGAAGCCTTGGGTGCAGGCCAGCCTCACCTGTGGAGCAGAAGTCACCTGCTGAATGGTGACCAACTAGATCCCCACCCGCATCCAGCGTGAATGAGTGAGAGGAGGCTGGGGAAAGGGGCTCCTGAGGAGAAGGGATGGGGTGAGGTCTCCCTAGAAGTAAAGGTGACCAGGGACCAGGAGGCTGAAAAGGAACCTGGGAAGCAGTAGGGTTCAGTCACCAAACACTCCTGGGTGCAGTAAGAAGCTCAGACTCCTCTTCAGATCAGCAGGAAAGCAGTCCCTCCAGTGAGCAGTTCAGGTGGCCTGGGGCTCACTGTGGGCTGCAGGGCCCAGCTCCCCGCCACCACCCGCCCTGCTCTGAGAAGCTACATTAGGAGGGTTGTGTAATGCACTCGGAGATGGCCAGGCACATGCACGCCTGTGTGTCTGTCTCTTCATCTGGTCCCAACAGAGTTCCTTTACAATACTGGGGACTGCACTTGAGGCCTCACATGCCTGAGGAAAGTGCCAACTCACAGAAATAGATAACCAGACCTACGTTAAATTTTGTTTTTGAGACATGGTCCTGCTAAATTGACAGGGCTGGCCTCAAGCATGCCATCCTCCGATCTCAGCCTACCAAGTGCTGGGATAGCAGGCCTAGAGCCTTAGCTCCTGTTTTTCTTAGCAATATATTTTACTAGTGCATACAAACCTGTCTTGTGCTTTTTCCTCTAGACTTGGCTGTGTGTGACATGATCTCTTGAACAGGTTCCCTACATTCAGCACACAGATAATCCCCGAGCTTCTCACTGTCAGACAGCATTACAACAAAAGTTCTTTGTTATTATTGTTGTTGTTGTTACTTTAATGTATTTGCTTGTTATGGGGTCTCACTATACAGCTCAAACTCATACTGATCACTCTGCTTTCTGCCTCCCCCTGAGCTGGGATTACAGGCTTCGGCCACTATGCCTGGACTGTGTGACCAGCTCAGCATACCTTGGGGGCAGAGCTGACTCTACAGGTAGTGCTGGGGATCAAACTTTGGTCCCTGCCCTTGTCAAACGTTGCCTAAGGGGTGTGGCTGCAGGGGAGGCTGCGGGTTGGACCGAAAGGCAGGAGAGGAGAAGCCTGAGAAGTCGAAAGGGAGCTGGAGCCGTTGGAGTAATGGAGGGGAAAGTTCCAATCACAGTGCCAAGAAGAGATCAGCTGAAGAAGCTGCAGACCTCCCAACAAAGCCTACAGAGATCTCCAAGTTTGGATCTGCCATAGGGAGTCAGACAACAAAGAAAGCAACAGCTATATCCAGCAAACTTGGATCAAGTAAGCCTAAAGAAACTGTTCCAACTCTTGCTCCCAAAACCCTTGCAGTAGCAGCAGCTTTTAATAAAGATGAAGACAGTGAACCAGAGGAAATGCCTCCAGAAGCACAGATGAGGATGAAGAATATTGGAAGGGATACACCAATATCAGCCAGACCGAGCACTTCCAATAAAGGGAAGCATGGGTTTTTTGATGACCAGAAGCTATGGGAACAAAATATAAAATTTCATCTTGGAAATGTCCGTGACCAAGACAATTAAATGATGTGTTTTGAATTAGGGTGTGGGGTGGGTGTAAAGTTAAAAGGAACAGTTTCTTTTTTTAAAGAAGAGTATAAGACTACCTTTGGAGCTGCTTTTGTTTTTGCTTTTTCATTTTTCTTTTTAAGATTGGGTGGTACACTAATAAATGACAGTCTGAAATTAGAGGTAATTTATGTTTTATATACAGATTTCAAGACATTTGCTAATTTTTTAGTTTTCATGTGATTAGTTTCCAAAGGTTACAGATAACAAAAAATCAGAAATGGTACCTTTTTAAGAATTGCATATTTTTTTTAGACACAACTATTAGCACATTAAGAGGGAGGCAAAAAGTTACTGTCTGCGTAAAACTGCAAGCAGTCACTCCTAAATTAACTCCCTCACTCCCAAAACTGGCTCCCAGAAACAGCCTTGGAGAAAAAGGGAGGGTGTCGTGTCAGAGAGAAAGCGTTTCTTGGCTACTGACTGAAAGTAAACCAGATGAAATTAAACAGCATTTTTTTCCCTCTAGGATTTGTTTTGTTTCAAGTGACCATATATTAGGTACTGCATTGCTGTCAGTGGACACAGATGCTTAGCTCTTCTACAGAAAGTAATTTTTAAAAATTTTTATGTGGGGGCTGGAGAGATGGCTCAGTGGTCTAAAGCACCTACTTAGAACAAGCTTGGCAAGGCATCAGGGACCGCGGTTCAATCCCCCAGCACCACATGCCAGCCAGCCCCGCCCCCTGGTGGGCTGAGCTGGCCACACACACACACACACCACTCTCTCTCTCTCTCTCTCTCTCTCTCTCTCTCTCTCTCTCTCTCTCTCTCTAATAAATAAAAATTAAAAAAAAATTTTTATGTGAAGTATCGAGTATTTGAAATAGCCCATTTCACCTTAATAGTCTTGTCTACCTTCATCAGTCTTCAAAGAACAGCCATTTGCTACCAAAGCAAATCAGTATTTTCAATGTGCTTCTATTAGTTTTTGCTTAGTAGCTAGTTCCTGTAAGCATTTCCACCAGAACTTGAGGCAAATCATAAAGAAGCTGTTTCTTTTAAAATACAGACCACCACCAAAAATTTAAATGTACTTACTGCTTAAGTATTTGGCTGGTTTTTATTTTTTAAAAGGTATAAATCCCCCCCAAAAAAATAACGTTGTATGAAGATAAAAAAGTAAGATGAATTTTCTATAACTTTGTCTATGCGTTTATGTTACTAAGTTGTTAAATCCAATTTGAATTGAATTCATTACAGAATTTATTGGAACAGTTAATGTGGTTTATTTTAATTGTACACATATTGACCAGTGAAGCATATTGTAGGTACTGAAAATGAAAGAAAATGCATCTTCGAACACATTTTATTGAATTGCTATTCACATATACTCTTAAATCTGTGTATTGTAGGCTGTTTGTTTTGTATTTTTGTATGTATATGGACTTTCTAATGTGACAGTTAAACACATCTTTAAAAGCATAGTCACAGGCAAAAGAAAAATGATACAATTATTTCCTTCAGAACTCCTACAATGTTAAATTTGGAGGCAGCTTCAGACTACTTTATTAGTAGTCGTTACTTGCTGATCTTTTTTAATAGGTAGTAACTCCAGAGAAGAAATCTATGCATATGTCTGATAAATTGTTCTTAGATTAAGCCAGAAGTAAAACAATGAAAATGTATATAGCACTATTAGTTCTTACATGATTTAATTATATCAAGACACATGAATTTAACTTTAACTTACTTTTATGTAGGCAAACTTAACTCACTTTTGTCCATTTTACTGTTTGTTAAAATAACATCCCTCTCCTCTTTTCCTGACCCAAATGAAATACTAATGTAAGGTCAAGATGAGGAGAGAGAAATGACTGAAATGAATGTCTTTACTGAAATAACCAATAAATTTTGTCAAACTCAAAAAAAAAAAAAGTTGCCTAAGAAGACACTTTAATCCACTGAGCTCTCTTGCTGGACCCTACAGCCAAAGTTCTTGCACACATCTTTGACACCTGAGAATTCTTCAAGAGAAGTTTTCAGAGGCAGAACTGTTGGGTCTGGGTCAAAGATCAATGTTCATCTGAATTTTTTGGTAAACATTGCCAAAATGCCTTGTGTCAAAGTGACGTTAGTTACACAACCACCAGCAAGTGAAAACCCAGTACCCCAATAGAGTCTCCTTTCTACTTCTATTATTAAAAATGAGTCTGAGAAGATTTGCTTTGATTTCAGAGCTAGTGCTTGTTATGAATTGAAAATTACCTAACTAGTCTAAGAAAGAAGCAAAGGCCAGGAGTGAAAATGTCAATTTGTATGTCACTGAAAAGCACCGCTAAGTAGGCCCCCCGCAGGGCACCGATGACCCCAGATGGGTGCGCTGGACCTGCTGAATGCCAGTCTGGTGAGGGAGCTGTGGAAGGAAACATGGCAGTAAACTCATGTGCCATTGAAAACTCACAATGTGCTGTTGAGGTATTTTCAGATGGAGAAAGATGAGAGCACAAAGAGGAGGCACTTGGCAGCCCGGCATTCATACAGATTCTTAGAACGTCTAATTTTAAGTAGATACTGTCAACTGTTCTTGTACCAAAGAAACATCCTGTTTCAATTTCTCAGCCACTTCCTTCAGGTTTCCATGAGTGATAAACAATTCTTTTCTCTTATTCTCTCCCTCTAAAAGTTGATAAAGCATTTGAGTAGAATAATCCTTAGTATCAGTGGTATTCCTTGGATTTGTCTGCTGAGAGACTGATGGGTCTTTTAACATTTCTAACCGCTGGGAAAGTATCATGTTTTTTTCACTAAGTTCTTGAGCCAAATTTACAAATTGATGGTATGTATCCCAATGCTTCCTCAATTCAATTTTGTATGATAACTGTACCAGTTCAAATGATGCCTTTTGCTTTATTAACTGGTTTAAAACTAACTCTTGTCTTGCAGTGTAATAATCTTGTTTAGCAATCTGCAGGTCAAAATCCCCCTTTAAGACTGGCATATTCAGTAACTGTGCATTCTCTTACCACAGCAGGCAAGCTTTTGTCCTTCATATGTGTGATTTGTTCTTCAAGTTTCAGAATCTCACTAGTCAAGCTAGAAATTTTGGCATCCAAATTTTCTTTACCAACAACAAGAACATTATTTCTGTCCACACTGAATAATGATTTGGATGTGCTTTGTGATGTTTTGTATCAAGGAGGAAATCAGCTTTTATTTAGCGATCAGGACATAACAGAGCAGTTTCATCAAGTAGAATCTCAGCTGAATAAACTAAATCTTCTCCTTACTGATATTCTTGCTGATGTGAAGACAAAAAGAAAAATTCTGGCAACCAATAAATTACATCAGATGGAAAGAGAATTATATGTACATTTTTTTAGAAATGGAGACTATCTGAAAGATATTGTGGAAAATCTAGAAAATCAATCAAAAATTAAGGCTGATGGTCTTAAAGACTGAAAATAACAAAAACCAAACCTGTATTAACATTTTACATTTTAATGTTTTATGTATTAGGAGAATATCTCTAATAAACACTACTATGTTTTTTAAAAATGCCTAATTTTAAACCTCAGTAACTAAAAAAACCCCAGTAACTTAGAAATAGGTGACTAATATTTTGCAATTTTCTGAAAGGTCTATTTGGGTTCTATGAAAAGTTGACTGCGTTGTCAAAGACAAAAACAAAAACAAAAAACAACTATAGCTGCTTTAATAGAGTCAAGATTTTTATTAAGATTTGAAAAGTGTTTTCAAACTATGTCTAAAGAATGGTGAGATACCGATTGGAAAGGCAGTGTATACAACACAGAAGGAGAAAGGACCTGATATATGATGACTTCCTTTTAAATTCTAGAGGACTACTGGGAGGTGGGCAGAGTGGTAAGCAGCCACAAACCAACCTTACCAAGATTCAGAACTGTAACATAGCGACTTGAGGGGAAAATGAAGGCGGTAGATCCCTTGGATGCAGGATGTGAAGGGAAAATTGGAACACAGAGAAAATGAAGAGACGGACCACAATGAAGAAAACAAGTGTGGGGAGCAGCTGAGCTGCACAGTGATGACATGAGTGGGCCTAGAGCAGGGCCAGCCCCAAGCATGCAGGGCTTCAAGGTGAGCCAGGTGGACAGGTTGTGAGGTAGAGGAGTTTCACTGTCATCAGCCTGCTGAGTGTAGAAATAAACACACTGCAGTCTGAGGAGATAGCTCAGTGGTTCAAGCTTCTGCCTGGAAAGCGCAAAGATGTGGGTCATGTCCTCAACATCTCATGCTATGCCGCCCTGTGTCAAGCTGACCACTGAAACTGGGGATGGTGGCACATGAATTTTAATCCCAGAGCTGGGAAGGCTGAGACAGGAGGATCACTATGAATCCAAGATGCATAGTGAGAACCTGTACCAAATAAGTAAATAAAGAAATAAAGAAAGATTTAATAAATTTTTAAAAAAGCACTGCAGTTATTGGGTGACTCTCCCACCAGAAGAGGGGACTCCATGTGACCTCAGTTGTCTGCATTTTGATCCTTGTCTTCAATTCTTCAACGATCCTCCCTCTGGAAGTTTTTCAAGAGCTGTCCTGGATGTGGACAAGAAGAGGCAATGTGTACTTTCTGCTGGCTCCCAGCTTGTGTGAAGAAAGAAAAGGCTAAATCCATGGGGACATAGTGAATGTGGTAACTCCAGAGGCCTCCAGGAAGAAACCCACACCATGGATTAGAGCAGTGGATGCTGAGAGCTTCAATACAACAGCTGGTGACTCCAGTCCAGGCAACTGCTGTGTCCCAAAGAGAAGGTACGTGGCCAGGTTCCATGTTAGGGAGGAGTCAACGGGACCCAGGACTCCGAGCTCCCAGTGATTGGCTTCATCTCAGGGTACCTACCCAGTGACTGACTGAGGGACATGTCAGGGAGCCAAGGCCAGGCCAGCTAAGGATACTCAGAGTGTTGTGGCCTGATTCACTCAGGCCCAAACCCCACAGCCTGGGGCCAGGATCAGCCAAACTTCACAGGATCTGAAAGCACCAGAACTGGCACCCGGCCCTAGTCCTTCTGCAGCTTGTTGGGATCATCCAGCACAAATCTCAGCTCTGACCACCTCCTTTGTCTACCAGTTACAGCACTGACATATCCTGAGGTGGATGGGCCACAACACTGGAGGCTTGACATCACAGAGAAACCAAAAAATTGGATATAAAGTTTCCTCCTTTTACTGGTAGTTGTCAAGTACTTTGTCTCAGCAATGAGAAAAGTGACTAAGACACCGGGTCATTTATCAACCTAGCAAGACTCTGGCTCCATAGCATGAGGGATGTGAGTTCAAGTAAACCGTAAACTGTATAATGAAACTGTCTCAAAAAGAGAAAAGAAAAAAAAAAAAAAAAAAGAATGGAAATCAGGGTTATAGATAGGCACTATGGTGGGCTGAGCCCCAGTCATCTTAGTTGTGGTTTGGGGAAAATCTTAGTTCTGTGAGAATTTAAGAACTGGACTCAAAACTGTCAACTCGATAGCAAATAGACAAATTTAAGTCTATAGGGCTGACCTGGTAAGAATTGTGATTTTGCTGTTTGTAGAAGGACACACCTGTACTCCCAACACTCAGGAGACTGAGGCAGGAAATATTATATTTCTTCTGTAGTAGAGGGGAAAATTTGCCTGATACGGTGATACATACCTGTAATCCCAGCATTTGTGGGGAGCTAAGGCAGGAGGTCATGAGTTTAAACTCAGCCTGGGCAACGCCTGAGTGAGACACTGCCTTAACATTAGAAAAAACGGGGCAGGGGAATGGCTCAGTAGAATAAGTACTTGCCTGGCAAGCGCAAGGGCATGAATTTAATCCCCGGTTCAAAAAAAAATTAGAAAAAAGTCTGGTGATGCAGTTTCATGTAAAGGCCTTGGGTTTGGCCCCCAGTAATACAGTAAATATCCATAAATAGTGAAAGGAAGGAAAGAAGGAAGGATGGAAGGAAGGAAGGAAGGAAGGAAGGAAGGAAGGAAGGAAGGAAGGAAGAAATTAATTTTAAAATGTTTTTTCTCATTGTAGTTGACTGAACTTCCAGACATAAAATACCCATTTTAGCATCAATATCATTAAGGAAATTGCTCTGTTTGGGAGCAGGCACGAGGCCCTGTCTCCTTCTTGTCTGAACCAAATGTGGCACCTGCTCAGCCTCTTCCCCCTTGGGGTGTCCCAGGGTGCCTCACCTGCTTCTTCACAACCCAAACCAACTCCAGTGGTTGGGAGGAATATGCTGCCTGTTATGCTCAGGGCCTCTCCTGTTACTTGGCTCTTCATTTCTACCACACTTCAAGAATCTTTTTTTTTTTTAA
>NW_004524814.1:2023115-2025013 GCF_000260255.1 Octodon degus
ATGGTGTTTGTAAGTAGGATCTCAAGTCCGCATCTTGTACAGCAATTAACCACTAAGAAGAATATATGCAGTGTATTATTTGTTGAAACTGTACTTCTGATTTGATTTGAAACTGTCTCATTGCTATCTGTTTATCAATAAAATTTTGAAAAAAAATATTTTTCTAGTGTTTCAAAGCCACAATAAGCCATTTAGCCTGGCATGGTATTGCCGACCTATAATCCCAGTATTTGGGAGATTGAAGCAGGAGGATTGTTTAGAGTTCAAGGCCATCCTGAATTACACAGCCAGATCTTGTCTAAAAGCAAAACAAAAAAGTCTTTAAGCCCTAACCAAAGTCTATGGTTAACTTTTCAACAAGCCCAGGAGGGTCTACCCATGTGATATTTCTGCCCAAATGCATAACTTTCTCTACACTGATCAAGAATCAGAGGGTTTTACTCTGTAGTCACTATCTGTAACCGGTCCTTCTATGTATTTAATAGGACCAAAATAATGTAATTGGCTTCCAGAAAGCTAGCAATAAAGTGTTTCTTTTTGTTCTGTGTTTGTCTCGCGGTGCTGGTGGCTGAACCCAGGCCCTCAGCTTAGGCCAAACGGGTTAGTGCTCTCCACTAAGCTACAGCACCCTCTCTGGAGTGTGTCTTCTGTCCTTTTCTGCTCTTGGACACAGCTTGGTGTCAGTTTAGTCTGCGTGAGGGCCCGAGGACTCCTCGGGGCCGCAGCGGGGCTTTGGCACAGCGCGGAGAGGCCAGTCCCAGGCCCTAGACTGCAGCTACCTCTGAGCAGCACGGGGCGCCGGGCTGCATCCTCGGGGCGCGCAGGCGCAGTGTCGGGGGCGCGCAGGCTGGCGCTCATCGGGTCTGGGCCAGCGCGGCCAGCTGAGCCCCGCGCAGCAAGGCCTGTCCGCAGGAGGCGGCCCACTTCTCTGCGAAGTCCGACTCCGCCCAGGCTTCCGGCCCGGCTCCCGGGACCACACTCCCCGCAGCGCTCCCATGGGCAGGACGCACCCGGCTAGCTCTTCCAGAAGCTTTGGATGGACTTGATGGAGCACAGGCCCCCTGAGGTCTGGACCTTGGCGGAGAGGAAAAGGCTTCCCTCCGGAAGGTGGAGTCTCCTCTGGGAAGGTGCACCCGCTGCCCCATCGGGAAGGCAGTGTCCCCTGGGAAGGCGGGATCTCGTGGGGAAGGCAGGGTCCCTTGAGAAAGGCGGGGTCTTCTGGGGAAGGCGGTGTACCCCCTCAGGTGGCGGGCAAGGTGGGCCCCTACCCGGGGAACAGGAGGAATTCATGCAGCCCACTCAAGCAGAAGGAAAAGAAACCTGTACTGCACAGCCAGCTCCTGTCTAACAAAATAAATTAAATTAAAATAAATAGGAATTCAAGGCCCCTGAATCTGAGAGAAAAGGGAAGGTGCAGAGCTCCCACCCCCTCCCGTGACACACTCTGTCCATTCAGGCTTTCCCTCAGGCAGAAAGGGAAGTTTTGCTTGTTCAAATAATCCTCTAGGAAAAAAGTTTAAGTTTAATTTCTTTAACTTGCTTTGTAGATGACAATGCAAGACAAACTTTTTAAATATTACACAAATTTATCAAAATAATATTCATATTTAATACATGTAACTACAGTCTAGCAAAGTATTATTTCTTGAGTAATATTGTAAATTGAGATATATACTTGGGTACAATGTTATGTCTGTTTTTTCTTTTGAGACAGGGTCTCCCCGTGCAATGCCTGCTGGTTTTGAACTCACTGTGCAGCCCAGGCCTTGAACTAAGAGTGATCCTCCTTCCCCAGCCTGCCAAGTCCTGTGATTCTAGGTGGGTGCCTCGATGCCCGGCTTTCAATGTATGCAATTTCTTCTTGTCTGTTTCGCTTTGCTTTGTTTTGTTTTGTTTTG
>NW_004524814.1:2025393-2027611 GCF_000260255.1 Octodon degus
AGAAAAAAAAAGTTTGAAATTATGATTATTTGGAATGATAATAAATTTTTCTTCTTTCCAGAGGGGGATGATACACAACTTTTATTCTTATGGAGCAGTTTCACATATGCATGTCCATATACATGTATATTTCATAAACTATTTAAAATAAAAACCTTTCATCCTCTGAGATTATTGACATTTTTCTAGTCTACTGACACATCTCCAATAATACAATAATTCCATTCATTTTCATGAATGAGGTGGGGACTATATTAAAAAATAGGATTTTAATCCTTGAGGTGCCAGTTAAAATGGAGAGGTTGCCATTGCAACACAATTTTTTAAAAAAAATTAGTCTTAAATAATAAGCACAAATCATGCTATCTAGATCAGAATCACCTCCACAGCAGGAGTCACTTAGAAAATTGGGTCAAGGTCACCCTGACACCGCCAGCTCTCATACTATGAGAATCTTTCCTTTTGTAAGGGAATAACACATAGCAATGAAGTCTGCAGAAACTTCTGAGATCCTCAGAAATGGAGAAAGCATAGCCCCGTTTCTCAAATCTCCATCCACAGTGTTGGAGACCGGGTTTCAGCACCATTCCAAGCCCTGGAAAGGTTGATGAACCAACCTAGTTTTTCTTCTGCTCCACAGATAAAGTCAAAAGGAGAAATCAGTGCTGGATAAAAAGCTGACTAGTCCTGCTTTTCTCTGCCACCACAATATTAGCAGAGCCGGGTTCAGCTCCTTGTCCCCACCGCCCCTGCAGACTTTCCCCTTTCCAGGCTGCTTCTAGGGGTGCGAGGGAAGGGGGTGCGCCTGCGCCCCTAGTAGTAGCAGTTCAGGCTGCGGGTGCCAGGCACCTCTGTCTGACCATTCATCCAGATGTCTCTGATGATGCGTTCTCGCTCCTCCAGCCGCTGGGCACGCTCCAGCTCCTCCGCCAATGTGAACACTTTCTTGTTCAAAGTCCTCTCAAAGCGGTGGTGTCTCCGCACGGACGTGTCCGACGTGGTGTCCAAGCTGTCCTTCTCGCTGTCGCTGCTGTCCTCCCCATCCTGCAGGAACTTCCTGCGGGGACCTCACCTGCAATTGGACACAAAGGAATAGGTTGCGAGGATGCTGCTGAGGAAATTCATCTGTGTGCGCTCTGCGATCGCGGGCTCTGTGGTGGGGCTGAGAGGCAGCCTCATGGGGCATCCAGAGGAGGATCTTGCAGACAGTCAGCGGCACCAGACTGTCTCTCTCTCTCCTCCTGGAGTCAGATGTGCTGTCAGGAGCAGAGAATTAGCTGGTAAGAGCAGGTCATCCCTGATGGTGTTGATTTCAGCCAGTGAAGGACTCTAAACTTGGTTGGCTCCAGATGGCTTCTTCCCCAGGACCGCGGGCGTGCACTTCCGGCGGTTCCGGAGCGAAGCTGGAGACCCGAGCTGATCACCCAGGGAGGACGCTAACAGCGCCGCCCAGGCTCAGGCTGCCCGGGTCTGGGAGAGCTGGGGGTGCGGGGTCCCGGCCTCGATGCTCACAGGCTCTTTTGTCATTTCTTGAACGAATTTTTAGACAGCGCTTTACTGAATTACGTTTTCTTGTGTCATCTGAATCAAAACTTGACCTTAATCTTATATGGACAAGATAAAGAAGAATTTTTCTGTCTTGAAAGCCTGTGACATGAGCTCATTCTTTCAGTCTCCCATCTTGCAAGCTCACCTGGGGTATTATTAGCTGAAACCAATCTCCTGATACTTATTTTATATATGTAAATAACACAGATTCCTCTGGCAGTTCAGTGCTCCCCTGCTGCGGGCAGGGACTCTGACCGGATGGTGGTCTGGCTGGTGAGCCCCAGCGCAGGTCCCTCAGTGGCCACAGGCCCCACCCTCCTCCCTCCAGATTCAGGGTAAGCAAGGGCAGGTACTCACTGTGAGTCACACAGGAACATGACTCTGGCAATTATCAAGACACAGCATGTCCCCTTTGAAGTTCCCCATTTATATGCTCATAGTTATTTATTACTTGGTCAGATTATAAATTTTAGTTAGCAAGCCGGGTGTGGTGGCACACTGCTGTCATCCCAGAACTCAGGAAACTGAAGCAGGAGGATCGACACAAGTTGGAGGCCTGTCTGGGCTTTGCAATGAGTTCAAGGCCAAACTGAATGACATACATAACAAGAGCTCAGAGAGAGAGAGAGAGAGAGAGAGAGAGAGAGAGAGAGAGAGAGAGAGAGAGGAG
>NW_004524814.1:2027711-2036012 GCF_000260255.1 Octodon degus
AGAGACAGAGACAGAGCGAACAGAAGGGAGGGGAAAAAAAGAAACTGCCTGGTAGCCTGCCAACCCTTCCTTCAGGACATTACAGATGAAGCACTCCTGACATTCTTTTAGGAAGCTGAGGCCTCACTTCTGACTCTTTATCCTATTTTTATATAGTAAATGATCAAAAACTTCATACCCCAAACTCTATGGCTATTTTCTTTTTTTTTTTTTTATGGCTATTTTCATCCATCGCCATAATAACTACACATTCAGAACACTGTAAGACACTAGACCAAAGAAAAAAAAAATCACTGAAAAGAAATTGGTTCCTAAGCACCCACTCTTCGAGCTGGACTGGCACAGCTGATTTGAATTTCATACTTGGTGTCTTCACAGTGGAATGAACTATGGTGTACAATCGCCCCTGTAGAGAAAGACATGAATATATCACCTAAAACCACACATTCTCCTGAAGCTAACAAAGTACATCCAAAATGTAATGGCAACCTGGGCATGGTGGCCACACCTGTGATCCCAGCAGCCCAGAGGCTGAGGGAGGAGGACCACAGATTTCAGTTCAGCCTCTGCAACATGGCAACTTAGCAAGATCCTGTCTCAAAGTTAAAAGTTTTAAAAAAGGGTGGGGATGTAGCTCAATGTGAAAGCCAGAGTGTCAATTCCTAGTGCCACCAAAAAAAAAAAAAAAAAAAAAGTATGATAAAGAGACATAATTGCTTAGACTGAAGTTTGAAGACAACTTAGGGATCAGTGGGAGCTTCCCAAGACTTGAGCAAAATTATTATTTCCCTCAAGGGAGTAAGTGCAAGGTCTCGAGTTCAATTCCTGGTACCACACACACACCAAAAAAAAAAAAAAAAAAAAAATCAAGAGACTCAAGGGAGCAGTTCCCCGCCACAGCAGAAAACTCAGTGGAACTCTTGTTTCACTTGCAAATCATATTATTATGAATGTGACATCAACTCACATCCCAAGCCAGAATCTCTTCATTTTTCAAAGTGAACTTTAAATCCAGGAAAGGAATGGTAACCCACACCTATAATCCTAGCACTCTGGAGGCTGATGCAGGAGAACTTTCAGTTCAAGGCCATCCTGGACTACATAGTGAGATCCTGTTTTAAAAAAACTAAACCAATATATAAATAATATATACATGTATAGTTTGTTTTTATGTGTGTGTGTGTGTGTGTGTGTGTGTGTGTGTGTATTTCATGGGACTGCCCATTCTCTAGTTAGATGGCAAAGTATCCTGGGCACTTAGCCAGGTGACAGTCAGCCTTGGACCCCTGCCTGAGAGGGCTAACCTTGACAGCAAGGAGGTCAATATGCCTGGCCCCCAGCTTCCATGCAACAATGTGCAGATGTTAGGACACATCCAATGTTACAACACAAGGATTGCCAGAGGCTCTTGCAAACTACAAAGCCATGTTCTCATTGGCACATGATTCACATAATTAAAAGGAAAATAACACCAACAACATTTGCAAGCGGAGCTTCACATTAAAGAAAACAAATGAAGCATTCCATATGGAAACAATAACAGAAGATCTGGGTCTCGAATCACAGAAGGTCACAGGTGGCTGCAGCCAGGAGGCCCTCCCACACAGCCACCCCCTTCCTGACAATTGACCACTCAGCCTCCTCCACTTATGCCCATGCCTACGGGTGCACAACCACTACTGAGTCACGGTTGTTTTGCTGAAACTTCCTCTCACTCCCACTGTCCCCTGGAGCTTTGCAGCAGTCTCTCCCAATACTAGTTCTGTCGGTTTTTAAAAACACATTATAATGATGACAGCAAGCATATAATGTGTACTTACTGTGTACCAGCCCCTGGACTGGGTGTTTTATATGAATTTTTATTTGTGGTGATTTTAAGTGTAACCTCTGGAGCCACAATGTCTGTGTTAGAATTCTGGCTTTGTTATTTACAAGTTATACATTTAACCTCTGTGTCTCAGTTCTTCACCTATCTAAAAGAGGGATAGTGATCATAAATCCTACTTCACAGAGTTGCAAAGATTAAATACATAAAGTTTTAAAAGCTCTATCCAGATTGGGTGTGGTGGTGTACCTGCATTTCCAGCTTTCAGGAGGTTGAGGCAGGAGGATCTCTGAGTTTGAGGCCAGCCGGGGCTGCATAGTGAATTCAAGGCAAGCTTGGACTACATGGCAAGACCCTGTCTTGAAAAACTGCAACGAGTACATGATAAAAGATGTAAAAAATATGCTGTTTGGTGTTGCTACTTTTTATTTATTTTTTGAGCACTGGGGATTGAATGCAGGGTCTTGAGCATGCTAGATATTCACTACTGGGAGCTACACTCCCCAGTCCTACTGTTTCTATTACGTTTTCATATTATACATGAGGAAATTGAAGCTTAGTGAAGAGTTAGGCAATATGAGATTTTCAGTTATCATTGTTAATTCACATAAGTAATCAATTTATTATCTAAGGTAGCTGCCATTTCTTACATATTTCCCATTCCTTTAGTTTTGCGCCTTAGTTTGGTCTTTGTGTGTGTGGTAGTAGGGATGAAACCCAGGGTTCACTTTAAGCTATACCCACCCTTTTTTTTTTTTTTTTGAGACAGAGTCTTCTTAAATCCCTAAATTGCCCACACAAGGTTCTAACTTGTGATCCTCCTGCCTCAGCCTCCAGCCAGAATGATAGGATTACAGATGTGTCCAATCACATATGGCTTTGAGGTATTCTCTTCAGTGTTTGATTTGCTCTATGAATTTAGAACCAAAAGAAATTCTCCTATTGTTATATTTTCCCATGAAACAAAAATCTAGTGTAAATTCAGAGACAAAGTGTATTTAAAAAACAATATTAGAAAATGTAAAAAAAAAATGTGTCAGGAATCATAAAATTGTTCCAAGTCTCTGATTCAGTCCTTGCACACTTGAAAAATTATCCTGGAACAGGAATGGTCAAGCTTTCAGAGACTAGTACCCCACTGCAACCTGAAAGCCACTTGCTTAACACAGAATGCAAACACCCCAACCAAACCTCAATCTTGCCATGTTAATTTAGGAAAACAACTCAGTTTTTGCCAGTGACATTCCACTAGGCACTTCTCACTCAACCAAGCCAGTGTGCTTTTTGTCTTACTTCCTAGATGCTTTACACACATTTCTCCTGTACCTCCCATGGAGCCCTGAGTTGTATGTTCACAGTCATACATCCTTTGTCTTAAAGGAAAAAAAAAATAATGTATATGCCATAGGCTTGCCACCACTGGGCTAGAGAAATAAGAAAATAACTAAGCTGCATACTTCCAAATCTGCCTGATGGCATTACAACTCCATTTTCCCCAAAATATACTAGGGACAAAGAGTAGAGACAGAATTTGATAAATTACGTTAAGTATGAAGAAAAAAATACATAGTTAAGTCATCATGATATCAAAATATCTAAAAACTTTATTGATATGATGTAAAATATAAACAGGAAGACCCCCCAACTGAGTTCTAATGGGTTATGTTTTTTATCTTTTTTTTTTTTTTTTTTTTCTTTGAGATGGGTCTCACCATGCAGTTCAGGTTGGCCTTGAGCTCACTTTGAGGGTTATCACTACTAAATCAGGTATGCTAAAACAGGCCTGCTGGTGCACACCTGTGACCCCAGCACAGTAGAAGGCTGAGATACAAGGATTGCAAATTTATGCACAGCCAGTATAATTTAGTGACTGTCTCAAAATAAAAGAGGGCTGGAGATTTAGCTCCATTAAAAGAGACTTAGTTTCTCTCTCTCTCTCTCTCTCTCTCTCTCTCTCTCTCTCTCTCTCTCTCTGTCATATGTGTTGTTAATAGGTAAACTTACGCTAAAATCTTACAGAGTCACTGTGAACATACAGTCAGGTACGACTGTGAACATACAACCCAGGGCTCCATAGGAGGTACAGGAGAAATGTGTGTAAAGCATCTAGGAAGCAAGACAAAAAACACACTGGCTTGGCTGAGTGGGAAGTGCCTAGTGGAATGTCACTGGCAGTTTCTGATGGGAATTCTTCACTTAGACTGCAGTGGCTGCTGCATGGTCAAGTTCAAGTTGCTTGATGTTCTAGTTTTCCTTGGCATTCGCCACTTGTTCTGTGTTTGGATTTGCTTTGCTTATACAGGAACTTAAGAAATAAGAGCCATAGCAGCCCAGTGACCTCCAAATTAAACATTTTAACAGTTTAAAAACAAAACTGGAATAAAAGGGGCCAGAGAGATAACTCAGCTGTCTAAGCACCTGTCTGGAAAGTGCAAGGACCTGGGTTCAATCCCCAGCATCACATGCTGTGCCACTGGGCATGCCTGCCACAAAGACCAGGGTGGAGGGGGGTGTTATACTGCATGCTGTAATCCCAGCTCTGGGGAGGCTAAAAACGGGAGGATCACTATGAGTCTGAGCTGCATAGTGAGACACTTACCCAATACATAAAAAAAAGAAAAAACTGGCAAAAAAAAATCCCCCAAATAGAAATAGTTTATGAAAATAGTACTGAAAATTTTGAAGCTGTGTGTCGTGACATGCAACTGTAATCTCAGCACTCAGGAGGCTGAGACAGCAGGTTTACCCTGAGTTCAAGGCCACCTTGGGCTACATAGTGAGTTCAAGGCCAGCCTGAGCTATATCAAGAGAACCTGTCTCAAAAAACAAATAAATAGAATAAATTATATTCTATCTTCAGTTGAGTTTGCTAAGAGTTCCCTGCCCCAGACTGTAAATTCAGATTCAGTGGTCTCAGCAGTTTGAAAGTTTCTCATACGTTTCACACAAGCAAAGTTGAAAACTAACACACTGCTTTATCTATCTAAAATACAGTTGATGTGAGAGAAAATAAACACCTTTCACAATAATATCCAACAAATGAAATACCTAAGAATCAATCTAACCTCTCCAAATAGGAGATTGAAGAGAATATCAGAAAATGGAAACATATCCTTTGATCTTGGGCAGGAAGAATCAAATAGTGGAAATGGCCATAATCCCAAGATTGCTACACAGATTTAATACAGTCCCAATCAAAATTCCAATAGCAGGGCCGGGGAGATAGCTTGGTAGAATAAGCGCTTGCCTGGCAAGTGCAAGGGCCTGAGTTCCATCCCTGATTCCACCAAAAAAAAAAAAAAAAAAAAAAAAATACAGTAATACATCTCACAGAACCAGAGAAAACAATCTTAAAATTCATTTGAAATCATAATAGTCCTAGAATAACAAAGGCAATTCCAGGTAACAAAGGCAAAGCAGGAGGCATCACAATCACTGACCTGAAATTATACTATAAAGTTACTATAATAAAAACAGCATGGTACTGGCAAAACAAAAAACAAAACAAACAAATAGAAAACACATCTGAGGATAACTGGAATAGATTAGGAGATACAGGGGCAGGGGAGATGGCTCAGTAGAATTAAACACTTGCCTGGCAAGCGCAAGGGTTTGAGTTCAATCCCTGGTTCTGCAAAAAAAAGGAGGTACAGAAACACCTCCAAACACACTCACCTACCTTAACTTTGACAAAAGTACCAAACACATTTACTGGAAGAGAAATGGCCTCTTTAATAAATGGTGTGGTGTAGATGAGACATGGTGGCACATACCTATAACCCCAGCACTGGGAAGACTGAAAACAGGTGGATCACTATGAGTTCACACTACATAGTGAGACCCTATACCAAATACATTTAAAAACAAATAAATAAATAGTGCTGTGAAAACTGGATTTCCACATGCCAAAGACTAGAACTAGACCTATGTTGGGATCATATGGCTCAAAGAATAGCATGGCTATGCCCACGCTCAGGCTGAATAGTGAACACTACCCAGCTGGGTCCTGGCCTCTTGCTGTGCTTCTGTCGCCTGTGTTTGGGAGGCAAGGAGCCAGGTGGCAGGGGAGCAGAGGCCTCATGGGCTCCTACAGCTGTGGTGGCCATGCACTGACACTCCCAGGAGGCAGACACCCTGGCCAGGGCTCTGGAGAGTGACTGCTCATGCCCACCAAGGTGGTCTTCATACCCCTGCCAGAGTATTTACCATGGACATGGACAATGTGTAGTAAAATCAGGGCGGGGCATCACCTGCAAGGAATGTCAGCATTGCTGCCTTGCACACGAATGCCTAGAAGTCAACAACACTATATTTGGGGAGTTTGCCAGCTCAGTCTGCTATTTGACAGAGGCTGAGGAGTTTGGTGACTCCTTAGTCTTTGAAGGCATATCCAACAGGCTGTTGCAGCTGTTCCCTGTGGTTACCTGTTAAAAGCACCAATTGGAAACATCCAGAGGGGCCCAACTCCACTGTCCAGTCGCATGGGAACTATTACAAAGAATCAACAGCGGTGACCTCAGCTTATTAAAAAGCTTTTGCATAGGGGAAAAAAATCAACAGAAGAGATGACCCACATAGTGGGAAAAACTTTTAGCCAATTGTTCCTCAAAGAAAGGCTATTATCTAGAACATATAAAGAACTGAAAAAAAATCAGACTCCCAAATTTAAAGGCCCAATCCAAAAATGGTCATCTGAGATAAATATATATTTTCAGATGAAGAATTATAAATGATAAATGTATGAAAAATGTTCAACATCACGGGTCATTCAAGATATGCAAATTAAAATAATACTGAGATGTCATTTGGCTCCAGAAAGAATGGCTATCATCAAGAAATTAACCAATAACAAATGCTGGAGGGGCAGTGGGGAGAAAAGAACTCTTTTCCACTGTTGGTAGGAATACAGGCTGGTACAACCACTGTGAGATTCCTCAAATAAACTAGCATTGGAGGTCCCATTTGAGCCATTTATTCCCCTGCTAGGTATCTTCCCAGAAGAATTTAAAGCATCATACCACAATGATATATACACACCCATGTTTATAGCAATACAATTTGTAATAGCTAAATCTTGGAAACAACCCAAGTGCCCATAAACTGAGGAATGGATACAAAAAGTTGTGACCTTTTTATACAATAGAATACTAGCTATCCATTAAGGGTAAAATGGAGATACTTAGCTAAATGGATGGACTTGAGACTGTAATCCAAAGTGAAATAAATTGGACACACATATATAAGTATCCCATTGTCTCTTTGGTATGAAAAACTGAAAATATAAATACGAACCAACATGTGTAAGAAAACTGAAATAGGAAGAAATTGTTCAAAAGGAAAAGAGCACAATGAAGGTTGACCTTTCAGGGATCATTTCTATAGTATGAAAAGAGAGCTAGGAAGAGGGGAGTGGAAAAAGAAGGGGGAAAAATGAGAAAAGACGGATAAAATGGAAATAAAACTTTGTAAATAAGGATGGGAAGATGCGTTCAAGGGAGGGAAGGAGAATGGGTAAGAAAAGAGGAGTCAAGGGCAGGGGATATAGCTCAGCAGTATAAGCATCTGCCTGGTAAGTGCAAGGTCCTGAGTTCGATCCCTGGTACTGCAAAAAAAAAAAGAAAAGAAAAGAAAAGAGGAGTCAAGATTCATCATGTATAGGTATAAATTCCCTATGATGAGTGTGATCATTATGGATATCTAAATTGTACCAATAAGATTACTATTTTATTTATACCAGGGATCAAACTGAGGACCTTGCACTTTCCAGGCAGGCACTCATTCCACTGAGCTAGCTCCCCAGCCCAAGTTTAATTTTTAAAAACAAAAATTATATGCTCAGGCTGGGTGCAGTGGTAGACACCTGTAATCCTAGCACTCTGAAAGCTGAAACAGGAGAATTGTCATGAGTTGGAGACCAGCTTGAGCTATATAGCAAGACCCTGTCTCAAAAATAAAAAAACAAACAAATCTTAAAGAGGTTGAGACAGGAGGATTGCTGAGAGTTCCAGGCCAACCTGGACTATATAGTGAGTTCAAACCCAGCCTGAACTGCACAGCTAGACTCTTTCTAAAAAACCCAAAACGTTAAGTAAATTTTTAAAAATAAGAAAAGAATAAAGCCCATAAAATGATCGAAGTTGGCCTTTCATGATGACATACAAGTTTGGCAATAAAAATACAAGATGTAGAAAATGACCAGCTGGGGTCTGTGCTGATGGAAATCTGCCTGGTGGTCGACTAGGTGCTTCATAAGGGCAGTGAGGGTGGGGAAGCCTGCCTCCTGCATCTGGCCATCCAGCTGACAACAGTGATGGCTTCCTATAGCCTACAGGGACTTAGCTGGTCTCAGGCTAGGGCAGAGGGCACAGAAGCCCCACCCCGAGGTTTCTTTCCTCACCTGGATTCACCTCCCGTGAGGCGAGAGGAAAATCTGAGATGCAGGCCAGACACAGGCTGAGCTGCTCAACAGAACCTTC
>NW_004524814.1:2036522-2037345 GCF_000260255.1 Octodon degus
TTAGCCCTGTCAGAGATGGGTATTCCATTGGCATCTAAATACTATTGGTGTGTGAATTCAGCAAAACAATCCGATACAGTCCAGCAGTCCACAATAGTAGTGGGTTATTCACAGAAGTTGTTGACTTGAGCCTTTCACAGCTCAGCATATTAATATGGCTTTACTTATATACCTCGTTTTTATACTTTTCTGCTGGATGGTTAAGACTAAGATAAAACAAGACCTATATAACAAAAAATGTAACTTTTGTATCTGATAAGGTCAGTCAACTACCCTCAGGATTTATCCTGTAACCCTGTACTGCAGTTTGCAGATCCTTTGTCAGTGTCAGCTATGTGGATGAGTCACAGCCATTGCTTGACCTATTTGCTGTCTGTCAGAGCCTGAGAGAATGTTTTCTCTCCAAGTAACCCTCCTTAGGCACACTCTACATCATTGATCATGTTGCGCTGTGGCCCCATAATCTCCTTGATCAGGAAATTTGGGACACAACTGAGTTACATCATGTTACAGTATAGATTCTCCTATGTTTTGAATCTTCACTGACCTTGAAAGGCTAGGGTCAAAATGCTGACTGTCCTTGGAGCCCTTCTATTTCTCTAATTTTTGGTCTGCAAATTTAGGTTGTTCATCCTCTAGAAGAGTTTATTATTACCCTACAATATATGCAGTTAGGTTTAACTTCATTATCAGTCTGAATATCAAACATCTTAGGCATAACATGGAGCAAGTATTTTCCATCAAGTATTAATATGTTAAACTTTAAGTCCCTACAGAATATGGAGATAAAAATTTTAAAAATGAAAAATATTTAAAGAATATG
>NW_004524814.1:2038660-2041263 GCF_000260255.1 Octodon degus
TAAATGTGGATATTTCAGTAAAATACTCTGCTGAGAAGCTAAGGGATGTCTGTTTAAAAACAGTGACTTTCTTTTCTCAGAAAATGGAACTTTGAAAAAAAAAAAAAAGAAAAGAAAAGAAAATGGAACTTTGTCAGTATAGCTTCCTGTGGTCTCCATTTAGAGATTTTGAGAGGTCGGAGCAAAGGCCTCTTCTTAGCTTTCCACAAGAGGAAGAGGAAAGTCCTTTGAGGCCTGGTGATGAGCATGGACACAGGACCAGAAGCGGAAGAAAAAATTAAGGAAATGCTCAATTCACTCTGCCATTACATCGTCCAATGTCAGAACCAAAAATTTAGGAGTGAAACTGTTCCAAGAGTAGTTTTGCTGATATTAATTACATTAATAAACACATTCAGAAACAACATACAAAAATCAAGCCTATTCCTGTTTTATTAAGGAAAAAATTGAAGTGGAAAAGCTTCAATAATAGAAAAATTATTCTTAGTCCTCCAAAGGAAATCTAGGCAGGAAGATCAAAAAAAGACTAAGTACAGCTCTACTAAGGAAGGACAATAAGGACATTGTTGTTTTACAAAACACTGTGATCATTTCAAAAGAAGGAGAAAAACATTTTAATGACCTATCCTACCAGTAATTCTTTGGAACTATGTAATAAAATTTTCTAACAAGAATGTGCCTCTAACTCAATTAGTCAGCTGTGCAGTCATCAAACAAGGAGCACAGAACTTTATACAGTCCGATGTCTTTGGAAACAAAGACCAGTCAGATAAGTTTCCAGACACAAATAAAACTAATTAAAGAAAACAAACAACCAGAAAAAAAAAAAGCACAGATTCTTATTACATGGAAGAAGGTAGAGCCTGTCAACAAAGAGAAGCTGGATAATTCTTGGCCTTTTATGAATCTAAACTGATTGTTCAGTTAAAAGCTCAAAGTAGCCAGACATGGTAGTGCAGACCTCTAATCCCAGCACTATGGGAAGCTGAGGCAGAAAGATCAAAAGTTAGAGCCCAGTGTGGTCAATTTAGGGTCCTTGCTTTTGAGATCCTGTCTTAAATTAAAAATTTTAAAGGTCAGAGAATATATGAGTGCCTCAATTCAATCACTGGTACCATAAAAAACAAGCCCAAATCAGTTAAAAATTTGACAGATTAACTAAGTGACTTACAAATAGCACAAACTCTCCATTATCATTCAGATGTCTAAATATATTGCTTCAGCACCTGCCTGGCAAACACAAGGTCTTGAGTCCAGTTCCTGGTGCAAAAAAATGTGCGGGGAGGGAGCTTCAGCAGATCATTCTGGATTAAACACAATGATAACTCAATCTATGAGTTTCACATCAAGATGTAAAATAGGAGGTTGGGGAGATAGCTCAGCAGCCTAAACACAAGCCTGGCAAGAACAAGGATCTGGGTTTGAGCCCCAGTACCACATGCCATGCTGGTTCTGGGTGCTGGCTGAGTGGGCCACTGAAACCGAGCGTGGTAGTACACACCTGTAATCTCAGCACTGGGGAAGATGAGACAGGAGGATCACTACTAGTCCAAGCTGCAGAGCAAGACCCTGTACTAAATAAATACATTTAAAAAGATGTAAAGTGGTTCAGAGCCATTACCTAACTCCTTAATCACTATGAAAAAATAGGTGACATAAAAATAAAAACTCAAAGTCAGCACTGTTGATAGATACATTTGGGCAGGGTTGCTAAATTGCTTAGGCTGGGCCTTGAACTTGTGATCCTCTCACCTCTGTTAACTTCTGAGGGTCCTGAGGTTACACACATGCACCACCATGCCCACTACTCCCAATTCTTCTTCTCCTTCTTTTTTTTTTACTACTGCCAATTCTAATGCTGCTAAACTGGTTGCATGCTTCGAGCTCTCTTCGGGGTAGGTTACAGTCAGAGAAAGGAAAATTGAGGCGTAATGAGAGTTTCATCAGAAGCACATACCGCACTCAGAACACCTAAACTGTGGGCCCAATTCTCAGATCAAAGTTGTCTTCCCTTGAGGGCATTAAATTCATCTCTTCATAATTGTTAGAGAGTTGATTCTCAAACTAGGAAGGTCAACATGTAGACATGACATGTTAACATTCCATTTATAGGGGCCAGGGAGATGACTCAGTAGAGTAAGTGCTTGCCTGGCAAGCACAAGGGCCTGAGTTCAATTCAATTCCTGGTTCCGCAAAAAAAAAAAAAAAAAAAAAAATTCCATTTATAGAAAATAAGCCCCTCAGAAGTCTCACTTTTAGAGTCCTTCCTTATCTGAGATTGCTTGACAATTCCATTCTGGTGAAGGTGAGGCAGGTTTCTGGTGCTGCTATTTTATTCATTCATTCATTTCCATTCACATACTCATCCATCAATGATTTTAAGGGCAGACTGTACCCCTTTGCACACCATCATCTCCAATAGGAAATTTAGTTTTGGCTTTAGTTTTTATGGGTTTTTTGTTTTTTGGTTGGTTGGTTGGGGTTTTTTTTGGCAGAACTGTAGATTGAACTCAGGCCTTGCACTTGCCAGGCAAGCGCTTATTCTACTGAGCTATCTCCCTGGCCCACAAGTTCAGTTTTGATTCAAACTCTCTGTTCTCCAA
>NW_004524814.1:2042302-2045743 GCF_000260255.1 Octodon degus
AAATAAAATAAAATTTAATAAAAAGAAATCATGGGTTTAAAAAAAAAAAAAAAGAACCAGAGCTTCCCTAAAAAGTACCATAGCCATCATCAGCAACAGTGAGGTTCCAGGCTCCTCCGATGAGAGCAGCTAAGTTTATCAGGTAAGCCAGCATGGCAAACTCCTCTAGGAAAATCAGCAGCTCCCTACAGCTTCCCAACAGCTTCCAAAAGCTTCACTAGCAGCCTCTTATGCTGCTGGCAGCAATCCTCAGGTGGGCCTCCCACACCCAGCACCATGCTGGTTCACTTTAGTAGGGTGATGCAAGTTGACTACCAACTGTCAATCCAACACACACACGCACGCACACACACACACACACACACACACACACACACATCTCCTTTCCAGCCACTGGACATGTAGAATATTGCTCAGAGCAGGTTCCACCCAGGTTCCTATCTACAGTTGTGGAACAGAAGCCTCCTTGAGCTGTATGAGGCCAGGATAGAACACAGAAGAGACTTCTGCACAGTCTGAGGTTTCTGACAGTCCCAAGGTTGAAGGGACCTAGGCAAAGATCCAGAACATAGACATCCCTTAATATCTACAATTTAGCCATGCTAAGACTGTGACTATTAGATTTCCATAGTGTGCCTGTCATAAGTAACAGTTAACAATCACTGAGCACCCAAAATACACAAGTGCTTCCTGATACTGACCTGTGCCTAACAGCTGAACACTGAACACTTACTGAAACATTTTCAGGAAAGACAACAATGACTCTGGAGAGAGGGGAGTAACCCAAGATGCAGCTGGTGCACATAGGAGACCAGGTTCCAGCCCCCTGCACACCACCACATGAGCAGTGGATGCTACTGTGTACTTGCTGTCACTTCTGGATCATGCTCAGTTCAGTAAAAATTTTTAAAAATATTCCCTCCATGAACAGGCACCTGTACTGAGAATATTTTTTTCTGTATTTTAGGGAAGGGTGTACAGGGTGTTCAGGGTCTCACTACTAGATCAGACTCATAGTGATCTGCCTGTTTACAGCCTCCCAAGAGCTGGGATTACAGGCTTTCACTACCATATCCAGTCTCAATCACCATCTCAGCATGCCCCAGGGGCAGGGCCAGCACAGCAGTGATCAAATCCACAGCCCCTGCAAGAGACAGGAAAAGGAATATTGTGGGACTGTCCTGCTTCAAAGTTGTATATGGTTAGTTTTTTGGACTTATGTGTAAACATAAGAAGTATATAATTGTTTATTCCTATTTTTAAAATATATTCTAATTTTTAAATTTTTTTATCATATTCTGTAGGGACTTAAAGTTCAACATATCAATACTTGATGAAAAATACCTGTTTCATGTTATGCCTAAGATGTTTGATATTCAGACAGATAGTGAGGTTAAACTTAACAACCTAAGTTGTATGGTAATAACAATAAGCTTGTCTTTTGGATGGTTAGCAACCTAAGTTTTGCAGACCAAATTAGAGAAAAAGGAGGGCCTCAAGGAAAGCCAACATTTTGGCCCTAGCCTTCCAAGGTCAATTAAGACTCAGGACATATGAGAACTTGTACTATTACATCATGTAACTCAGTAGTGTCCCAAATTTTCTGATCAAGGAGATTATGGGACCAAAGAGGAAAGTGATCGATGATGTAGAGTGTGCCTAAGGAGAGTCACATGGAGAGAAATCATTCTCTCAGGCTTTCACAGAGAGCACATTGGCCAAACAATGGCCGTGACTCATCCACATGGCTGACACTGACAAAGGTTCTACAATCTGAGGTACAGGATCTCAGGATAAATCCTGAGGGGATTTCACTGACCTTATCAGACCCAAAAGCTACAACTCTTGTTGCATAGGTCCTGCTTTTCCTTGGTCTTAACCATCCAGCAGAAAAGTATAAAAATGAAATATAAGAAGTAAAGCCATGCTGTTATGTTGAGCTGTAGGGGTCAACAATTTCTGACATTGCCAGTCAAGCGGAAGACCCAATACTATTATGGGCTACTGGACTCTTTTAGAATATTTTGCTGAGATAACACACCTATAATATTCAAATAATAGAGCTTAACAAAAAAAGGGGATACAGATGTATGTCCATTTTGTATCTGTGTATTCAAAGTGGTTAGGATAGATATATAGTTACATTCTCTTAATGAATAGAGTGATTTGTTCTAATGGTGTTTGTAAATAGGATATCATGTCCGCATCTTGTACAGCAATTAACCACGAGGAAGAATGTATGCAATGTGTTAATTATTGAAACTGTCCTACCAATTTGATTTGAAGCTGTCTCATTGCTATTTGTTTCTCAATAAAATTATGAAAAGAAAAAAAAGAAATCCACAGCCTCTGTACCTGTTTCCAGGTGCTTTAATCTGCTGAGCTATTTGGCTGGACCTTCTATTTTTTATTAAATCCACAATGTTGGTGATCTTGCAAAGGCGCTTAATACTTTGTCCTCCACAGGAAGCATGGGAATCTGACCTGCTCCTCAAATTT
This sequence comes from Octodon degus, assembly GCF_000260255.1. Classification (NCBI taxonomy): domain Eukaryota; kingdom Metazoa; phylum Chordata; class Mammalia; order Rodentia; family Octodontidae; genus Octodon; species Octodon degus. The sequence goes on from NW_004524814.1 coordinate 2,044,802, forward strand.
AGGCTCTATATCCCCAACCTAGAAGTCAGCAGTCACTAAGTCCTTTCCATTGCCTTCAGCCCATCCAGTGAGCAGTTGCACTCCACGGTGGCTGGAGAGTGAGCACCTATGGCCCAGCAGACAAGGCAGGAAGTGACTGCAGAAGACAGAGACCTCTCTGCTCTTAGAACTCCATGCAGAATTTTGTGGTACATTTCTCTTGAGAGGAAATGAGACAGATTGCAGTAGGTCAGATTGCATATGAAAGTATCCTGGACCTGTTCATTGCAAAACTCATGTGTATATTGGTTCCCAAAATCCCACACACAGACTTCTAAGGGAAAGAGTGGTTTTGGCCAGAACAGCCCAGATCTGACATCAGCCTGAGGAGTGGAAGATACAAAATGATGAGCCACATCAGAGCTCTCCATACAGAACTCTCTGGGGCTGTGCTCCTTCACTGTGATGCACCCTCACCCTGAAGTGTTTCTTGTCCTACTTTCACTTGCCCCAAACTTGCTCCGCAAAGTCGTTCTCTTCCTATCTTATGTTTAATAAAACCTAGATACCTTTTGTGCTTATTTTGTCCAATTTTTTGTTCAAGACAAGAAGAACCAAGAAATTACCTCTGGAAAGAGACTCCAGCACCCCCCAAACCTAATAATGTTGTCAACACCCTGGATTTTTTAGTTCAGGGGAGCCATGTCAAGCTTCTGACCTTCAGAACTGGTGAAGCATTACAAAAAAAAAGGTGGGGGTCTAAAAAACCTACAAACAACATCACACATAATTTCAAAACATTGAAAGCTCTCCCTCTGAGATTGAGATAGCAACAGAATGTCTGGTGGAAAATCTAGAAGAAAATTATAGAAAGGAATTTTTAGGCAGGGCACAGTGGATCACACCTATAATCCTGGACATTTGGGAGGATAAGCAGCCTGGGCAACCTAGGGGGGGAGAGAA
>NW_004524814.1:2045942-2069092 GCF_000260255.1 Octodon degus
GGAGAAGAGAAGAGAAGAGAAGAGAAGAGAAGAGAAGAGAAGAGAAGAGAAGAGAAGAGAAGAGAAGAGAAGAGAAGAGAAGGAAGGAAAAAAGTTGTAATTGGGTTGGTGGTGCATGTCTGCAATCCCAGCACTCAGAGGCTGAGGCAAAATGATCCCAAGTGCAAACTCCACTTGAGGCATATTAGCAAATAAGGGAGACTGTCTCAAAAGAAAAAAGGAAAAAAAAAGCTGGTTATATCACTCAGTGCAAAAATCCTGTGTTTGTGTTCAGTTCCCAATACTGAAAAAGAGGAAATCCAAAGTAAAATATTGCACCATATTTTTACTCTAAGAAATAATTCACAAGAAGTTATAACAAAATTTCAAACTAGTGTGGTATTTTAAGAAAGTGATTAGGCAACATATATTAAATTTTTAAATGTTTGTACCTTTTCACCCTGGAATTTTCCTTTTAGATATTTATTGCCTCTAAATCATGCTCAAAAAAAAAAATCATGCACTGATAGCAACACATATATAATACATATATTAGAAGGGAATTGTAATATCAAAATCAAAAACGAGGAAGCAGCATATATTTGCACCCCCAAAAGCTAGTGTGGTAACTGTGAGTAATTGTGAAGGCTATTCATGCCAACCAGAAAAAGAAAAACAACACAATGTGTTATATAGCTTCTGGAATGGTAAAGAAATCAATTTTTGAGGAGGGATTTTTTTCCCACAGCACTAAATATTAAAGTAAAATAAGCTTGTGATGCTTTATGTAGGGGATATTACAAACAGGATTGTTTGTTTCACTTTGGTTTTGTTATTTGAGACAGAGTCTTGCTGTATTGTCCAGGCTGGCTTTGCAATCACAGTAATCCTTCTGCTTCAGCCACCAAAGTGGCTGGAATTACAGGTATGTGCCAACACACCTGGAATTACAGGTATGCACCAACACACCTGGTATATTTCAGGATATTATAGTCATTGTTATAGCTTGTGTCAGTGTGTTCCCCCAAAACCTCATGTGGTCATGGGTAGACTTTACCAGAGTAGGCTAGATTTAGAATGTGTAATGCTGAGATTAAGGGTATGTGATTGCTAAATTATTCCACTGCTTGCTTTGGCACTCACCCTAAACAGGGTAGCCTAGATAGAATATAAAAGGGGTAGAAAGAAGCCTCTATTCTATTATAGCTTACTTGATTCTTGTTTATTGTTGGTTGGTTTGTCTTCTGCCTGCCATGAACTATTTGTCCTCTGCAATGCTCCTCTGCCATAGCACCCTGCCTTGGAACCAGACAACTATTAATTTAAACCTCTAAAAACCATTATAAGCAAAATAAATCTTTCCTTCTTAATTTGAGACATTGAGAATTTTGTCTCAGCAATGAGAAATTAACAAGACAAAATTTAGTACCAAGAGTGGGGTTGCTGTTATGACTACCACTGACCATGTGGTGGAGGAGCCTTTGGGACTGGCTTATGAGAACAGCTTGGAAAGTTTGGAGGTGTCAGCTAAAAAAGAAGCCCTGGAAAAAAAAAAAGGTAATAAATGGAAAAAAAAACCATTAAGTCCTGTAGTTACATGTGGAATAATCTGATGCAACCAGTAATGAGTTGTGAGTTCCAAAGACCTTTCATGGATCCACCCTTATGGAACTTCTGCTGGTAGCTCCCATGACTTTTCTCTCAGGCCTGTTTTGCTCCTTTTTTGCTGCTTTCCTTAGACCATTCACATTCCTGGCTTTTCTAAACTTTTGAAGTTTCCATTGAATAGGCTTCTCACTCACAGTTTTACACATGGCCCTCTCAGGCGCACATTGCCTGGCTTCCCAAGCCTTCTGAAATCTAGGTGGGGGGCCAAGGAGATGGCCCAGTGGAATAAGCGCTTTCCTGGAAAGCGCAAGGGCCTGAGTTCAATACCCAGTTCTGGAAAGAAAACAAAATTCTGACTCAGGTCTACAATTTCTAACTCTGCCAGTCAAGCAGAAGACCCAATACTATTATGGACTACTGGACTCTTTTAGAATATTTTACTGAGTTTACACACCTATAATATTCAAGTGACAGAACTAAACAAAAAAGGGGATACAGATGAATGACCATTTTGTATCTATGTATTCAAAATGGTTAGGATAGATTTATAGTTACATTCTCTCAATGAATAAAAGGACTTGTTCTAATAGTGTTTGTAAATAGGATATCATGTCTGCATCTTGTACAGCAAATAACCACTAGGAAGTGAGTATACCATGTATTAATTATTGAAAATGTCTTACCAATTTGATTTGAAACTGTCTCATTGCTATTTGTTTCTCAATAAAATTATGAAAAAGAAAAGAAATCTAGGTGGAAGCCTTCTTAATCAGAGCTTGTGCATTTTGCATGTGCCTAAAACCAATGCCACATGGAACAGTAGCCAGGCTTCTGTCTCTCTTGGTTGTAGGGGTTGAGTGCCTGGATCACTGAGCACTCTGACTCTGATTCCCAGAAACAAGTTTTCTAAGTTGTTGCCATTCTAAAACCTGGTGTGGCCATTGCCTCCATCATTCTGGAACATGGGGCTCTGTAGCTTTTTTCTCAAGACAATGACCCTCACCTTTGTGATTCTTTTTTTTTTTTTTTTTTTTGGCAGAACTGGGGATTGAACTCAGGCCCTTGCACTTGCCAAGGAAGTGCTTATTCCACTGAGCCATCTCCCCAGCATCCTTGTGATTCTGAGGCTGCAAAGGGAAAAAACCTGCCATCTCCAGTGATGTCCTCAAGACATCTTTTATACTCTCCTGTTTCCTGTCTGCAATGGAGATCCTCTTAGCTCTGTGTTTGCATTGCACAGCCTACCTAGCACTCCCTTTCTAGCCAAACTCACATCATTTTAAATCATCCTGCTGGGCTCTTTGCTCTTGACTCTCAACATATATCTGACTAAAAACAATAGCCGTGCTACTGCCTCAATATTTGACTGCTTTGACATATCTTTTGCAAGATTAAGTGGTCCACTGTGCTTAATTTCAGTCTCAGGCAAAGTCTCTAGACAGGGTAAAATGCAGACAAAGTGTCTGCCAAGCCGCAACATGAATCATCCAGAGTCCAACAACCTATACAGTCTTTCTTCCCGGCAGAATCCTCCCTATCCTGGTCTTTACAGGCAGGCTTTTTATCAGTCCTTTGGTCTTATGAGCTCTGACCAGAATCTATCAAAGAGAACATTTGAAGCTGTTCCAGTGCTTCACTTGTAGGCAACATCTCTAAAACTTGTCTATCTCTTCCCATAAGCCATTTCCAAAAGCTTGTAATCCACATGGTCAGGTTTAGCCACAGCAACAACCTCACTCGTCTGGTACCAAATTCTGGGTTTATTATATGAATTTTATTGAGAAAGAAATATCAATGAGACAGTTTCAAAACAGGTTAGTAGAACAGTTACAATAATTAATACATTGCATATTGTTGTCTTTATAGTAGTTATTCATACTACAAATGCAGACATGATATCTTGTCTAAACACTATTAGTTCAAAACTTTCTTCTCATTGAACTAAGAGAAAGTAACAGTATATCTATACTATTTTGCCAAATTCTGTCTTGGTTATCATTTACTCCTTGCTGGGACAAAATACCAACACCCAAAATGAAGGAAGCAAAGGTCTATTTAGCTCACAGTTAGTGGAGGTTTCAGTCTATTCTTGGCTGGCTGCCAGGCACAGTGGCACATGACAGTGAGCATCAGTTCATGACAGAAGAAAACAGTGCAGAGCAAATGGAAGGGCAGCAGCTGCAGCTTCTGGCCAGTGCCTCTCCCCTCCTTATATTATAAACAAGCTACCCTTGGGGTTGGGGGTATAGAACTCACACAATGTTAATGCTCTCCTCTTGCACAGGATGAGGATGTTCACAAACTAAGAATCCTGGCTTCCTACTGAGTCACTTAATTAAACTTCTAAACTTCTCAAGTTGACACAATGTATCATCCACTACACCATGAATCCAAGTTGTTGTACACTGCCACCTGATCTAAACCATCTCCATCTCCACCTGGATTTACAAGTACAGTAGGGTGATGAAGGGAACAGCAATACCACAAATGTAGGCAACCAACTGTTTCTTTTCCATAAAAATGGGTGAACTACTGAGGGCTAAAGGAGCTGACACACAAGAAGTGAGAGCCAAGGACACGACCCCAAGGAGGAAACCTTTATTAGTCCTGATTTTCTGATGCAGCCCTGGAGCTCTGGGCAGATCAAGAATTCACTCAAGTAAATGAAGACTCAGACCTTCTCAGAGTCAGAGCTTGGCTACCACCTGTGATCCTACCTTACAGGGCACTGAGAGGTAAAAGAACTCTCAGTCAGAGGCCAGCTCAGTTACACAGCAAGGTCAAGACCAGCCTGGGCTACTTGGGGAGAACCTGCCTCAAAAAACCCAAATAGGGGGCCTGCCCCTTAGCTCAGTTCTTTAAGTGGCTGCTTCAACAAAGCAGTCAGGCTCAGGTTGCTGTGGTTCGATCCCCACATCTCAAGCCAGCCAAACCTGCCCTGAAGGCATTCAGAGCAAAAAAAAAAAAAATTCCTCGGAAAACCTGTTCGGGCCCCCTCCTGTTCCTCTCTCGGACAGAAGCTTTCTTTCCCTCAATAAATACATTCTGCTCAAAAAAAATAAAATAAATGCATAAAAAAACAAATAAAACAAAATGAAAACAACACATCCCCACCTCCCACCCCACCTCAGCTCCCTTCGAGGCTTCTCCTCTTGCCCCACTGAGTTCCCTGGGTTCTAAGGTATCATGGCCCTGAGAGGGGTGGGGTCAGTGAAAGAAAATGACCAAATCCTACTACTGGAGCTACAGGCATGATTTAAGGAAAAGAGAAAGAAACATTCTTCCTTCTGACAAAAGACAAAATGACAACAAATTTTGTTGCAACGTCCTAAGCAGCCTTTGCCTGCAGCTGTGGAGTCAGGCCATGTGTCTGCATGAGCTGGGCAGAGGTAGGCAGAAGTGGGCTTCACAGACAGAAAGGAGCTGAGGGCGTGGAGCAGGGAACACAGCTGGTCAGCATGGGGTGGCATCCCAGAGAAAGAGGGAGCAGAGAGAATGTCTGTCAGGCTGGTAAAAGCTGATCTGCCTCAGGCAGGCACTTCCTTGGAAGGTCAGACAACCTACTCTGCCTCCCATCTAGGTTGTGGACCCTTAGCACAAGTGAGTCCATTTTTATTTTTAGCCAGTCTGTTGGGGCTTTGGACTGCTGAGTTCCTCCTGTAATGGCCTCCTGTAATTTTTATTTAATAGTGGTAAAACTTTCCCAGTAGAATATTATTTATAGTTTATTGTTGGTTATTTTGTTTTGGTTTGGTTTTGATATTTTAAGCAGGGGCCCCCTATATACTACAGGCTGGTCTTTGTTAGGATTTTTTGGCAGCAGCATGACTGAGCAGCAGAAGTAAAAGGGAGGGAAGCCTTTATCAACTCTGAAGCCTCAGAAATGATTGAGGGGAGGGAGTTGGGGGATCCTCTGACCTGACACAATGGACGGCTGAGACTTGATGAACTTCTGCTAGGGGCAGAGTTTGAGGGGAGGTTCAGTGGCATGCAAGGGGCTGATTGGAGGCTCCCTTGTGTGGGTGGGAAAGGTAAAAGGAAGTTGTATCCAGGGCTAGAGTGGGGAGACCAGAGGAAGTGGTCATCGGGAAGGTAAGTCTTTCGTTTTGGGATTCAGCCAAATTGAATCAGGGCCATGATAATTTAGCAGCTTATACTCAGGGAGGAACCTATTAGTCTTGAACTCATAAGTGGTCCATGGTAGCTTCAAATTGATGAGGACAATCCTGCTTCAGCCTCTTGAGAGCTGGGATTACAGGTATGCACCACCATATTCACCTATAGTTTCTAATCTTAAATAAGATTTTCCTTATAAATCTATTTCACCTAAGTAACAATTTTTAAAAACTCAGTTCAGAAGTGTTCCATTACTTTATGTTCTTTTCATGTGGCAGTATGATGTCATACTAATCTGAAAACCAATGTAACCTAAGTTCTTACTTCTATCTTTGTTTTGGGGGGCTAGGATCATATTTCTTTGACAGAGTGCTTGCCTAGCATGTCTGCGGCTCTGAGTGCAATCCCAATGCTGCAAAAGAACTTCGTTTCTTTTTTTCTTTTTCCTTTTTTTCTTTTTTTTTTTTCTTTTTTTTGCAGAACCAGGGATTGAATTCAGACCCTTATGCTTGCCAGGGAAGTGCTTATTCCACTGAGCCATCTCCCTGGCCCCAAGAACTTCATTTCTTAATTACTAAGCATCATTTTTAAGGCCAGTTTTAGATTTAAGGTAAAATTATGCACAAAGTAACATTCCCATATACATCCTCCCCTGAACATATCCTTCACCACTGACACCTATTTGTTGCAATGTATGAGCCAAAATTAACAGAGCATTATCAACCTTGGTTTTTATAGCTTATATTAAGAGGTTCACTAATGGTGTCACTCAATTCAGTATAATACAAAACAGTTTTGCTTCATTCATTCATTCATTCATTCATTCATTCATTCATTCAGGAAGGGCCTAAGCATGCATGGCTTCCCCAGCCCTGAAGTGGTACTTAAAGAATAAAAGCTCTCCCAGTCCCTAAAAATAGCCCTCAAACCCCCTTTTCCCCGTATCCTTAACTTCTCCTCTTGTTCAGATAAGCTTGGCTGCTATGTCCTCATAAGCTGAGTTGATGTCACCTTGCAGGATTCATCCAGCTCTGGCTGTGTCAAGGCTGCGATATCAATTTCTTGCCTATGTACCCTCCTCTGCTCTCTTCCCACCCTCATTTCTAAAGACCAGACCCTAGCCTTTCGTTCAGGGTTGGTTCAGCCATTTTGGTCATCATAAGGTAATGCTGAACCAATATGCACAGAAAATTCAGTAAGCCCTCCTGCTTCCCATTGGTCTCTCTGATCTCTTTCATCCCACAATAGCCTTTTTAAATAATTGTTCATTTTAAAGCCAGAGGTAGTAGCACACACCTTTATCCCAGCACTCTGAAGACTGGGGCAGGAACAGTTCAAGGTCAGCCTGCAGTACTTAGTGAGACTCTCTAAAAAAAAAAAAAAAAAAAAGGCCACAAGGAACATAGGATTGTTGGGAGTGGTGATGTACCTTGTCCAGTTCAGCTCTTAAAACTCACATCTTAAAACAACAGAAGCAGGAAGGTCTCTCTGCCCTCTCCTCCTGCTCCCCTAAGCAGATCCTACAACAGACCTTCCAGGAGGGCCTCATGAGCTGGCAGGAAATGAAGGCTTTTATCTTCCAAGACAGGAGGATGCTAGGATGCATCTGCCTGGGTAGGCTGGCAGCCTCTGTCTGGCTCAGTGCTCTTGGTGGCATTCCCTCTGCACTTTGCTTTGGCATGGCTGTCCTTACTGTGCCAAATGCACACATGCTGCCCCATTTCTTTGAGTTTAATGCTGAGGCCTCTGTATGGCATGAAACTGCATTAAATACATTTGCATGATTTTCCTTTGTGAACCTGCCTTTTGGTATAGGTCCTGGGGTGAATCTTGAAATAAATAAAGAACATGTTACTTTGTTTCTTGTACACACTGTATGGGCAGAAGTTGAAACAATGCCAACCCTTTAAAGGGCTGAAAAGGAATGGTAAATTTGGATGTGAATCAGTGTCTTACAGGGGTGGAGGAGCTGCCCCAAATCCTGGTTCTAGAAGACTAGTGCCACAGAGTCACAAAGTCACCTCCTTGTCATATGCCCAGATCTTGGAGCTTCCTCACTGGGAAACTGGGCAAACCCTGGGTACCAAGCCTTCACCCTAAGAGCCTTGCCCCTTCCGGGCTGGGACATGACCATCCATGGTTGGTGCTCAGCAAGAAGGAGGATTTGGAGAACTGATCAATCACTTGTTTCTTGTGTTGTCTTGGCTAGGCTAGAACTCGCAGTCCTCCTGCCTTAGCCTCCCAGAGTGCTAGATGATAGGCACATTCCATGACAACAGGGCCCAGGCATGCATCTTGAATGACTCCACTTCTCCAGGTATGCTCTTCCCTTCTACTCACTTGGGCCTCCATTTTAAGGGCCACTTTTGGTTTTGAACCTCCAATGCTGCACTGTAGGCTTAGTGTTAGGAGCAGCTGAAGCTATAATTTAATCATACGTGGGAGTGCAGGACAAAGCCAGCGTGCAGAAAGCAGTCAAGCTTCCTCAGTCTTGAGAAAAACATCCTGCCTGGACAATTTTGGTCATTAGTTGCTAGGCAACCTTGTGTCTCCTGATACTAACTTTGCAAAGTCATAAATAAATGCCCCTATGTTTCTTTGAGTCCTTTGCCAATCAGGCATGGCCACCTCCTGACCAAGCATTTGTCTTCTTGGCTGCCGTTTCCTCATTCCTGATGCCAATTCTCCCTAAGGTACACCAAGAAACCAGCAAGTCAGTGGCCACACAGAGCCCTCTCTGTCAGCACACAAGCCAAGTAAACACATTATTGTCCCTGCCTCTGAGTACGGGACAACAGCACACATAGGGGCTGTTGGCATTTAGGGATAAATAAGTGGGCTTGGGGTTGCAGCTTGGGCACTCCTCTCTGAAAGGCTCACATCACTACCCTAGCATATCCTCATCTTTGCCTAATTCTGTCACCTAAGATTCTGTTAGGCCATTTCCTTTTCTTTTTATTTATTTATTTTTTTTTTAATGACACAAGGTCTGCACTCTGTAGCCCAGGCTAGCTATGAACTTGCAAAGATCCTCCTGCCTCAGTGCCCCAAATGCTGGGATTACAGACATGTACCACCATGCCTGGATACTTTACTATTTTTGAATAAAATCACTAAGAATATTGTCAATTTGTTTTGTTTTGTTTGTTGTTGTTGTTCTTGTAGTTGTTTTGTAATCTCGGCTCTTCTTGATCTTACAGCAGTACTTCTGCCTCAGCCTCCTGCATACTGAAATTATAGGTGTGTACAACTGTGACTGGCTCTAATTCTGCCCTACTAAATAGGCTATATCTCACTGACTTCAAGTTGCATTTGTTTATTTATTTTTGGCACTGGAAATCGAACTCAAGACCTTGTACTTACCAGGCAGGTGCTGTGCCACTGAGCTATATCCTCGGCCCTAGTTTGTTTGTTTATTGCAATTCTGGCAACCAAATCCATGACTCTACATATTAGAAGCAGCTAAATTAGAAATTAAAAGACAGAGTAGAGCTTTTGAGGAAGCACTATAGAAAATAAAGCACAGCAAAATTTTGGCTGACGGAAAAACAAATTCTGGCTAGAGGTACATCTGAAGAAGGCAAGATCTCAATAAAGTCACCATGGACAGATTTCTGCACTATCCTTCCATAAAGGATAAATGGAATTTCAAGCTTACACGGGGGCAGGGCTAGGCAGATGGCTCAGTGGAATAAGCACTTGCCTGGCAAGCGCAAGGGCCTGAGTTCAATTCCTCGATCCATCAAAAAAAAAAAAAAAATTACACAGGGACTGGTTCTATATCCTTTGGGGATTGCCAACACACCATAAACTGTTATTTTCCTAGGGGTGGACCACTTTCCTCACCCACTAAGACTAAAGACAAGACAATATGTTTGGATTCCACAGATTTCCACCTCTCCAAACACATAAAAGATCCCCAGTTTCCAACTGTGTGGGGCTCCATTCTCTCTCTCTCTCTCTCTCTCTCTCTCTCTCTCTCTCTCTCTCTCTCTCTCTCTCTGAATCTCTCCCTCCGTTCACCTCCATTGTCCCTAGGAAAGCATTCTTCAGTTTGGGGAACTAGAACTTGACACACCTGACCTCTATCAGGGTACGAGTTGTGTCTCTCAGAACCTTGCACACTGGGCAAGCACTCTGCCTCCAGCTGGATCTCACCAAATGTTTTGGGGTGATGCTCACCTGTGGGGTGTGCCTGTGGCCACAGCCAGCACTGCACCTGTCTTGCACCATGACTTCCCAGACTCATATTGGTATATCATGGTGAAAGTTAGTGTCCTACCTGGCATCTTTTCCACCGTTGGCCTCCTTAGTCACTATGAAGCTACCTGAGAGGTTAAGCCAGTAGGACTGTATAAGCTCCTGAGTTCAAGATTCGCCAGGACCCTGTCCCCAAAAGAAAATTCCAGGATCCCTTTGTGCAGCCCCTGGACAAGACACAGCACCAAACACCTCCTGGTTCTCTGTACTGGATTATACCCTGCCTTGCCCCTGCCTGACCTTGATTTTGCCTTGCAATAGTCAGTGGTCACTGGCATCTGGCTTCCCTCAGGCCTTGGCTATCAGGGAACCTGGGTCAGAGAAGGGTTCTGGAGCAGGGGTTTCCATGGGCCCCCTAGGATCTCAATTACAGGAAGATGACCCTCACTGGCCCTGGGTCCAGGAAGCCTTCCTTCCTGTGTGGTGGTGGGGACAGCACTGCATCCAGCATGGCTCTCAGAATTACTCGGGGTGGGGGTGGGGTGGACAGTGAGAGTATGGAAAGATAAAGATAAGAGACAGAAAGCTGAGGTCAGGTGGAGCCCTCACTCTGGATGGGAGGGAAAGAACTGTTCAACCATTGTGCCATGTTTACTATACTTGGCAGGTTGCTATCAGGTGACAAGGCCTTTGAATAGCAGTCCATTGCTTGTAGTGTCTCAGGACTTGATGTTCTCTTGACTGAAGTAGTTTGTTTATGTGGCTTGCCTTGAGTGCTTTTTGTTCTCAGATAGGGCTTGCCTTGCACCCACATGAGATCAGTCTCCACATTTAGCTGCTCCCTACAGGACAGCCTCTGCACACTGACACTGCTTAGTTCCCCACACAGCACAAAGGGGTTTGAATGTACAGCCCAAAGTCACATTGAGGCCTGCCTAGTATCACACAAGAGTCTTGTGCCAAGGCCGCCAAGGGCTTGGGCTGGGTTCTCAAGCAGTTTGACTCTTATGCCAAGGGACACCAAGGGGGACATGTGACAGGACAGGGGAGGTAAGACAGTGCATGGATGCCTTCAACCCCAGCTATTCCAGAGGCTGAAGCAGGAGGTCTCTGAGTTGAAGGCCAGCCTGGGCAACTTAGCAAGACATCATCTCAAAATAAATAAAAAGTTCTAAGGATGAAGCTCAGTAATTAGACACTGGGCAAAACCCAGGTTCAATCCCTTACGTGTCCAAAAACAAATGAACAAACATCATCTATAACAAAAGCTAGGCATAGGGCCAGGGATTGAGCTAAGTGTTGCAGCACCTGCCTATCAAATGTGAGCCCCTGAGTTTGACTGCTGGCACCAAAAGAGAGAGAGAGAAAGAGAGAGAGAGAGAGAGAGAGAGAGAGAGAGAGAGAGAGAGAGAACAAGAGAGAAAGTGCTGAGAATAGTCTTGGTGAAATACAGATACATTTAACCTCCTGAGTTTGAATGAGCGCCCAGTGGTTACTAGATTGTGTTGCTCCAACAGCAGCACACAGGAAGTAGGAGGCTGAGGCAGGCTCAAGATGAGGTCAAGGCTAGCCCAGGCTACATAGCAAGTTCAACTCTGGCCTGGACTCCACAGGGAGACCTAGTCTAAAAACAAAAACAAACAAAAAAAAAAGAGGCCCAGTGGTACAGGGCTGCAGATAAGCAAAGGAAAAGAGTAGTGTTAGAGAAATGCTCATGTGCAGGAGCATTTGGGTTTTAATCATACTCAGCCTGCTTAGAGTTCATTTAGTCGTTTTATTTTTGGCAGAACTGTGGATTAAACTCAGGCCCTTATACTTGCCAGACAAGTGCTTAGTGTACTGAGCCATCTCCCCAGGCCCCATCATCTCCCCGGCCCCCTCATTTAGTCTTATAACTGCTTCAAGCACACCATCCTACATTAGAATGCTTGAAATAACATCTTCAACTCAAAAACATCAATAATCTCTAGGCAACACATTTAGGCCCTCTTAGAAATTTGAACAAAAATACAATTACACCCAGAAGTAATGCTAATGTATTAAAATTACAAAACAACAGTTCTTACATTTAAGAGTGTACAAGAATCACCCCAGATGCTTGTTAACAACGTAGATTGGTGGCTCTTCCTCCAAAGAGGTTTTTATTCAGATGAGACTGGGAATTGCATGTGTGCCACATCCAGCCCAGCTCTCAAATTCTCAGAGTAAAGGACAGTAAAGGATGAAGAAATAAAGAGTCCAGAAACAGAAAATTGAGGTCAGGTGGGCCCTCCCCTTGGATGGAAGAAAAGAACTGCTCAATGACTGTAGCTCATTTATTTATATATCCTGCAGGTTAATGTCACATGGCACCCCTCTGCTAGCAACCTGTTTGCTAGGACTGCCTCGGCTTCTCTCTGTTCTCCTGGCAGAACAGTTTGTTTACATGGCTCACCTCGGGAGTTCGCAGCGTGTGATTGATCTCCAGCTTGAGCCACTCCCTACACATGTGAAGTAAGTTCTCCAGAGGATTTGATACAGACCATTTGTATTAAGTATCTATTGCTGCATAACAGAGTACCCAGATTTACCAACTTTGAAGAGCACACAGTCGGCATCTGCACAATTCCAGTGGGTCAGGATCACTGGCAAGCTCAGCTGAATGATGCCGACTCAGGGTCCCACACATGTTGTGGTTGTGCTGTGCACACTATGTGAAGAGCTCCATGTATCCTAGGCTCTGGGAATCTGACTTCCAAGTTCCTGCTCACACTGTTGCCCAGAGCCTGCAGCCTCTGCCACGTGGCCCTCTCCTCACAGTGACTGTCCGCACAATGGCTACAGGTAGAGAGGAAGATAGGAAGAGAGGGTAAGAGAGAGGGTCCAAGATGAAAGCCCCTATCTTTGAAAACCTAACCTCAGAAGGACGTGCCCTGACTCTTGCATATCCTGTTCTCACACAGCATGAGGGGGCCCAGCAAGCAAGCAGGTCATGGCTGCCCTGGAGGCGGCCTCCTCATCACATGTTGAACACTTTTAGCCAATAAATGATCATCATCAGCTCATACTAAGAGCTTCTTCATTCTATAGGAGAGGTGGTGCCTTGGTTACTTTTCACCTGTTGCTGGGACAAAATACCCAACACCCAAAATTAAGGAGGGAAGGGTTTATTTAGCTCACAGTCTGTGGAGGTTTCAGTCTATACTCAGCTGGCTCCAAGACAAACCACAGCGGCTCATGGCAGGAGAAAACAGTGAAGAGCAAAAGGAAGGACAAAAGCTGTAGCTTCTAGCCAGCCTCTCTTCCCTATATTTTAAACAAACAACCCTGGTGCTGCAGGTGTAGAACTCACACAATATCCCTGCCCTTCTCTTGTACAGGATGAGGATGTTTACAAACTAAGAATCCCAGCTCTCTGCTGACTCACTTAATGAAACTTCTAAATTTTCCAAGTTGACACAATGTATCAACCAGTACAGCTAGGAAGGACCAACACGTAAGAAGAAGATGGAGGTGGTTGAGATGGGAAAGAGGGTTTTGGAAGGAGGAGCAAGAGCACCCCAGCACTTTCCACTTCCACTTGGAGAGAGTCCAGACCTGAATATAAACATTACGTGTGCTGTGTAACGGGGGAACAGACTTCAGTATCAACAGTAGAACAAGAGCTATAAATGACAGTTCATCAGGCAGCTAAGAAAACTCAGCCTGTGTTCTGTTTTGTCATTTACAAGATACAGGGTTTGTGTCAGTATGAGATGGCCCCTTGGAGCACTGTGATGAGACCCAGAAGTGGGAGGGTGAGCATCACTCACCCTCCAGCATTACTGATCAAAGGGAGGACAATCACTTCCCTTAGGGCCTGCTGGTCAGGAACCCTTGGCCTCTGGCTTCTTTGTTCCTATACTGCAGCTACCAGGGTAGGGTGATACATGTGTATAATCCCAGCACTCCGGAAGTTGAAGCAGGAGGATCATTGCAAATTTGGGGCCAGCCTGGGCTACATAGTGAGTTCAGGACCAGACTAAATTATACATTGAGAACCTGCCTCAAATCACAAACCAACCAACCTTAGTTACAACCAATACTGGATGCAAAATATGAAAAACGTATTTTTCATATTATGAAAAAAATATGAAAACTCCAGCTATTACAGTATTCCTTTTTTTTTTCTGAGACAAGGTCATACTATGTAGTTCAGGCTGGCTTCAAAGACATTAAGAAGCCTAGGCTGGCCTTGATTTAGCACTGTGTGCCTGGTGGTGTGTGTGCCAAGTGTGTGTGTGGTGGTGTGCACCTCCCAAGTACTGAGATTACAGGCGCACACCACCAGGCTCAGCTTGGTTTTGTTTTAATGGGCTCTTGATCTTACCTCAGCCTCCCAAGTGCTGTCACAGGCTTGTGCTACTACCCCTGGCTTATTTTATTATTTATTTGTTCGTTTTTTGTCTTTTTGAGATAAGGTCTTGCTATGCAGATTAGGCTAGCCTTGTTTGTTTTTGAGACAGGGACTCGCTAGGTAGTGCATGTTGGCCTTGAACTCCCTTATATAATATAGGCTGGCCTTGAATTCACAGAGATCCTCTTGCCTAAGCCTCCAAAGGGCTGGGATTACAAGTGTGTACCACCAGGCCTAGCTGTTCTTTTAATATCAGGCTTCTGCCCTTCATTTTATCAGCTAAGCTAATTTGTGGGTTTACAGTGTTATTAAGGATTGAGGAGGTGATAGAATGATAAAGAAACATTAACAAATTTAGGGAGTAAAAAGATGGATAAACTTGGGCAACCTGTGTGTGTTTTAAGACAGGATCTCCTTACCCTCAAATTCAGATTCTCCTGTCTCAGCCTCCTGAAAGCAGTGTGTACCACCAACCACATCTTGCACTTATTTTTATTTTGAGAGTGATGCTAAGTTGCTACACTGTCTGGTTTGCCTTGAATTTGTGATTCTTCTGTGTCAGTTTTGCAGAATACTGAGATTATAGGTGTACACCACTATGCCCTGCTTATGCTTATGGCATGCATTTTAAGAATGCTAAATCTGGGGCCTGCCCCTTAGCTCAGTTGTTTAAGTGGCTGCTTCAACAAAGCAGTCAGCCCCAGGTTGCTGTGGTTGGATCCCCACAACTCCAGCCAGCCAAACATGCTCTGATGGCATTCTGAGCCAGCCAAAAAAAAAAAAAAAAAAAAGAATGCTAAATCTTTGAATTATCTCCACACATATCCACTTGGGGAGGAATAAACATGATCATGTCTAATAAGTGTGCACCGGAGACCGTGGCTTATGACCCACAGGCAGCCAGAAGGTCCCTGCACCCATGGGGTGGCATGTGTGGCTCACCATTGGCCTGAGCACTAGGCCTACACTGTCAGAGGAGCCATGGGGTCTGGAGATCAGAAGGCTGGCAGCAAGGCCAAATTGGGGATGGTATACTGAAGCGTGTCTATCCCCAGGAGGGGATGTGCCCTCAGCCTGAGCTGCTGCAGTCTGGGACTAGCCCTTCTAATAGCTCCCTGATCTGTAAGGGCGGCCACAGGGCTTTCTCTGCACCCCCAAAACCAGAGTAAGCGGTGCTCTGAGACACTCAGTGTGTGGCCTTTTCTTAACATGCCACATACAGTTAGCACAAAACAATTTATACAAAAGAAGAGATGGGTGCAATGATATTGGCCTATAATCCCAGCTATTCAGGAGGCTGAGGCAGACGGGCTGCAAATGGATGGAGGGTTTAGGTGATTTAGTGAGAGCCTATTTCAAAAAAATATATAATATAATATAATAAAAAAATGGGCTAGGGGTGTAGCTCAGTGGAAGAACACTCTTTGAGTTCAACCCTCAGAAACACAAAATAATAAATTAATAAACTGCTAAGTAAAGTAAGGTTAGCTGGGGATGGTGGCACATTCCTATAATACCCACACTTTTGGAGTCTGAAGCAGGATTATAAATTCAAGCTGAATCTGAGCAATTTAAAAAGATTCTCAAAAATCTCAAAATAAAAAAAAGGAGGGCAGGTATATAGCTCAGTGGCATAAGTGCCTGCCTGGCAAGCCCAAGGTCCTGAATTCAATTCCCAGTTCAAAAAAAAAAAAAAAAAAAAAAATGAGACTGGGCGTGGTGGTGCACCCCTATAATCCCAGCACTTGAGAGACTGAAAACAAGAGAATTACTACAAGTCAGAGCTACATAGTGAGACCCTGTAGGCCCTGTCCTAAATACAGAAAGAAAAAAAGATCAGTGAAAAAAATAAACTGGGGATGTAACTGAGTGCAAAGACCTTAGGTTCAGGCCCCCATACTGATATATGCATGATGTAATTATATATTTATGTATGGTATAATGATAGGGAAGTAAGCAAAGAGTTAAACTTGTGCATATGTGTATTACTCTTTTGCAAAATTTTTTCTTTTTGGTATGGAGGTCTTACCTAGGGCTTTTGTATTAACCTACAGCTGCAGCCTTCTGTTTGTTTGTTTTTACACAGGGTCTGGCTATGTAGTTCAGGTTGGCCTCAAGCTCATTATGCAGCCCAGGCTGGCCTTAAACTCCTGGTGTTCCTCATGTCTCAGTTTCCTGTCAGCTGGGACGAAAGGTGTGTGCCTCCAGGCCCTGCTCTAAACTCTCTGTGGAGACCTCTCCTTCCATCCCCATCATGGGAGTCAGCACTATCATGGTCCATGTACCCTTCTTTTTTTAAAAAAAAAAATGTATATTTTATTTTGTACAGTGTCAAAATGTAGCTGAAACTCAGAGTGATCCTCCTGTCTCAGCTTCCCTAGTCCTGGGATTATAAGAGTGCATCACTATGCCCAGTTTCAGTGGCCGGCTCAGCAAGGGGGCCAGTATGGAATGCAGTACTGGGGATCAAACCCAGGTCCTTGAGCTTGCCAGGGAGGTGCTTAGATGGCTAAACTATCTCCCTGGCCCCCATGTACTCCTCTTGCTCCTGGGTCTCCAGAGGCTTTCTGCTCTTTCTTCCTCATAAGTATCCTCAAAGCCCCTTTTCTCCACTGCCTTCTCAGAGATCATAATTAGCAAGCAGTCAAGTGCGTGGGCCTCAAGAGTTCTCCTGGATGGGACACTGAAAACCAAAAGAGCTGTGGGGTGGATCAAGGATGTAGTCAGAAACTTAGCTCTAAGGTGGTAAGCAATAGCAATTTAAAAGTTGTTCAGGGGCCGGGAAGATGGCTCAGTAGAATAAGCACTTCCCTGGCAAGCGCAAGGGCCTGAGTTCAATCCCCGGTTCCACAAAATAAAATAAAAAAATAAAAGTCATTCTGAGGATTAAGTAAATTATAATTAACAAGCGTCATGGAGAGTTGGGCATGGAGGCTGAGGCAAGAAGATTGCTGTGAGTTTGAGGCCAGGATACATGGTAAGTTCAAGGCCAGTTTAAACTCAGAAAAAATTTCAAACAAACAAATGAAAAAAAGATTTCTTCAAAGGGATCTTTAAGGGCTGGGGACATGGCTCAGCAGAATAAGTGCTTGCCTGGCAAGCACAAGGGCCTGAGTTCAATCCCTGGTTCTGCCAAAAAACAAAACAAAACAAAACAAAAAACCCAAAAGGATCTTTAGCAGGTACTTGAACTTGTACTTGCTGTGCAGTGGGAGTACTTAGGTATTTCAAAGACTGTTGGAAACAGTACAGACACTGTACTGATGACCTGGATCTTCATGATGGGCTGTATTGGAATCAAACAGGACAGGTAATGAATGGACTCTAGGGGTCTGTGAAGTCACCTGCTACCATTTCCCTGTCCCTGTCCTCTAACAGAGCTGAGGTGGACATGTGCAGCAGGCAGTTCAAGCCACCTACACGCTGGATGACGTGGTGATAGCCACCATCGTGGGAAGCCAAGTCAAAGCCTTCACAGTGTTCTTCCCACCTGCCACCACCCTGTGGAGTGTGACAGAGATCAGCACTCCTCTTACAGAGCCCCTCTCTATTCAACATGCTGATCTGTGCCTTTGTAGAATCAGATGGGTCTTCAGATGATTGCTAGCTCAAACCCAAGATAGCCTGACCCCAGCTGCTTAGCCAGCTGCATCCAGTGCAGCTCTTGAAGTTGAGGGGTGTGGGCACAGTGAGAGAATGGAGAAGAAATATAGAAACAATATACAGAAAGCTGAGATCAGGTGGAGCCCTCTCCACATGGGAGGAGAAGGAACTGATGAAACATGGCAGTGCATTTATTTATATGTTTAGCAGGTGTGTATCAGGTGAAACCCCTTTGCCTAACAACTAGCTCACCTCTCATGCTGCATGTTCTTGGGGCTAGAACACCAGTTCACCTGGATACCCATGTCCTTAGGTGTAGGGATCCATTGGTCTTACTGTGAACGGTTCTACCCGCAGACACATGGTGACAGGAATGAGAAAGATAGACAAGAAGACAAAAGCTGGGCTAGGTTGTCAGTAGTCTGCCTGATGGGCAAGACTCATGTGCCAGCACAATGAAACCTGTGTTTATTTATACCTTTTGCAAAGTTAGTAACACATGACTAGTGACTAGTAGCTGACATTAACCAGTCAGGATGCTTATCTCAGGAATGAGGTAGCTTGTTTGCTTTACGCACTGAGGCCTAGTCCAGTCTGTATACCTGATTTTCCAGCTTCTGTGGCTCCCTACATATCCCCCTTTTTTGTTTTGTTTTGTCAGAGATGGGTGTTCCAGTGCAGTTAGATAAGCTGTATTTGGAGAAGTCTTCAGAGGACCTTTTCATATTTGATGCCAGATTGTAGTTACTTGAGTTCAGCTATATAGCCCTATGTAATCCAATAATCCATAATAGTAGTAAATTTTCAGCACAGCTGGTAATTGTCAGAAGTTGATGACTTGAACCTTTCACAATGTAGTATATTACTTTTCATACCTTATGGTTATACTTTCCTGCTTAATGGTTAAGACCAAGTTAAAGCAAGACTTGTAAAACTACAAATGTAACTTTTGCTATCTGATAAGATCAGTTAAATCTCCTCAGAATTTGCCTTGAAGCCATGTACAGCACCTCTTAAGATCTTCTGTCAGTGTCAGCCATCTGGATGAGTTACAGCCATTGCTTGACCAATTTGTTATCTGAGAAAGCCTGAGAGATTTTTTTCTTTCTAGGTAACTCTCCTTAGGCACACTATACATCATCAATCACTTTTCTCTGTGGCCCCATAATCTCCTTGATCAGAAAATTTGGGACACAACTGAGTTACAGGATATCACAACAGAGGTTCTCTTACGTCCTGAGTCCTCACTGACCTAGAAAGGGTAGGGCCAAAATATTGGCTACCCTTTTAGTCCATCCATCTCTCTAATTTTTGGTCTGAAAACTTTAGTTGTTAAATATCCAGGAGAGAAGTTTAATGACATTATTACCCTGTAACAGAGGCAGTTAAGCTTAACATTACTCCCCTATCTGACTATCAAACACCTTAGACAAAAAATGGAACGGTTATTTTCCAACAACCATGAATATTCTAATATTTAAATCCTTATAAAATGTAAGAAAAACAAGAATTATACATTTTTACACAGAAATGTAGAAATCAAACCATATTCATTGTAGCAGGACAATCCTATGACTTTATGATATTGTTACATTTTCATTTTGACAGAACATAACCCTTTTAAGCAATCTTCTCAATCTAATACATAAGAATTTTTTGCCTAACTAATTATCCTTAAAAGGGATATACATCACAAGGCTTTTTCTTTCTCTCCTCCCCTTTTTTTGCATTTGAAAGAAAGTCTTATTATAACAAGCAATCTTCCTTTAACATTTTAGAAGACCTGTACACTTAGAATTATGGATACACTTAAGATACTGTGAGATTAAAAATAATGAGTTACCATATACATGTGTAAACCTGCTTCTTTCTTTCTTTTCCTTTTTTTTTTTTTTTTGGCGGAACTGGGGATTGAACTCAGGTCCTTGTGCTTGCCAGGCAAGCACTTATACTACTGAGCCATCTCCCCAGCCCCTGTTTCTTAATTTAGTTGAATACCAAAACCATTTTTAAGAGAAAACCCAATCATGATTTTAGTGAAAGACTTTTATCTTTAAACCAATGATCAATTTATTCAGGGCATCTCTTAAGAGACTATAGAGTTTATTGAGAACTCCTCATTAATGAACAAAAAGTTTGGTCACACCTCTCATTCATCAGTTGGACTCCTCTCTGAATTATTTGTCCCCACTTTAAGGAATTTTTGTTTAATTAATTTAAACTTTTCAGTAAACTGTGTATAAACCAACTTTGATATCACTTAGACCAGCTGATAACTTAGGAAAAAGTGTGCTTTTAAATCTATACTCCAACTCTTTTGAGTCCTCCTTTCCAAGATGATGAAAATAAAAAGCAACAGTCATGCCAAAAAGAGTTGCAGTCATATGCAGCCTATTCACTGCACGATCTGCATCTGGTGGGTACCCAAGGATAAGGCTATTAAGAAGTCTGTCATTCAGAATATAGTGGAGGCCGCCACCCTCAGGGACATTTCCAAAGCAAGTGCCTTTGACAGTTATGTGCTTCCCAAGCTGTATGTGAAGCTGCATTACTGTGTGAGTTGTGCCATTCACAGCAAAGTGGTCAGAAATTGATCTTGTGAAACCTGCAAGGACCGAACACCTCCACCCCAATTTAGACCTGCTGGTGCTGCTCCATGACCTCCACCATAGCCCATGTAAGGGGAGCTAGGTCTTAATGGACTGAAGAAAACTCTCTTGAGAAAGAAATAATAAGTTGAATGCTATACTTTACAAAAAGAAGTCTATACTCCAAATTGTAGTATTATGAACAAATGATAAACAAATTAAAACAAACAAAAAAAGGGAACAGATGTTCACAGGTTGACACACACATAAACAAATACACCATACACACAAATAACCATCTTGTGGGCTAGAGAGATAGCTCATAGAATAAACACTTGCCTGGCAAGTGCAAGGGCCTGAGTTCAATCCCCAGTTCAAAAAAAAAAACCTTTACAAAATTATGAGTGCATTCAACTATATATTTCTGGTCAGATTACCATTCTCTGGGAAACCACAAGCATACCCTCTCCCCTTGGTTAGTAGTGGACTGGGTCCCTTCCATTGTCCAGTATGGAGATCTCACCAAAGGACCCTTTTTATCCTCTTTGCTCTTATTTGATGGAATTGTCCAGTAGAATAGGTGCTTGCCTGGCAAGCACAAAGTCCTGAGTTCAATCCCCCATACTGAAAAAAAAAAAAAAAAAAAAAAAAAAAAAAAAAAAAAACCCTAAGAGCCTTAAATAAAATGACAGTTTGATGGAATTGTCTTTCTGCTGCTGTACTTTCATCTTTTGTAGAATTTAAAAAGTTAATAGTGTCTTATTTTGAACAACATCACTTAACAATTTTTCAGGCCTGTGCTTGAGTCAAATAAGACAGTTTGTATAAGGTAGAAGCATTTTGATGAAAAGTGGCATGAGATGCAGAAGCTTGTTGAATAGTAGCTGAGGGAGTAACAGTTTTGTATGGAGTATGTGGCATGTGTGGCCATTGTAAAGAGCCCTGAGATAGCCAAAGAGCCCCAGTGGGCATATACTGAGTGGGGAAAATATTTTAAAATGTTGGCAAAGATGGGTCAACTCTAGAGAGGTGAGCATTACAAAACCTGATTAACTTGATATTCCAGGCAGTCTTAGCCTCTGGTGTAAGTGTTCTTTTTAGAAGTAGGGGCAAGTCTCCCTTGAGAATGTCAAAAGAGAGGACTTAACTCCTGAACAGTTAGCTTAAGAGCTGGGTGGAGTCAATTAATGTTATCAAGTACAGTCTGAAAATTGCTTAGGGTTGCAAGATGTCTAACCTGGTTCTGAACATTTTAGGGCACAATTTGCCTCTGTTGAATAAGGTGTCCCAAATATGAAACGGGTGCCATAGTTTGCACTTTTTCAAGGGCTATCACTAGACCTGCATTGTGGAGGGTATCATTTAGTTGGATAAACATGAGATGTAAAATGGATGGGGATTCATGTGCCAAGAGAATGCCATCTACATAATAGAGAATGTAGGCAGATGGATAGGCCTCTCATATTGACCAAATGGTTGTAGCCACAAATTCTTGGCACAGGGTTGAGCTATTCACCATAGCTCATGGTAGACAACACCATTGAAAACAGCACATAGGGGCCAGATCATTAATAGAGGGTAAACAAAAGCAAAATGTTAAAAAAATAAAAAATAAAATAAAAGCAAAACGTTTTTTATCTTCAGGGTGGAGAGGGATAGAAAGGAAATAACCTTTTTAATCTAATCACCTTAAGAGGAAAATGTAGAGATCCAGCCCAGGCCCAGTGAGCATGTACCCCACTACGCAGTCCCCCCACTCCCACCCAGTGAGTAAGAACTTCTGCCGTGTTCTTGGGACCCCCAGATCCAGTCCTAGCCCAGGCCCGGGGAGTGTGTGGGAGAGCTTCTTCTCCTCCCTATTCCACCTTGTCCCCATCAGACTAAGTTCAGGCCTGGCATATAGGTCTGGGGTGAAACTCTGAAGCCGCAGTCCCTGCAGAGAGAGTAGGGGACAGAACCACCCAGCTAGTCCAGGAGGAGAACATCTTGCCAGAGGGACACAACAGGTTCACTCCCAAGGTCAGCAGTGGGAAGTAGCTGAGCACAGCAGCCAGACCCAAGCCAGGTACAGCTGGATAAATTCAAACTTTATAGATCTGGACCTGAACTTCAGTAGGTGCTAAGGTTATGACTGCACCAAAGCTCTACAACAAAGGTCAGAAGACAGTACTATACAAAATGACAATGAGAAGGAGCAAAATGCAATTTCAGACCCCAAGTCCACCCATAACAAGTGCAGAGGACACCAACACAGAACAAATTGGGAATCACAAAGGTGAAATCAATGAATCAACAGCTTCTGAAATAAAGAAACAACTGCAGAAAGGTATAGAGGAAATCAGATTAGAAATGAAAAAAAGAAATCCCTGAATTAATAGAATCTGCAGTAAAGAATCAAATGCAGAAATATGTGGAGGAAAACCAATACCCACCCAGAACAAGTGCAGAAGACCTTAGCTCAGCTGAAATGTATGAATTTATAGTGTCAATAGTAAATAAACAACAGCACAAAGTAATAGAGGAACTCAGAGGGGAATTATTTTCTGAAATAAAAAAAGAATGAGGATCAATGGAATAGACTAGTAGATGCAGAGGCCTCCAGGAATGCACTCAGCCACCTGATCTTTGACAAAGGGGCCAAACACACTTACCAGAAGAAAGATAGTCTCTTTAACAAATGG
>NW_004524814.1:2073460-2083082 GCF_000260255.1 Octodon degus
AAAAAAAAAAGAAGTAAAGTCATGTTGTTATGTTGAGCTATCAGGGACTCAGGTCAACAACTTCTTACATTGCCACTCAAGCGGAAGACCCAATACTATTATGAAACTACTGGACTATTTTGGAATATTTTGCTGAGTTCACACCTATAATATTTAAATGACAGAACTAAATGAAAAAAGGGGATACAGATGAATGACCATTTTGTATCTGTGTATTCAAAATGGTTAGGATAGATATATAGTTGCATTCTCTTAATGAATAGAGGGATTTGATCTAATAGTATTTGTAAATAGGATATTATGTCTGCATCTTGTACA
The DNA here is from genome assembly GCF_000260255.1 of Octodon degus. Classification (NCBI taxonomy): domain Eukaryota; kingdom Metazoa; phylum Chordata; class Mammalia; order Rodentia; family Octodontidae; genus Octodon; species Octodon degus. The sequence goes on from NW_004524814.1 coordinate 2,073,779, forward strand.
ACAAATAACTACTAAGAAGACAGTATGCAATGTGTTAATTAATGAAACTGTCCTACCAATTTGACATGAAACTGTCTCATTGCTGTTTGTTTCTCAATAATATTATGGAAAAAATAGGATAGATATATATATATACCTACTTCCTCTTAGTTCAGTTAGAAGAAAAATTTGTACTAATAGTGTTTAGACAAGATATTATGTCTGCATCTTGTACTATGAATAACTACTATGAAGACAACAATATGCAATGTATTAATTAATGTAACTGTCCTACTAAACTGTTTTGAAACTGTCTCAATGCTGTTTCTTCCTCAATAAAATTAATATAAAAAAATAGGAAAATGTAAAACTTTTCTTTTAGTGTCAATTATAATGGAGGCAACCACTCTACTTCCTGCTTTTCTGCTAAACGATATTCCTGGAGAAATGACCTTTTGTACCTTTCCAGGTAGACAACCCTAGTCAAAGCTTGGTTTAAGATTAACATTATACCTTCTTGGGGCCGGGGAGATAGCTCAGTGGAATAAGCACTTGGCTGGCAAGCGAAAGGACCCGAGTTCAATCACTGGTTCCAAAAAAAAAAAAAAAAAAAAAAAAAAAATTATACCTTCTCAATCAAGTTCAGAAGTCTGAATAATCTTATAAAGACATCAATGTATTTATCAGGGTCATCTAAAGATTTTTTAAGATCTGACTTTATCTGTTTTAGGTCACAGAGAAAAAGGCACATAAACTCTGGAAGTTCTAAATTGCCTTTTTACTTGTTTAAAGGATATTATCTTTGAGGAGCTTGTCGAAATTCAGCTAAAAATGGGTGTAGCCTTATAGAGGCCAGGATTATAGCTATTCTAGAAGCCCACACTCTTTAGAAAGGCAAACAGGGGAAACCTTACTTTCAGTAATGGTGGGCAAAACTGTGATCAAGACTATCTTGGGGCTCAGTAGAATAAACACTTGCCAGGCAAGCGCAGGGTCCTGAGTTCAATCCCTGGTCCCGCAAAAAAAAAAAAAAAAAAAAAAAAAAAAGTCTTGTCTTTAGGTTCCAAAGTTCAGGAAACAGCAGCCTTAGGCAGCCTTAGGCATCTGAACTGCCTGTTTCTCCAGTTGCTCACATCTACCTTTTAAAACTAGGTAACAATGACTTAATGCAAACAAAATCTGAACATAAGACATTTGGTCTGGTGACAGAAATGTCTTACAGAAAGAAGCATAACTATTGCTTTAAAAGGTTGAGTTGGAAACAGAGCACTTCCTCTGCTGTGCTGTCCTAGGCCCTAGGACAAAGAAATCTCCAAGACATTTGTGTTCTCTTTTCTAGTCACCAGGGCAGCCTTTTCTAGCAGGACTAGGCTATATGAAATCTTTGAAGCTCACAGGTAAAATTTATATCTATCATCTAGCAATCACATTTTATATATTGGTAAAAACACATTACTTTAAGACTGACAAAAATATCTTTTTTACTCTTAACGTGAAACACACAGATGTAAATCATTCCCTTGACAGCTGCTGTAGAATGTAAACTATCGCAAGCTGCCTCAGCCTAATTTCTGAAGGAGTGACTCATTAAGTTGTTGAACTGAAAAGGTCAGGTAGAATTCCTAGTTTGCTAGCAGAAAGAGAGCAAAAAATATATGTAGTACTATAGATAATCCAACTGTCTTAATTTTACATGCTTCTAAAAAGGAAAGTATAAAGAGGTGGGAAAATCAGGAGTAAGGTCAAAGAAAGGAAACTGAAACAGAGCAGTTCTGACATTTCCTCTAGCACGCAGAGGGGGATCAGAGACAGTCTGGCCCTGGGAAACCTGTCCTCCAAGTCTTTAAGAATGGTTGCTGACCTAACATCATTTAGCTGGCAAAATGAGTCCCGTGAAGGTCGTATATTTTCTAAGTTTGAGCTAGATTTAAATGTCTCATTTTTCAGAAGTTTACATAAAGTCCACTAGAAGGCTTATTAACATTACTGTCACTAGTGCTATTGTCTAATGTCAAGCAAGGAATATCAGTACGTTTAGTAACCAGTTTGAATGCAACACATACAAATACAAAAGTCATAAAATGTCCCATTAAAGAAATACCATAACCTTACAACATTTCCATGTTTTAACTTACATTTACCAACACATTTTGACGAACATTTTAACAACTGCATAATGAATTATGTGTATACTCAGTGGCAGGCTGAATGAGCAGGTTCTGAGGGTGCTGGTTGGGGGTCACAGGCCACTTCTTATCAGTTGGAACTTCCAGTGCAACCATGTGAGTTTTGCCGGTCCTCTGTGGACAGCGTCCAGAACAGCAAACCTTGAGCCGTTTTCATGGGTCATGGACAAGATCAATCCAAGCCTGAATGTAAGGGATCTGGTCAGGATGTCCTGGATTTCCAAAGATGACTCTCCAGACCTGGTAAGCAAGAGAAAGGTTAAAGGAGCCTTCCGGAGGCTAAGCAGCCTTGGGGAAATAGGGCCATTCCAATTCTCAGAAGGTTTGGCATTTTCAGGGGGATACGGAGTCCCTGTACCCTGAGGCTCATTGTCTGAAATCCTGAAAATGATTTAGAACACATTGTAGGGGCGACAAAGATACAGAAACAAAGCAGACTGACACATTGTTATTAGACAAATGACAATGGGCAGAAACACCCAAAAATGAAACAAAAACACATCTGAAAGCCTATCCACTGTCACTTGAAGGAGTCGAGTCCAGGGGCAACTGTTACATCTAACACCTCCTAGACTCCCACAAGGGTACCCCAACAGAACAGATACAGATACAAATGTCATACCAGTGAGAACTTACAGATGGCTCCGTGGTTCGAATGATAAAATTTATAAGTTTTCAGAGGCTGCCCTCAGGCCAGAAAGTCTCCCCGGTTTCCAAAAACTCTGGTTCCTCAGATTGATCCCAGTAAAGGGAATCCTGGATGAGCCCCCATATGTTATGGGTCGCTCAGAATAGGAACCAGATCAGAAGCCAGGTTGGAATTTAAAAGAGCCATTTATTACTGAGCTCAGGGCTGCCAATCATTTCTCATGCAGGAGAAGATTGATCAGTTCCTGCCCGGGGAAGCAAGGAACTTTTAAAATGAAAGTCACATGACTAAAGGATCTTTCACAGTTCAGCAATATGTGCAACTTGCCCATGTGGGACCTTGTTGAGGAAGGCGTTTTTACAAGCTACATCTTAAGCTCACTATGTTTACAGGAATTAGGTTAGGGAGGGGAGGGAGACAGTTACCCAGTTACTCATTACTAAACAGCCTTGAACAGAGGGTGAAGACACATTTTTTAGAGTAGATAATAGGAAGCATAAGGAAACCGAATAGTTTTCCACTGTTACAGCACAAAGTTCAGTTGACCCATTACACTACTTAGCACCAGGCAAACAGGACTGTACTTAGTGGTATGCACCAACTTTTGTGGCTGGATGGTGCAAACTGTTAAGCAGGCGGCTGGGGAATCTTGGCTGGACCTGAGATGGGGAGGCCTCTGGGGTCCCAGTTTGTACCCCTCCCCGAGGCAGCTCAGTGCCACTTGGAACCAACTGCTCCCAATTTAAAATAACTTTTTACTTCCTTATCTAATTAAGCAAAGCTAGGGGGTTTAAACTCTATCTGCTGAACATTTGCTCTACCCTTCTTGTCCCATTTGCAACTTGATTTGTTTTATTTTTTGGCAGAACCAGGAATTGAACTCAGGCCCTTGTGCTTGCCACGCAAGCGCTTATTCTACTGAGTTATCTCTCCAGCCCCTACAACTTGATTTTAAAACAGTACTCCACACTAAGTCCTTTATGGTGGTCTTAGAAAGTAGCACAAATACAAAAATAAAAACAAACATACAAACAAACAAATCAATGGGCCAGGGAGATGGCTCAGTAGAATAAGCGCTTCCCTGGCAAGCAAGGGTCTGAGTTCAATCCCTGGTTCTGGAAAAAAAAAATCAAGATTTTTATTTACATCTATATATATATGTAGAATCACTTCCTCTTTGGAAGTGATTCTTCTGCCCACACTTATCTCGTACTGGACATCCTGTTGGGGCACCAAATGTAGGGATCCGTTGGTCTTACCATGAATGGTTCTACCCAGGGAGACACGGCAACAGGAAAAAGATAGACAAAAAGACAAAAGCTGGGCTAGGTGGTCAGTAGTCAGCCTGATGGACAAGACTCGTGTACCAGCACAATGAAACCTGCATTTGTTTATACCTTTCACAAAGTTAGTAACCGTGACACAAGGTTGCCTGGTGACTAGTAGCCAATATTAACCAGTCAGGATGCTTATCTCAGGAATGAGGTAGCTTGTTTGCTTTAGGCACTGAGTCCTAGTCCAGCATACATACCTTTGACTGATTTTCCAGCTCCTGTGGCTCCCTATATTCAGGGCATTTCTCAGTTATTCCCAGCTCTCAGCTTCTTGGGTGATCACTAGCTCAGACGCTCCTGCTCCTGACAACTGCCACCTCTCTGCCAGGGTCAATCCTATGCTCTCTGGTGTGCAGACTAAAGCTACTGATGTGGCAAATTGTTTGTGCCTGTCTCAGCCAGGAAAGAAGATAGGAAATAGTTTGCTTGCCTCCAGCTGTGTTAACTCTCTGGCCATCAATCACAACACTGGCCACAAACATGTGTAGCAGTTGCATACAGAAGATTGCGCTGATTCACTGCACTGACACCATCCTGCTGGTCTGGAAGGACAAAGAACAGGGTGCCAATGTGTTTGGTCTTTGGTGAGGCTCAGAAGTCCTACAGGAAACACAACAGGGCACTTGAACCCAGTTATTTGTGTGTATTCCTAGAAGAATCAAACACCAGGCTCCAGGGCCATACAGCACGGCCACACTATGGTGCACAAACTATAATCCCAGGGCTGAGGTAAGAGGATATGTGTGGTTCTGTAGCCAGCGAAAGTGACTGTGTATGTTATGGGACAGTGCCAAAAGAACAATGAGAAAACCTGATGAACATAACTTCAGAGGTGTCACTGAGGTTAGTCTCTCTCCAAGTGAGCCTTGAGACTCAGAAGCATCTCATGTTTATTGAGGGCTAAAGGCAGGCTAAGGAATGTGCATAATTGCTTAAGTGAACACAAACTACTCTCTCTATTGACTTCCACCATTTGCCTAACATTAGGTCCACACAAATGCTAGCTGATAACATCCCAAGCAAGGGACCAAAGAACAGGGCACCAGCAGGAGAAGCTGTTATCTGCAGCCTTGAATCCCAGATTCCGGAATTTACAAGTGAGAGACAGCAGCTATCCTTGGGCTCTGTCTATTGTTCCCTGCTCCCTTGGGACATTTGGCTTTTTTCTCATATCTGTTTTTATATGATACCCCACTTTTGTTTTTATGCTAAAATTTTTTGAAGAATCAGGGTAAGGATTGCAGATTTTTGATTTATGGCTTGTTGCTGGACGCATCAGGCTAAGCAAGATATACTGTAATGGGTCAGTTCACATTTTAGACTATAAATGTAAATCTTGTGTTTTCTATTATGTAAAAATGTATACTCACCACTGTTCTAAGTTGTTTAGTAACTAGTGGCTGTTTCTTACTGTTTGTTAAGATAAAATTTCTGTAACCCTCACCAATTCCTGTGAACAAAGCTTACAGAGATGACTTCAAAAGGAAATATAAATAAATAAATAAATAAATAAAAAGGGAAATTAAATGGGCTTTAACTTCTTGTACCCTCAGGCTATGCAAGGCTGTCTGCAGGTACTCAGGTGCAAGATAACCAGAAACTAAAAGAAAGCCCCAGGAAATTTAGTTTAAGTAGGGGTTACACTGACCCTGAAAGCATTGTTTTGTGTCAGACAATAAATTTGTTTACCAAACAGAATGTGGTTCCATGTTTTAAAAGCCCCCCTGCTTCCTGGGCTAGCTGCCTTTCAGTCTTCTCCTGCCTGAGAGCTAACTGGGGGCCCTGAGCTCAGTAATAAACAGCTTTCCAAATTCCAGTCTGGCTGATCTGGTTCCTATTCTGAGTAACCCATAACAAGTTCAATCCCCGGTTTCAGGGGGAAAAAAAAAAAGGGAAAAAAGTGATACAAGGAGGAAAAACTAATCTCGGGTAGGTGACCTCCCTCAAATCTGGTGCTCTCACTGTTTTGTGTATAGCCTCCCTTAATCAGGGGACAAAATCCACATACGGTTCCTTATTAGATAGGAGAACCTTAGAAAATGATTTTTGAGCATCCCTTGGCCTTTCCACCTTTTCCCATGTCCTCAAGCAACAAATGTGAGTTTGTGCAATAGCCACATCATGATATTGCAATTGGGCTTGGACATCAAGCCAGGCCCCTGACCCAGTGAGTTGAACTGATGAAACATTAACTGGGGGATTTTGTCCCATTAACCCTCTATTTATTTATTTATTTATTTATTTATTTATTTATGTGTGTGTGTATGTGTGTGTGTGGCCAGCTCAGCCCACCAGGGGGCGGGGCTGGCTGGCATGTGGTGCTGGGGGATTGAACCATGGTCCCTGTGCTTTGCTAAACTTGTTCTAAGTAGGTGCTTTAGGCCACTGAGCCATCTCACCAGCCCCTGGTTAACCCTCTCTTGAACATCTGCTTCATCTTTCCACCAAGTTCTAAACTGCAAATATTGGCTTGGCTCTAAAATTGTATGGCACAAAACTTCCCAATCATGAGGAATTAATCTATGATCATTTGCTAATCCTTGTATTAATCCAATCACATAGGTTGACTGCATACTATAGGCCATGACAGCCTGCTTTAAATTTTTAATAACCTTGAATGCCAGAGGTTGGTGTTCCACCTGTACATACCCCAGGGGAAATTGAGCATTTGGTGGGTGTTGTTGGACCACCACAGGAAAAATACCTAAAGGGACAGAATAAGCTTCAGGGTCTCCCTGCTGTCTCCCTTGCAGAACAGCCTGAGATATCACACTTTTATAAACTTTTACAGAGGCTTCCCTTTTCTCATATGGAGGAACACAAGGGTTAAAAGATGGAGGAGGAGCCAGGGAGATGGCGCAGTGGAATAAGCGGTTCCCTGGCAAGCGCAAGGGCCTGAGTTCAATCTCCGGTTCTGCAAAAAAAAAAAAAAATGGAGGAGGGGACTAATTTTTTGTAAACTGACAGAGGAATTACAAGGTAGAGACTTCCATTTTTTCAATCAATTTAGAAAGCAACTGTGATAATTGCCTGACCTCAGCTTGCATCTCATGAACCTCATTCTGTTTCCTTTTGTTCTACATCCTCCAAATCCTCAGATTCTGAGTGGTTTGCAATGCCATAAATGTCCTTTTAGAAACCAGTTTGTCACTCATCCCCACTGTAGAGCATCAAGAAATTTAAAGTGATATAGGGAGAAAAACTGATCTCAGGTGGGTGACCTCCAAACGATACAAGGAACTTCCAAATGATATAGGGGAAAAATGATCTCCCAACCTGACCTGGATGAGTTCATGTTCTCTAAAACCAAAGAATGATTTTTTTTTTTTTTTTGAAACGGGGATTGAACTCAGACCCTTGTGCTTGCCAGGGAAGCGCTTATTCCACTGAGTCATTTCCCTGATTCCTTATTTATTTATTTATTTTTTTGGTGGAACCAGGGATTGAACTCAGGCCCTTGCACATGCCAGGCAAGTGCTTATTCTACAGAGCTATCTCCCCGTCCCCTTAAGAATGAATTTTAGGAACAAGTGGAGGTTATGAGCAGAATGTATTTATTAAGGGAAAGAAAACTCCTGAGAGAGGGACAGGAGGGGGGCCCAAGTGGGTAGTCCCTGGGAAGCTGTCTCTTCCAGGGACTTTCATAGTGTAAAACCATGTGGGGCTAAGGTGGAGAAAATGCGAACTCGCTTAGGTGGATGTGGGGTGGGACAAAACTGTAGTCAACCAATGGGATTACAAGCACCATTGCTCAGGTAAAATTGATTAAGTCCAGGACCAAATGGGGAAGTGAGTCACATAGCAAGTGGGCATGAATGTAGAACAGGACTTTATCCAGTAGTAGTCGGATTAATGATTCTTCTGGCTCCCTCAGGGTGATGATCAATCTCGGATGCCAGTCTTTAGGGAAGTCAGCATTTGTTTGATCTTGGGTCTTTAGGTCTGGCCCACAGCAGGAGCATCTGTCCCTCCCACAGTTGTAAGATATCTTGTCTTCTGTGTCATCTCCTTCAAGGGCCTGGCCTATTTGACTGCCTATAATATTTCTATCTAACTCGGCTGTCTGCAACAAAAGGACCGACACTCTTGGTATGCCAGGGGAGCACCTTCATGTAGGGAGTCTTGAGGGGGTGCAACCTTATCATAATTATACACCATAGAGGCTCCCTGCTATGTTTTTATCCTTTTTGCTATGCTAGCCTCTGCATTTGAGAGTGAGGAAGGCAGAGGCCTTAAAAAGTTCTCATGTGCAGATTCTTATTTGTGTGGAAGCTTGCTCTTGAGGTTTAGCAATATCAGCATCTGAAGCCAAACTTTTCAAATATTTCTTAGACTCTTGAGTCCAATTGAAATGGTTCCAAAGCTAAGGAAATTAAGCTATAAAGAGACCATACACGAAGAGGAACTGGTTCCCCATTTTGATGAGCACAACGCAGCGTACTCATAACCTTCCCAAATTTTTAAGTGTAAAACAGCCTTTCCCTTAGGCTGAAACCAAGAATAATGCCTTGTTATAAGGGAAAACAATTCCTCAAAACTCTTTGGTTTTATCTTTATGCCTGTTCCTTTGAGTAACATCCGAATAAGATGGACATACTCATTTTCTACTGAAGCTCATTTTCTTTTCTTTCTTTTTTTTTCTGAAGCTCATTTTCTGCTGAAGTGGAGTTTCCCATTATTCTGAGTTTTTCCTGCTGGTCTCGCCTACTGTGGCTGTACGTTTCACTCACGTTCAGGCCTCTCTTAACTCACCCCTTCTCATCTTCCATGCCCCAGGTTGTGTGCCACTTGTTGTATGTTATGGGTCGGTGCCAAAAGAAACAAAGAGAAAACCTGATGAACATAACTTCAGAGGTGTCACTGAGGTTAGTCTCTCTCCAAGTGAGCCTTGAGACTCAGAAGCATCTCACGTTTATTGAGGGCTAAAGGCAGGCTAAGGAATGTGCATAATTGCTTAAGTGAACACAAACTACTCTCTCTATTGACTTCCACCATTTGCCTAACATTAGGTCCACACAAATGCTAGCTGATAACATCCCAAGCAAGGGACCAAAGAACAGGGCACCAGCAGGAGAAGCTGTTATCTGCAGCCTTGAATCCCAGATTCCGGAATTTACAAGTGAGAGACAGCAGCTATCCTTGGGCTCTGTCTATTG
>NW_004524814.1:2084246-2114690 GCF_000260255.1 Octodon degus
AGAGAGAGAGAGAGAGAGAGAGAGAGAGAGAGAGAGAGAGAGAGAGAGACCCTGTTTGCCCTGGAGCCCCTCCTAGGGTCAGCTAGTTAGTTGTGCTTCTTTTGTCTTTTCTGTCCCTGATGTCGCCACTCACAATAAACTTCTGTATCCTAACTTCCTTTCCATGTTTACTGCTAGGAGCATTTACCTACCCAGCCTGACCATAGGTTTGGAAGCAAACTCCTTGCCTCATAGACGAAGTTAAAGATACTTATTCTTTCCATATATCACTTGGTTACTGTGAGGATAATGTGAGCATGTTCAGGAAATTGCTATGCAATTTAGGAAGGCCTAAGTGTCTTAGCTACTCTTCTCTCCTTGCTGGCACAAATATCTGACACTCAAGCTTGGGGAAGGAAAGGTTTATTTAGCTCACAGTTACTGGAGGAGAGGGTGAGGCACTGCCTTGTCCAGGATGATCAGCTCCACACCTCTCAGAAAGCAGGGGCTAAAAAAAAAAAAAAAAGTCAGAAAGCAGGGGCTAGCCAGTTTAACAGTTTGCACCTCTAGCCCTGCCCCTCAAGCCACTCCTTGCTCCTCCAGCCTGTGTGTCCCATAACTTAGATGAGGCTTTGAGGGGACAACTACACACAAATCATAATACTAAGTTTTTGTTTATGTCTTATTATAAAATCATAAAGGCCCGTAATGGTGGTATATGACTGCAATCCCAGCACTTAGAAGGCTGAGGCAGGAGTACCCATGAAGAGTTTGAGACCAACCTAGGATACAAAATGAGTTCAAGGCCAGCCTGGGCTACATATTGAGATCCTGATATATAAGTTATCAAACAACAAACCTTAGCTGTGTTTTTTTTTTAATGGTATTATAGGGAAGGGTCTACAATGTGTTCATGGCCTCACTACTAGATTGGACTGGTAGTGATTCTGGTTTTTTGGGGTTTTTTTGGTGGAACCAGGGATTAAACTCAGACCCTTGCGCTTGCCAGGCAAGTGCTTATTCTACTGAGCCGTCTCCTGGTCCCTGGTAGTGATTCTGTTTGCAGCCTCCCGAGTGCTGGGATTAGAGGCATGTGCCCCACTCCGAGTCTCAATCGCTTTCCCAGCATGCCCTGGGGGCAGGGCTGGCATGGCAGGCCCAGGGATTGAACTCCTGGCTCCTGCATGTGCTTGCAGGCGCTTTAATGCGCTATTTGGCTAGCCCTAATGCTCAAGTTTTAAAAACCTCAGATACTAATTTTCAAGCCTGTCAAAGTTAGAGTGTATACGGGTCTTTCGTAGCTTTACTTATTACAGGGAGTAATTTATACACTATAATATCTTTGACAATCAAATAAAGACCTAAAGTATTGTAGAGTACCTCAGTAAGCTACCCTGGGAATGTTGTTTTGTTTCTTTTTGCCCAAAGATAACAACTACTAAGATAGAGGAAACAAACATAAGTAAAAAGAAGAAACAAGAAACATTTAAACATCTCTTTTGACAAAGCAGTGGCTAGAGTATTTGGAGAAATACTTAGCATGGTAACCATGGAATCATTTTTTGTGTACCTAGTGAGGTACAACTTCTTATATGTGGATAAACATTACAGTTTTTTAAAAATTTATTTTATTTATTTTTGTGTGTGTGTCTGTGTGGCCAGCTCAGCCCACCTGGGGGCGGGGCTGGCTGGCATGTGGTGCTGGAGGATTGAACCGTGGTCCATGTGCTTTGCTAAGCTTGTTCTAAGTAGGTGCTTTAGACCACTGAGCCATCTCACCAGCCCCAAGCATTACAGTTTTAATTACATGTACATAAAATATTTCTTATAAACATTTTGTGGGCCGGTTGATGGCTCAGTAGAATAAGCGCTTGGCTGGCAAGTGCAAGGACCTGAGTTCAATCCCTGGTTCCGGAAAAAAAAAAAAATAAACAAAAATTTTAAAAAAGGGGGTTTGGGAGATGGCTCAGTGGAAAAGCGCTTCCCTGGCAAGCGCAAGGGCATGAGTTCAATCCCCGGTTCCACCAAAAAATAAAAAATAAATAAAAACATTTTGACACTTGTTTTCTGGGCTCACATTCATTTTACATATAGAGAGCTAGTGATGAGGCAAATGCTTCTGTGAGAAAAACTTTTAGCAGCTAGTTTTTGTTTTTGCTTTTCTTGAGGCATGGTCTCCACATGCAGTCCAGGCTGGCCTTGAACTCGCTATGTAGCCCAGGGACTCACAGTGATCTTCTTGTCTCAGCCTCCAGCGTGGGCTACCACACCGGCTGCTTTTTGCCCGCTGTGTGGAAGCTCTGACAAGGAACAGAATGTCAGCAGCCTGGTCCTAGTAACGGTTCCTAACGGTACATGTCCTGAAACTCAGGCGAAGCATCCTGAAGCATTCAGATAGAAGTGGCCTCGTCCTGGGACAGGCGTGTTTCCTCGCACAGCAAAGGCTGTTGACGCCCACAGCATCCTGTTTCCTCCCCTGTCTCCGGCTCAGAGCGCCCGGCCCGTATGCAGCCTCATCTTGGCTGCGCAGAGTCGGCGCACAGGCGTTGCCCTGAGGGAGGGGTACAAGGCCTGCAGACTGAGCCTGGAAGGAGAGTTGCTATGCAGCACCTGCGCTCCAGGCCACGCACTCTGGGACCAAAGAGCAGTGCAAGGGGCGGGGCTTGCGCGGGGCGGGGCGGGGCGGCGGGCCGCGTCACGGCGTGCGCACGTGCCCGTGTTTACGTCCCTCGTGGAGCGCCTACGTCAGCGGGCTATGGCAACATTGAGGCCAGGCTGAGGCGCCGAGTGAGGCGGGTAGCGTCTGCCTGGCAGGCAGCTGGACTACGGAGGGGATCGCGGCAGAGGCTACGTAGCCGGCCTCAATTCCCTTAATCCCGGTGAGGTCGGCGGGACGCTAGCAGGCGGCGGCCGTGCGGCGCGCTTTGTCCTCGCGCCGGGCCACTCGGCAGAGCGGGAGGGGGAGCGGCCAAGATGGCTGCGGGCGCCCGGCGCGGCTGACGGGGCGGCGCGACACCATGGCTTTCGCGCTAGAGGAGACGCTCGAGGCCGACTGGGTGGCCGTCCGGCCCCATGTGTTCGATGAGCGCGAGAAGCACAAGTTTGTCTTCATCGTGGCCTGGAACGAGATCGAGGGCAAGTTCGCCATCACCTGCCACAACCGGACGGCACAGCGGCAGCGCAGCGGCTCCCGGGAGCCTGCGGCCGCACCAAGCCGGCCCGAGGCCTCGGTCCCCACCACGCCGGTCCGCAGCCCGGGGCCCCGGTGGAGCGCGGCCGGCGCAGGGGCGGGTAGCCCTGGCAGCAGCCCAGCGCGTAGGGCCGCGGAGCCCGGAGATGCCCAGCCAGCGGCCTCGGTGCGTGTGCTGAGCGCCTGCGGAGCGGCCGCGGAGGAGATCGAGGTGCTAGAGGCAAGCGCGGAGCCTGAGCCGCCCGGCGAGGAGTGCAGCTGGGCCGGGCTCTTCTCTTTTCAGGACCTCCGCGCAGTGCACCAGCAGCTGTGTTCTGTGAACTCGCAGCTGGAGCCCTGCCTGCCTGTGTTCCCCGAAGAGCCCTCTGGCATGTGGACAGTGCTCTTCGGGGGTGCCCCCGAGATGACCGAGCAGGAGGTGGATGCGCTGTGCTACCAGCTGCAGGTCTACCTGGGCCATGGCCTGGACACATGCGGCTGGAAGATACTGTCCCAGGTGCTCTTCACTGAGCCCGATGACCCAGAGGAGTACTACGAAAGCCTCAGCGAGCTGCGTCAGAAGGGTTACGAGGAGGTGCTGCAGAGGGCCCGGAAGCGCATCCAGGAGGTGAGGGCCGACAGGACTTCCGGTGCTTATGCCTGTGGCAGGCTGTGTGCAAAATGGGCTTCTGGTTGCGTCCTCACTTTTTTCTTTTGAGTGGCATGCTTTACCTGATCTATGAGAACTTTTTACGTGAGTGTTTAGACCTCCACCCATCAGATGGGTGTTGTGCAGTAAGTGCATTTGTTTACTATTTAGTATTGGTAAAAAGATTGCTCGAATGGAGCTGTCCAGGGGCGGGGGAGATGGCTCAGTACAATAGGCCCTGAGTTCAATCCCAGGTTCCGCCAAAATAAATAAATAAATAAATAAATAAATAAGAAAGGCGCTATCCTGGAAACATAGGCTAAGTGAGCATTACATGTCAGCCCCTGAGGTTTTTCCACAATAACTCGATACCAGCTCTTATTGCCTAATATCGTGTTTATTGACTCAAAGTAGTTTGCCATTTGGAGGAGCACGGTTATGTGTTTATTCTCCTTATGCAGTGTGGCAACGTGGCTGCATTTTAAGCTCGTTATTTAATTTTGATTTGGGGAAGGTACTACTGGAGGTGGAACACAGGGCAAGAATTGCTAGGCAAGTGCTCTACCCCTGAGCTTCAGCTCTTAATTTTTTGTATTTTGTTTTCAGACAAGGTCTCTATATAGTTCAGGTTAAACTTGTATTCACTTTCCTTTTTTTTTTTTTTTTGGCAGAACCGGGGATTGAACTCAGGACCTTGTGCTTGCCAGGCACAAGGGCCTGAGTTCAAATCTCCCCAGCCCCTTGAACTTACTTTTCATGTTATTTTATTTTTATATGTTTTTTGAGACAGGCTCTTGCTGCGCAGTTCAGGCTGGCCTTTAGCCCAGTCTGGTCTCAAACTCAAAAGGCTCCCTCCTATCTCAAGTGTAATCCCAAGTACTGGGATTACAGGTATGTGCCACCACACCTGGCTGGTGTTTTGTTTTTTTTAGACAGGGTCCCATTATGAAGTTCAGGCATGTGTCAGTCCTACCAAAGAATTTTTTTTTTTTTTTTTTTTTTTTTTTTTTTTTGATACTAGGACTTGAACTGTGGACCTCATGCTTGCCAGGCAGATGCTGTGCTGTGGAGTGAAATCCCTAGCCAGACAAAGCATCTTTTATGTATTCATGTATTTATTTTTTAAAGAGCAGATGAAGCATCTTGAATGCTGATATTGTGCCTTGAGCCTTTGCCATCACACCCGGGTTTGAACTCACTTTATACTTCTGGGTGGCCTTGCACTTGCTATAAGCTTCTTGTCTCAGCCTCCAGAGCGAGAGTTTTTCATGCAGGTTAGGCAGGTCTTGAACTCAGGAGGATCCTCTTGTCTCATGCCCCAACTAAAATTTAATTTTTGAGACAGATTTTCCCAAGGCTTGCCTTGAGTTGGAGATCTTTCCTCAGGCTCCAGAGTAGATGAGATTATAGATGTGATGTGTATTATCACACCTGGCTGTACTATAATCCTCTCTTCTTTTTGAGGCAGGGGCTCACTCTATAGTTCAGGCTGGCTTGGAAGATCAGATGACAGCTATCTTCTTGCCTCAGCCTCTTAAGTATTGGGATTATAGCTGTGTACCTACATACCTGGCAATATCACAATACATACTTTCAGTTCTCTCTTTTTGGTACTGGGACTTGGCATGGTGCCCCTGAGCTATATTCCAGGCCCTGGAGTTAGTGGGTTTTTTAAAAATTGTTTTATAGTACTTAATGCTAAATTTCACCTGCCATAATGTGTGATCCTAGAATAGCAGGGATCTGTCCCCCACCACACCTTTTAGAGTAGGAATTAAACACAGGGCTTTCACACTTATTTACATCCCCAACCATTTTTAATGTTTGAAACACTTGCCCAATCCCTGAATTGCTCAGGCTGGACTCAAATTGTAATCCTTCTACCTCAGCCTGCTGTAAAGTTGGGATTACAAGTATGCATCATCATTTTTTTCCCTCCAGAGTCTTAAATTTTTTTCGGAAGGAAGTGACAATTCACATGTACTCCTCGTGTTTTGTTAAAATTGACTATTCCTTCCTTTGTTTATATGTTTGAGCCAGGGTCAAACATATAAACATATGTTTTAGCTCAGGTTGGTCTTAAACTCCCACTACTTCCACCTCAGCTTCCTTAGTGATCAGATTACAAGCATTCACCAGTATGCCTGGCTCCTTTATTTATTTATTTATTTATTTTTGTACAAACAAAATTAGGAATCCAGAGAGATGGCTCAGTGGAATAAGTGCTTCCCTGGCAAGTGCAAGGGCCTGAGTTCTATCCCCAGTTCTGCCAAAAATAAATAAATAAAGATCTAAATAAATAAATAAATAAATAAATTAGTGGCTCTTTCTTACTTAATATACAAAAACTAGTTTTTCACACAATTAGTAGTATGTCATCCATTCATGAGTAGGTAGAACTTTGATTTTTTTCTTTTTTATCTTTTTGAGACAGGGTCTTACTATGCAGTTCAGGCTGACCTCTAGGTCACTTTGTAGCCCATGTTGGTTTCGAATTCACAATGATCAACCCAGCCTGCCTCAACCTCCGAAGTGCTGGGCTTCCAGATGTGTGTCACCATGCCCAGCCCATAACCTTGATTTTTAAACTATAATTTATTTTTGATTTTTTAACTTGAATCATACTCAAAAAAAGTTATTGTCTCTGGTATTTATTTATTTTGGTGGAACTAGGGATTGAACTCAGGTCCTTGCGCTTGCCAGGGAAGTGCTTATTCTACTGAGCCATCTCCCTGGCCCCTGTCTCTGGTATTTACATTCACTGAGTCAAAAATGAAGTGCTAAAGGTAAAGGTGTAATTCATTGAGACCATGTCAAAATATACGGTTAGTTTCATGGCGCTCACTAATAGGGGAGGGGTGCTTTTTAATGTGTGTTCTAGTGATTGAACCCAGAGTCATGCTTGCACCGTACCACTGAGGTACATTCCCAGCCCGTTTAAATTTTGAGACAGGGTCTTGCTAAATTGCCCATGTTGACCTGGAGCTTGTGATCTTCCTGTCTCACCCTCTAGAGTAGCTAGGATTATGTATAGGGCTGCAAAACATGTGGGAGTTGGGGAGTTGACAGGTTTTTTTTTTTTTCCTTTTTTGTATTTGAAGGGATGGGTCGAGAGGAGGGTGTTCAGGGTCTCACTACTAGATGGAGCTCCTAGTGATCCGCCTGTTTACAGCCTCCCAAGAGCAACAGTTGTTGAAACAGTAACTTTTCTTTATTGAAGTTTGTTTGACCATATTCTCTTTGAGAAAAAAGTTAAATTTGAGTAATGTATTGCATTTGGTTCTTTTTTTTTTTTTTTTGGGGGGAACCGGGGATTGAACTGAGATCCTTGCGTTTGCCAGTCAAGCGCTTATCCTACTGAGCCATCTCCCCAGCCATGTATTGCATTTGGGAAACAATGTTTGTTATAGATGTGTTAAACAGTAATTGTATGTATTTTTGGTTCATCATATAGTTGGTTTGACAAGTATTTGGAAAATAGTCATCAAAGACAGCCAATAAAAGTTTGCTTATAATCCCTGCCCTTGTTTGTTGGTAGTGGGAATTGAATTGAACAAATTGAACATTTGTTCTGTACCTAGTAATGATTGAGAAGTTACTAGCTGTGGAGAAAGATGATGCAATGAGTGATGTCTTCCATGAGTAGGCAAGATGATGGAAGTACTTAGTGAACCACCTGTGTTTGTTCTTGACCTGCATACTTTCTTGGCTATCCCAATAGTCTGCATTATGGCCCACTGTGGTGGCACATGCTTGTGAACCCAGCACTCAGGAGGTTGAGGCAAGAGGATTCCTGTGAATTTGAGGTGGCCAGCCTGGGCTGCAAAATGAGTTCACGGCCCACCTAACCTTCATGGTGAGACCCTGCCTCAAAAAGATGGGAATAAAAAAGTCTGCAGTAACTTTTTTTGCTGGGTAGAGATAGAACCAAGTTCCTTGCGCCTCGCTCCCATTAGGGGTTTGAATAGAGTGCTGAGTGAGTTACAGTCCCAGTCTTTCTTGCCTTTTTAAAATTTTAAGATGAGGTCTCAATGTGTTGCTTTCGGTGGGTTTGACTTTGGGATCTTTGTGTCTCATACAACAGCTTGTCAGTACAGATATGTGTAGTAGTCAAAGACATTTTAGCTGATAATACTATTTAAAAAATTTAGTCCTGGGGTCACATTTTTTCTGTGGTTCTATTTTTTTGATCTTTTGTTCTGTAGGATTCCATATCTAGAGTTCAGACCTATTTTTATTGTTTTGTTTTGTTTTCTCCAAAAATGGTCAGTAGTTGTTGCAAGAATTAAAAGAAAAAACAAGACTATACAACAAGATTGTAAACATGTTAAGGTCATTGGTCTTGCTACTGATATAGGGGAATGAAACGCCGGACCTGAAAGGTACCTGAACGAGTTCATGTTCTCTAAAATCAAAGTATTTTAGGAAGAAATGGAGTTTAAGAGCTGAACTTTTGGGGCTGGGGAGATGGCTTAGTGGAATAAGTGCTTCCCTGACAAGTGCAAGGGCCTGAGTTCAATCCCTAAAAAAAAAAAAAAAAAAAAGAGCTGAACTTTTTTGGGGGAAAGAAAACTTCTGTCTGAGAGAGGTACCTGAAAGGGGACCTGAGCAGGTTGCCCCCAGAAAGCTGTCTCCTCCAGGGAATCTTCTAGAGTAAAACCATATGGTGATGCAGGTCTAAGGTGGAGAACATGGGAACTTACTTAGGGAGGTCAGCATTTGTTGATCTTTAGTCTTTAGGTCAGGCCCACAGCAGGAACATCCATCTCTCACAGTTGCAATGTATCTTGTCTTCCCTACTGTCTCCTTGAGGGCCTAGCCATGGCTGACTGCCTATAATATTTCTATCTAATTTAGCTGCCTGCACATAGACACCGTTTTGTTTTGTTTTTTCAGACAGGGTGTATATAAACTGGTGTATTGTAGGAGACACTTCCAGGTCCTCGTCTCGGTCCAAGAAGCCAATATTTGTAATCTCAAAGTTAAAGTTACATTATTGGAATCCCATCAAATTGATTCCAATCTACCACTTAACAGTGCAACCCACGGCAAAAACAAAGACACTAAATTATATCTTCAATCATTGGGGAGTCAAAGGGCTCTAAGTCCAGCCTTGAAGATGGCTTTCTGGAACCAAGAGAGGACCCAGGGCCTCTCCCAGTTTTATTCAGTGGGGGAGTGGTTTGAGGATTGACTGAGAACTGTGGGAAAGAGACTACTATGAGCTGAGCTAGGTGTGTGGCCTAAATTTACCTCTGATATGCAGAGAGGATATGCAGAGAGAGTAATCTGCATTATATAGTATCTAATGTTTTGGTAAGTCTGGTACTTCAGCTTTGGTGTAGCCTTTCAAGTCCCAAGAAGTCACAGCCTCTGTCTCGAGGCTCATCCCAACTGGTGCTGAGGAGCATTAGCTCTACCATCCTGTCTCAACCTGGCTGACATTAAAGAGCAGCTGATATAGGTTACCAGGGAAACACGCATGCCACCTTCAAAGACTATCACCAGCACCTCAGCTAGACCAATATACATTGCTTAAGGCCAATTTAAGGATAAACAAGTCTTAGCCAGCTCTGTACAGAACAATACAAGGAAATAGGGTCAAGCTCAGTCAAAATGGAGACAGTCGCTCTTCTTTCAAGGAGAGCTGCTCAGGTGGTCCTCCACAATGTATAGAAACGACATTGGAGTTTTTACTATCGCAAGAGTTTTAAGCATACAGGACATGTTTTATGTATTTTTGTAATGCTGGGGATTGAACCTGGTGCCTTATGTGTACTTGGCCCAGAACTTTAGCACTGAACTGCACTCCCAGTCCAAGATAGGTGCTTTTAAGGTATAATTGCTCATAAGTACAATTTTTATAAGTTGATAAATGTGAATTCAAGGGAAACCTGCTTTAAAAGGAGAAAAATCTCCTGTAATTGATAATAAATTTAAAATAAGAGGCCTTTATTGGGGTAGTGCCTTCTCTGTAAAAAGAGTGGGTTTTTTTTTTCCTTTTTCTTTTGTTTTGTATTTTAGGGAAGTGTCTACAGGGTGTTTGTTTATTTATTTATTTTTTAATCTTTTTTTTTGTGGCTGAACCAGAGATTGAACTCAGGCCCGTGCGCTTGCCAGGGAAGCACTTACTCCACTGAGCCATCTACCTGGCCCTAATTTTCATTTATTTATTTATTTATTGATTGAACTCAGGCCCGTGCGCTTGCCAGGGAAGCACTTACTCCACTGAGCCATCTACCTGGCCCTAATTTTCATTTATTTATTTATTTATTTATTTATTAATCTTTTTTTTTTTTTTTTTTCCCTACAGGGTGTTTAGGGTCTCATTAGTAGATCAGACTTAGTGATCTGCCTGCTTACAGCCTCCCAAGAGCTGGGATTATAGTTGTGTGCCACCACGCCCAGTCTCAATTGCCTTCTCTGCCTTGGGGGGAGCAGGGCTGGCACAGCAGGCTCAGGGATCGAATCTTGGGCCTGTTGCCAGGCACTTTAATCCACTGAGCTGTTAGGCTGGCCGTTGTAAAAAGAGTTATGCTAGGGTTTTCATGGGATCCCTTAAGTAGCATGCAAGTTTTATATGTGGAAATACTTGGAGAAAAAGGCTTTTGTCAAAGAGTTTTGTTAATTAATTTATCTATTTATTTTGTGGAACCAGGGATTGAACTCAGGCCCTTGCACTTGCCAGGGAAGCACATATTGCACTGAGCCATCTCCCTGGCCCTGTCAAGGAGTTTTAAAAAGTTGAAAAATTTGTACGAACTGAAGAGAAACCAGAGTATTCAAAATGTTTTAAACATCCCATAGTAAATTATCTGTGTGAGGTTATAGGGCCTCTAATTTTTGGAATATCCTTAAAATTTAATATGAGGTCATAAATCCCATGTCTTTCACCTTACAGTTGGTAATTGTTCAGGATACAGGCATGGTGGCATACCTGGAATCATAGCACTCTGAGAGGCTGAGGCAAGGGGATTGCTAGCTCAAGCCCAGCCTGGGCAAATGATTGAGACCCTGTCTCAAAATAGTATCTAAAAGGAGTAGAGATGTAGCTCAGTGCCAAGTCTATGGGTTCAGTCACTCATGCAAAAGTAAGCAAAAATTTCACAGCTTTGGTCATTTCACTGGGAATTATTTAAGCTTGTGAGGACTTAACAGTAGTAATGTTATGTTTAGATAATATCAGAATTTTAAGATAATATCAGAATATAATACATTGTCTGCAGAGTCTCACTACACAGGTCGGACTCACAGTGATTCTCCTGGTTTCAGCCTCCTAAGCACTGGGATTACAGGCATGTGCCACCATGCTCAGTCTCAATCACCATCTCACTGTGCCCTGGGGGCGGGCAGGGCACAACATGCCAGAGATTGAACCCATAATCCATGTCTCTGCCTAAGCAGGTGCTTTAATCCGCTGAGCTATCTGGTGGGCCCAAGATTATATATTATTGAAAGCCTCAGTCAAAGAAAATCTGAAATTTGTTACTGGTAGGTTTGCCTTGGACTTCTACAAGGGTTTAGTAGGCAATGCCATTTATAAAGTGGACATTCATTCTCGTATGAATGCAAACCTTATTTGTGTGTGTGTGTGTGTGTGTGTGTGTGTGTGTGTGTGTGTGTTCTCTTTTTGAGACAGACTGGCCTTGAGCTCACTTTGTAGCCTATGCCGGTCTTGAACTCCCAAGGATCTTGCTCTTGCCTGAGCCCCTTTTCAGTGCTGGGATTATAGGCATATACCACCATGGCCAGCTCTTATTTGTGTTTTTGAGACAGGGTCTCCCTATATAGTTCAGGTTGACCTTAAACTCAGCAATCCTTCTGCCTGGGCCTCCCAAGTGCTAGAATCTGTAGGTGTGTGTCACTTTAAACAGTGCCAGTGGTGGGCCTTCGTTGTTGGTTAGAGCAGAGGTTGGCATCACAGTATGTGTGTGGAGATGGTCTGGTCCATACTGAGGCTTACCTTCGTTGACCTAGATTTTGTAAATAATAGTTTCTGTATAAGGACGCTATTCTTGAAATGATTTATCATGGTGCTTTGGATAGTAAGCCTTAATTATGATGGTAGGCTTGATTAAGACCTAAAAGGTCAGTACTTTGGAATTTATTATGTTTATGAAAATGTGCTCAATTCCAATTTCTTTTCCATTTAAACTACTATTTGAGAGTAATGTGTGCTTTCCAAAAGGCACACTGTAGACCCTTGACCCAAGTGTTTGAAATCAGAAAGAACTACATTTGAAGATTCATTTCTGATGATGTGCTCAGTTATTTAATCTGTTACAAATAGAGAAATGGGGAAAAGTATCAGAAGGCTTTTGTCTTAAGTGAGTCCATGAAAAAGTACCTAGCAAAGTGCCTGTCCTTTACAAAAAGCAGCTTTAAGTTTTTTTCTCTTTCACAGAAGTAGAATTCTCAGAATTTTTCATTCAACTCTTTTTTTTGGAAGTTTTAGCTTGTATTTATTGGCACCCTGAGATAGTGGGCTCTTCATGTTGTCTAATTTTTATCCTCTCTAACTTGCAGGATAAGTACACAGACTTGTTTTGTAGTTTGTGATGGGATCTGGCTGTGTAGCCCAGGATTGCCTTGCCACTTCCTGGCCTCCCTGTTATGGTATTGTAGGTCTGGGTCTTATACAGGCTTGGTGGTTCTTTGTGCATGTTGGTTTTGGATTGTGTTTTTCTTTCACTGCTGGGGCAGGATTCCATAACTGCAAACATGTCAGGTAAACACTACCACTGAGCTACATTTCCAGTCCAAATGGGTGTCTGACACCTATTTTACTGAAGAAGTTGAAACTGTAGGAGGAGATAGTGACTAAATTCTTCTGTCTCCTTTGTCTTAATTCAAATTTGTTGCTTTTCTGACAGGCCTTGCCACCTGTTGGGTGTATTAATGTAGAGGATCTAGAGGCCTATTATTCTTTCCTGTGAAGACATTAGCAGACATGTTAGTTTCTATTTTAAGTCAGGTAGGTATACTTTGGTGGTAGAGCACTTGCTTGGTATGAGAGGTGGTAGAGCACTTGCTTGACCCTCAGCACTGGAGAAAAAAGAAAAATTTTAAGATAACTTAATTTCAAATTAATGAAAAGGTAGGATGGTCTGAATATTGTGTTTTAGAAGAAAGAGGTTGCCTGGGAGATGGAAGGGTAGGTTTATATTAGCTGAGAGTGCCCAGGCAGTTTGTTGTTGCTCCTCCTTCTCCCTAGTGGTGGCTGGGAACCTGTTTTGGTCCTCATAAACTAGGTTAGACAAACTCAACTGCTGAGCTATACTCCTTGCCCTTAGTCACATTTTGTATCTTGAAATGACTCAACTAGGTTGGGTGTGTTGGCATCTGTAGTTCTAGCTTTCTAGAACCTGCCCTGGATGGATTGCAAGTTTGAGCTTGTCCTGGGGAATTTGGTGAAACCCTGTCTCAAAATGAAAAGGACTGAGGATGTGGTTCAGTGGTAGAGTTCAATCCCTTCACCTCAAAAAAGCTCTGCCAGAAACAGCTCCCAATTTTGGAGGTTACTTAACAGAAAGAGCAAGGAGCTAGAAGAGAACTATTTGCTAACTAATCCTTTTCCCAATTCTGACTTTCCTGATTCCCTTGGAAAATTAAGGTTACTTTTGCCAGATGTGGTAGTAGTACATGCCTATAATCCCATCACTGGGAGACCAAGGCAGGAGGATCATTGTGGGTTCATGATAAGCTCAGGGCCAGCCTGAGCTGCAGTGAGAACCTGTCTCAAAAAGATGAAAAGAAAAAAAAAAGGGGGTTAGTTTTGCAGATCTAGTGTCCTATTGAAATTCTGTATGTGCATCAAAGCTATTGTTAACAGCTGATGGATCCCCCAGGATATTCCCCCCTACCTTTCTTGATGTCCTCAAGAAAGAATTGGACAAGACACACAGAAAAGGTAGAGGGGATGTGGTTTCAGTTTTTCTTTTTTTGTTTTTGTTTTGTTTTGGTGTAGCCGGAGATTGAACTCAGGCCCTGTGCTTGCCAGGCAAGCGCTTATTCTACTGAACTATCTCCCTGGCCCCACCTTCAGTTTTTCTGAGACAGGGTTTTAATATGCAGTTCAGGCTGACCTTGAACTCACTTTGTAGTCAAGGCTGGCCTCCAGTTTGTGGTAATCCTTCTGCCTCAGCCTTCCAAGGGCTTGGATTACAGGTGTGTACCACCACACCATGCCTTGTGCTGTGCATTTATCAAAGATGGGAAAGAAGTACATAATTGCAGGGTCAGAGCAGCCCTGAAGGATAAAGAAGAGGGATCTTGGGCTGGCCAGATAGCTCAGCAGACTAAAGCTGCCAGCTTAGGCAGAGCACAGCAGCCTCGGTTTAGTCCCTTTAACCCTGGCATGCCATGCCGGCCCCGCCTCCGGGACACATGGAAACTAAGATTGAGAATGGGCATGGTGTCATACATCTGTAATCCCAGCACTTGGGAGGCTGAAAACAGGATCTCTTCAAGTCTGATCTACATAGTATGACCCTGTAGACCTTCTATAAACTCTGTGTGAAATATATTTAGAAAGAAAAAAAAAAGTAGATGAGTTTTTTTGTTTTTTTGTTTTTTTTTTTTCGAATCCCTGGACTGGATTCTCCCTTTTGCAGAAAAGGCATTGGGATGCTTGTCCTATCAAAAACTCCCTCTGCTGTCAGATTTAGAGTGTCTTCTGCTTCATTTTGCAATGGCTTTCATTTTCTGTCTCAATAACAGAATTTTAAAAGGCTTGAAATGCAGTCTTATTGGGGACCCAAGGCATGACCCATGATTAGGTATAGACAGGTAGTAGAAGCAAGCTCAGGGTGTGGTCATCTTCTACCTCAGAGCTCTAATTCTGTATTTCCAATTTTCCCTTGCACCTGGATGTTGTGCCTTTCTCTTTTCCAGCCTGCTTTCCCAGAGTGTGTCCTCTACCTGCCACTTCTGCCTTGGCCTGTGGCTGCCTTTAGTCTGAGTGCACTTTTTTGTCTCTAGAATTTTTCTGATCCCACTTATCCCCAAAGCTAACATAATTCTTCCAAATATGGTATTAGATTCCAAGGAGTCATTCATTATAATTCAGGATTGGTTTTATAACAGGTTTGATTTTTCAGTATGTAGTAAACACCTGTGTGTACACAGTGATTTGTAAATGAACACTGACTCAGAAATGTTAATTGTGAAGCTGGAATAGCTTATACTTCTCTTGTTGCTTCTATACTCACCTTAGAACCATCTCTCAAGGTAGCAGTGACAAACAAAAGCTTTAACATAAGGCCTCTGATTTCCTAAAAAAATGTGATTTTCTCTGGGCTGGCTTTACCTCTTTTAATTTCTTTGCTTTTGTATACCTAGCTCCCTGACCTTTAGTGTAGCTTACTAGCTAGACTGAATCCAGACCAGATCATGGTTAGCCTGCTGGTCTCCTCTTACTCTGTTCTCTATGCAGCCTTTCCATAGTAGCCAAACTTATTTATCCATCACCCATATGCTCTTGTTTTCACTACATGGTTCTGGGGTCCCCCTCCCCAGTCTTTGGAGTAGGGACATCCAGGTTCTACCTTTCTTTTCATGATAGATCAAGTCAAGTGGCTTTCTGGTAAAGGTTTTTTTTTTTTTTTTTTTTTTTGTGGCGGAACCAGGGATTGAACTCAGGCCCTTGCATTTGCCAGGGAAGCGCTTATTCCACTGAGCCATCTCCCCATCCCTAAAAGGTCATTTTTACCCACTGGGAAAAATTGGGAATTCCTTTTAGAAATTCAGAAATCTCATTTTTTTAGAAAATCAGAGAGGCCTTATGTTAAAGCTTTTGTTGTTTGTCACTGCTACCTTGAGTTTTCTCTTTTTTGTGGGACTTTGCCTTTAAAAGTAAGTCTCAGAGACAAAGACACATTTTGTTGTTTACAAACACCTCATCTCTCTTAGTATATTCGGTATGCATTTAGTAAATATTCTTTGTTCTATTTTAAAGTTTTTATGGATGGGCTGGGTATGTAATTCTGTGACATGGCACCTGCCTGGCAAGCATGAGGTCCTGAGTTCAATTTCTGCAACTTTTTTCCCAAGAAAAAGCTTTTGTAGATGACATTTATATAATGAAACATGTTTATGTTTTTCAATTGGAGATGTGTGTTTCTCCAAGAGTACAATGTAAAATTTATCACTTATTTTAAAATTATTTTTTAGTTAGCAGTTCAGATCATTAATAGCGAGGCCAGCCTTCCTGTGTAACATAGCAAGACCCTGTCTCAAAAATAAAAGAGCTGGGGGTGGTAGAGCACCGCTGGCTTCAGTGCCTAAACTTACATGTGCAAAGGGGGGGGAATCATATTACAGAAATAAAATTATGAAACTATGCGTAGAAAATGGTAGCTTCAAGTTTGTATTAGGACTTTGAAAACTATTACCGCAAGATATCTAAGGACAATGCTGCTATGGTTTGGAATGTAAGTACTGTGGAAGGCCCACATGGTGAATTCTTGGTGGCCACATAGTGTTAGGAGGTAGAGAAACCTTTGAGATGTGGGCCCAGGGGGAAGGTGTGTCATCATGATGGTGCTCCTGAAGGCTGTGCTGAGATCCTTACCCTTCCTCACTCCATGAGACCAGCAACTCTGCCCTGTGGACTCCGCATGCTTTCCAGTGTGACAGTCTGCCTCACCCTTGATCTTGTACAGTGGAACAACTTGACCATGGCCTGAAACTAGGAGCTGAAGTATATTTTTCTCCTTTACGTTTATTTTCCCAGGTGTTTTGTCACAGTGGTGGAGTGCTAACACAGCAGTAACAGTTTTATAATCCCACAGTAAAGCAGTGACTCTAGCACCATCTCTCAAGGAATACCTGATACAGGGTCACTCAGTGGTCTTTTCTTTTTAGAGAGTTTCAAAAAAATAAAAATTTATTGAGTGATAATAACTGCTATGATAATTTTAGTATTTTAGTTTATTTAAACATTGTATATTGATCTGTTTAGAATACTTAAGTTATTTGTCTCAAATATTTGTCATTTCTTTGTGATAAGAATTTTCAGATGTTCCCTCTCCTGGCTGTTTTGAGTAGATGATGTAGTATTGTAAAGGTGGAACCACCCGTTTGTCTGGCTTTGACTTCACTACTCCTGATCTTCTTGGCCAAAAAGCAAAGAAGTGCTGTGACTTTGTTACCCTTTAAGCAGTTTCTTCCCATGACCTCTTCCATCTCCTCCCCAGCTGTGATGGTTGCCCAGTATTCTGTTCACTACTTCTAAGAGCTAAGATTGAAAAAAAAGATTAAGTTGTCATTTCCTTGAGAACCTAATGAAAATTATGAGTCGTCATGCTAGAGAGCTTTGTACTTAAGCAGGATTTTGTTTCAGATAACAGGTAGTTGAGGTCTAGATTAAGAGTTTATTCAAAATTGATTGCTGTGAGGATCAAATAAAAAGATATCAGTCACTTACCTATAATCCCAGCACTCAGGAGGCTTAGGCAGGAAGATCATTGCAAGTTCGAGACCAGCCTGGGTACAAAGTGAGCTCAAGGCCAACCTGAGCTGCATATCAAGACCCTGTCTGAAAAAGAAAAAAAAAACCAATCAGGGAAACTAAAAAGAAGGAAAAGAAATTCTACTTCATGTCTTTCATTTGATTCAGTAGATGAATAATTTTCAAAAATTACCAAAAGGTTTTACTTTTTTGAGACAGCAGCTGGCCTTGAACTCCTTGTATAACCCAGGTTGGCCTCAAACTCATGTGATCATCCTGCTTTAGCCTCTGGAATGCTGGGATTATAACACAAGAGTTTTTTTTTTTTTTTTTTGAACCGGGCATTGAACTCAGGCCCTTTTGCTTGCCAGGGAAGCGCTTATTCCACTGAGCCATCTCCCTGGCTCCCACAAGACATTTTTAAAAATCAAACAATCCAAATCCTAAACTTTACATGCTATAATCTTAGCGTTCTAGAGGCTGAGGCAAGAGGGTTGCTGCAAGTTCAAGGCCAGCCAAGGCTGCATAGGGAATTCAAGGTCAGCCTCAAGCAGAGAGATAGAACCTTCTTCAAAAACAAAAGTAAAAACAGACCAAAAAAAAAGACAAATAACCCAAAACTCTTTATTTTGCAGGTCCATACTTCCCTGCTGTCCTTTCTTTTCATTCTGTTGGGAAAGTCTTTGTGTTGTATGGTTTACTCTTGAGCCTTTCTATACGCTTAGTAAAACCCTTAACCTTTCTAAACCCTTAGTAGGCATGCTATATTTGCTTATGTTCAAATCCATTGGCATTCCTACTCAGTGTCTCAGTGAATCCTCCCAAATCTAGCAGACCTACATCTTTCTCTTTTAGACCCATCTTCCAATAATAATAATAATTATTATTATTATTATTTTTTATATTAAGCTAAACATCTTTTTTCCCCCACAAAAAATAATAATTATTATTGTAACTTTTTCTTTCTTTAAGACAGGGTCTTGCTATGTAGTCCAGGCTGGCCTTGAATTTGCAGTGCTTATCCCACTTCAGCCTCCTGAGTACTAGGACTATAGGTAAGGCCTACTATGCCAGGCTACCTCTTCCACATTTTAATTATTTTTTTTTTAATTTTATTTATTTATTTATTTGTGTGTGTGTGTGTGTGTGTGTGTGTGGCCAGCTCAGCCCACCAGGGGGCGGGGCTGGCTGGCATGTGGTGCTGGGGGATTGAACCGTGGTCCCTGTGCTTTGCTAAGCTTGTTCTAAGTAGGTGCTTTAGACCACTGAGCCATCTCACCAGCCCAACTATTTTTTTAAGAGACTAAAAAATAGTTTAAAGAAAAGAGACCAAAAAAATGATACAGAATTATACTAAACAGAATAATAGGAATTCAACACTTCCACCTTTTAAATTCAGGTTCTTCCTTTCCATCCCTGTGAACCTAAATAATCCAATTATCATTATATTTTTGCTGCCCTTTTTTTTCCTCTTCTGTATTTATTACAGGGTCTAGAGGGTCTACAGGGTCTCACTACATAGATCAGACTCATAGTGATTCTCCTGTTTTCAGCCTCCCAGGTGCTGGGATTACAGGAGGGACACCATGCCTAGTCTCAATCACCATCTCAGCGTGCTCTGGGAGTGGGGCCTGCAGGGCATGCCAGGGATCGAACCCCTGCACTGCACTCTGCCTAAGCAGGTGCTTTAATCCACCAAGCTATTAGGCCGGCCCTATTTTTCTGCCTTTTTTTTCTTGGGTGGTGCTGAGGATTGAACCCAGGGTCTGTGCATGTAAGACAAGAACTCTACCACTGAGCCACAACACCAGACCTGCCTTTAGATTACTTTTAATCAGAGTTTGTAGTTCATGCAGACTGCTGTAATCCTCCTGCCTCAGCATCCCAAGTGCTGGGATTATAGGTCTGTGCCATTGCACCTGGTTTTCCTTTTTTGTATGTGCTTTACAGCATCTTGCACATTTCTCACAATTAAGAATTTATGAATGTCTAAAGCTGAGTTTATTTATTCCCTTTACTTTGTCAGCATTTGCCTAGCAAAATAATTTAGTAATTATAACAGGCTATAATTCTTTCCCTTGTTAAAATACCCCTGCCTTTTTTTTTTTTTTTCCTCCAGTGATGGGCATTAAACATAGGGTTTCATGTATGCTAGGCAAGTACTCTTACCACTAAGCCACAGGTCAGCTCTCCTATTGAAGTCTGTTTTAGTCAGTTGTGGGACATAATTTAATGTCTGTTTAATAATTACATCGTTTGAAGTGTAGCTTTAAATGTATTTGATCTAAGATTATTTTCAAATGCTTAGGTTAAAATATTGGCCAATTATAATCACTTTATTATTATTATTATTATTATTATTATTTATTTGTTTTATTTTTTTGCGGTACCAGGGATCGAACTCAGGACCTTGTGCTTGCCAGGCAAGCACTTATTCCACTGAGCTATCTATAATCACTTTAAAAGTATAATCACTGGCCCCTATAATCACTTTAAAAGTAGGAAACTGGAGATACAGCTCAGTGGTGTGGCACCTGCCTACCAAGCTCCAGGTCTTGAGTTTGATTCCCGGTTCCCCCCTACTTTCCCAAATAAATAAATAAAAGTAATCTAGTGTTATATGGAAAAACAGGAAACTTTATAGCAAAGACAGATGAATAAATTAGTGTTAGGGGAAATGTCTTGAGTGTTTCAAGTTTAGTTGGTACACAGTACTTTGTTCAGTACTCTTCTGTTTGAAGAAAGGCATGTGGAAAGTAATTTGTTACTGTTTGAAAACAACTGACTTTCTTATTTATTGCACATATTTGTGTAGAGTTTACTGTGATTAATAAGCATATAGTGACTTGATGTTTTGGCAGAAAATAGTGTTGAAGTTGATGGTGTAACATTGCCTCTGAAAGAAGAGCTTTGAAAGGCCTATTGTGTGAGGGTCTCTCAAATTGTGGCATTTGATCACTTCTAAATGACTTCTAAAAGAACTTTATTATTAGGAGATGTTACTGGCTTTTTGTTATTTTCTTTTAACAGTTGTGTTTTTCCTGAAACAGAAATCATCAGAAAATGTTTCATTTTCAAATTGAATAAAAGGTAAAAGACTTCTTGCAAGGGATAATGATTGTCTTTAAAATGAAAAAAAAAAGTTTATGATTCATTGTAAAGGTTCATTTTTGTATTATATATTAATTTTGTTTTACAGTTTACTTGTCCCACTTATGGGTTTGGTTTTGTGTTTTGTTTGTTTTTGTGGTTCCTTGTACCAGTCTGGCAAATGCTGTACCACAGAGCTGCAGCTCTTCTGCTACTTTTTATTTTGAGACTGCCTTACAAAGTAGCCCAGGCTGGCCTCCTTATGATCTTCCTTCCTCACCTTCCCAATGGGTTGAAAGCTATTGCTTAAAGTAGGTACCCCTGGTTTCCATACTCCACCTTTGATGAGAACCACTTCTGAATAACAAGTATTATCCTGTCACTTGATAGCAGGTTGGAGGCCCAGAGAGGGAAAGTTCTGTAATTTTCAGACTTTTCACACCTTATCTTTTGGAAGAGTTGTATATGTAGTTTTAGGTATTATGGTGAAGGAGGTGATGTAATTTCTCTCTTCAATGTGTAAGCCAGAATACTTTTAGGTGGGAGGTAGACAAAAAAAAAAAAAAAAAAAAAAAAAAATATGCTATTTCTAAAGAGGTACCATATAAGTCCAAAATGCTTTTGTGTCTGTTATCTTTTAAACCGAGGTAAAAAAAAAAAAAAAAAAAGGAGTATAAAACCTTTCTTTTAAAGCATTTCTTTTTATGCATTTCTTGATGGTAATACAAAAAAGGTAGGTGAGTCAGGTGTGGTGTACATATCTGTAACCAGGCACTATGGAGGTTGGGGTAGGATTGCAAATTCATGTTCAGGCTACATTACATAGCAAAGGTTGAGGCCATATTGGGCTACATTTCAGGTTTGAGGTTAGTGTGGGTTAGTGAGCAACCTTGTCACAAGAACATAGAGAGAAACAGTCCAGTATCTATTTTTATCCCTCCATTGTTTGTGGGTTCCCCTTATCTTTTTGAGGTTTTGGCGGAACAGGGGATTGAACTCAGGCCCTTGCGCTTGCCAGGGAAGCACTTATTCCACTGAGCCATCTCCCAGCCCTCCTTTACTGTTCATCAGTTTTTTTGTGTACTGTATCTTTCAGATAAAGTCACAAATACACAGATCTTTATAAATAAAAATTTGGTATTTTTGGAGACTGGTCTTACTATGTAGTTCAGGCTGGCATCTAACCCAGGCTGGCTTTGAGGTTCTGATCCTTCCTGCCTTAGCCTCCCCTGTGCTGGGATTGTAGATATGCACCACTGCCCAGCACCACTGTGCCCAGCGTTGTTGTTTTTTATGTTTGTTTTGGTACTGAGGACTGGACACTTGAGCTACGTTCTCAAGCCCCTTTTTTAATTTTTTGAGTCAGGATCTTGCTAGATTACTCAATTACACAGGCTGGGTTCAAATTTTAATCGTCTCAGCCATGCTGGGATTCCAAGTATATGCCACCAGGCCCTGCATGTGCTACTGTTTTTAACTGTTATCAAAATCAGTTAAGGAAAAGAAACGGTTATGCTCATTTTGTTTTTCTTCTAGCATTTCTTCATATAGATTCAAGTTTCTGATCTAAATATTTTTCTTTTAAAAAGTTTTATATTTTGAGACAGTGAATCACTAAATTGGGTATTTTTCTTCTGTTGAAATTGTACTTACTTATTCATCTATTTGCAGTGGTAGCATTGAGGACTGAATTTAGGATCTTTCAGTTTTTGTTTGTTTTTTTGTTTTGTTTTGTTTTGTTTTTTGAGACTAGGGTCTCACTGTGTAGTTCAGGCTGGCCTTGAACTCATTGTGAAGGCCAGGCTGGTCTCAAATTCATGGTAGTTTTCCTGCCTCAGTCTCCTATCTCAGCTACTTCTCTTTCATTGCTGAGAGAAAATACGTGATGGTCAGATTTAAGGAAGGAAAGGTTTATTTAGCTCACAGTTTGTGAAGGTTTCAGTTCCTAATTAGCTGACTCTATGGCAGGGTGGTGTGTCAGAGGACCAATAGTTCATGGTGGAAGACAGCAAAAGCAACAGGCCAAGGGGGAGGCAGTAGAGAGCTAGCCTTTTCCCCTCCATTATGTTGTATTCAGGCTACCTGAATGCGTGCAGCACTCACGCCCATAATCCCAGTATTGGGCGAATCAATCAAAAACTCGAGAAACCTGTCTCATGACTGCATGAGGTTTTGAGAGGGCATTTAGACACATACCATAACACTTTCCAAGTACTGAGATGACCAGCTGAATCCAGTATCACATGCTAGGCAAGCACTCAACCACTGTACACTACATCCCCACCCTTTAAAAAACATTGTTCTTAGATTATGAAATTGGGTTTCACTAAGTTGCCCAGGCTGGGCTCAACTTGATCCCCCTACCCTACCCTTCCCTCCTACCAGTACCTTAATACTGGTTCACCATTAGGCTCAGTCAGAAACATTTTTTGTTTTTTGAGCCAGGGTCTTGCTATGTAGCCTAGGCTGGCCTCAAACTCACAGTGTTCCTCCTCCTTAGTCCTCCTGAGGGTTGGGGTCACTACACCTGGCCAGAACATTTTCAACTTGTGTTGCAAAGCAGGTTTACTGGCAACAAACCCTCTCAGTGTATATTTGTCAGAGAACATCTTAATTTTATCTCTGGAGATAATTTTGCTGAATATAGAATTCTAGGTTGGGTGTTTATTTTTCATTGAATACTATTTTAATTTCATTGCATGGAGAAGAAACCTGTTTTTTAATCTTTGCTCTTCTGTGGACAAAGCAGCTTTTCCCTCTCTAAGGCTTTGCTTGATTTTCTATAATTTAAATCCGGTCAACATAGGTGTGGGTGTTTTTTGGGGGGGTAAGGTTATCCTGTTTGGAATTCTTCCTTTAACTTTGGGTATTGGTTGATTTGTCTCAGCAATGAGAAAAGTAACTAAGACAATCTGTTAAGTATTTTATTACTGGCTATCACCTAGACATTTATTTATTTATTTATTTATTTACTTATTTGGAGACAGGGGTCTCAGTGTGTTGTACAGTGTGATCTCAAACTGCTGAGTTCAGGATATCATCCTGGTTTAGCTTCCCAACTAGCTGGGGTACACATACATGATATCTGTTTGTGCTGAGTTTATAGGCATATGCCAGCATGCTTGACTGCTTTTTTTTTTTTTTTTAATTTGGTTTTGTTTTATTTTAAAGAATAAAAACAAAAACAAAGCAAAAACAGGTAGCAGAAAACAAAGGCAGAAGCAGAGTAACAATATGGTACAGATTTTCAAAATAATAACAAATTAAGGTTATGTATTTTTATCATCAAATCTGTTGCTGAGATTTAACAAATACAGATATGCAAGGTTGGACAAATACTTGAACATTAATGCTTTTAATAATCCTTAATTTTTTTTTATTCTTTGCTTTTTATTTTTAAAATTAAACATTTTGAAGAGTATAATCATAATTGATAAGGTATTAGAAATGGCACACATTTAGAAGAACAGGAGGTATTCAGCCATGGTTTTTGCACATTGCTGTCTTGGATGTAGTTGCCCAGTTTATAGATATTAGCATATAGAGTTAGTCAAAATGAAAATTTTAAACATTAAATGCTATTTTCAAAAAGCGGGTGGAATTAGTAGTACAAGCATCTTAACTATCCAGTATACACACTTGCCTGATTTATCACCCTTCCTTTTTCTCCTACCTTTTCCCTTATCTTCGTTGTTTATTCCTTATGTTTCATTTTGCTATATTTATTGTACCTTTCAAATTTTATTCTTTCAGGTTCTTACACTACGGAGACAATATATTTACACATTTGTGTCTGATTTATTTCACTTACGAGTATGGCCTTTAGTTGCATACATTTACCTACAAAGGCTCTGAGTTTGTCTTTACAGCTGAGTAATACTCCATTGTATAAAAATACCATCTTTTTTGTCCGTTCCTTTTTTTTTGTTTTTTTTGTTTTTGCGGAACCAGGGATTGAACTCGGGCCTTTGCACTTGCTAGGGAAGCACTTATTCTACTGAGCCATCTCCCCGGCCCTGTCCATTCCTCATGATGGGCATTTTGGTTATTTCCAAGACTTGGCTATGACAAATTGTGCTGCTATAAACATGGGTGTACATATCACTGTGGTATGATGTTTTGAGTTCTTTTGGAAAAATAACCCAGAAGATGAATAGCTGAGTTGAATGGAATTCCTAGTCTTGGTTTTTTTGTTTTGGTTTGGTGTTTTAAAATTTTATTTTATGTATTTGGTATAGGGCCTCACTAGGCAGCTCAGACTCATAGTGATCCTACTGTTTTCAGTCTTCTGAGCTCTGGGATTATACACATGTGCCACCACACCTAGATTCATTGCAGCTTAGTGCACCCAGGGGCGGGGCCAACATGGCATGTGGTACAGGGGTCCCTGCGCTTGCCTAAGCAGACACTTAGTCCGCTGAGCTATCTCACTGGCCATCCAGTCCTAGTTTTTTGAGGAGTCTCCACACTAATTTTCATAGTCATTGTACCAGTCTGCATTCCCACCAGCAGTGGAGAAGGATTCCTTTTTTTCCCCACAGCCTCTCCAGCATTTATTAGTTCATTTCTTTATGACAGCCATACTTTCTAGGGTGAGGTGGTATCTCAGTGTTGTTTGCATTTTTCATATTACAAGTCCTGTGGAACATTTTTTCATGTATTTATTTGCCATTAGTATTTCTTCCTCTTAGAAGTGTGTAGTCATCTCAGATGCCCATTTTTGGATTGGGTCTTTGAAGTTTGGGGACCTGGTCCCCCCCCATTGTTTCTTTATTCTAGATAGTCATTTGTCTGAGTAATTGTTGGTTATGATTTTTTCCCCCAATTTGTAGGTTGTCTTTTTACTATGTTGATGATTTCTTTTGAGATGCAGAAACTTCTCAATGAGATCCCAGTTGTTGATTCTTTGAAATATTTCTCATGCAGTTCATTTTTTCTTTTGTTCATGAACTCTGTGCCTACCCTGTCTTCATGATCTTTATCTCCTTTTTCTTCCAGTAGTTTTAGTATTTCTGTTTTAATGTTTAGATCTCTTATCTGTTTTGACTTTAGTGCATGGTGACAGGCCAGGATCTAATTTTAGTTTTTGGCATGTGGAGAGCCAATTTTTCCAGTATCTTTTTTTTTTTTTTTGCAGAGCTAGGGATTGAATTCAGACCCTTGTGCTTGCCAGGGAAGCACTTATTCTAGTGAGCCATATCCCCAGGCCCTAGTATCATTTGTTAGAGGCTATCTTTCTTACAGTGAAAGTGTTTGACCTCTTTGTCAAGATAAGGTGGCTGAGTGTGTTTGTAGTTGTGTCTGCATTTCTCTGTTCTATTTCTTCTTGGGTGTTCCTCCCCTCCCAGTATCATGCTGATTTTATCATAGCTTTATAGTATAATTTCAAGTCAGGAATTGCAGTGCCTCCTATACAGACAACAAATGCCTTTGTTGCCCAGGATTGCCTTTGCTATTCTAGGTCTTTTCTGGTTCCAAATGAATGTTAAGAATGTGTTTTTCTAGATCTGTGAGATACATTGGTGGTATTTTGATAGGGATTACATTAAATCTGTATAACAATTTTGGGAGTATGGCCAGTTTTACAATGTTAGTTCTTCCTCTCCTGGAGTAAGAAATATCTTTCATTTTCTGAAGTCCTCTTCGATCTCTCTTTTTTTGCAGTATTATAATTTTCATTGTGTAAATCTTTTCCTTTATTAGATTAATTCCTAAGTATTTCATTTTGGGGGATGCTGTTGTGAATGGTATTGTTTCTCTAATTTCTTTCTCAGTAAGTTTGTTATTTATGTAGAGGAATGCTATTGATTTTGGGGGTTGACTTTATGTTCTGCTGTGCTACTGAATTTGTTTATTAATTCTAGGAGCTTCTTGGTAGAGTTTTTTGGGTTTTTCATGTAGATTATCTTGTTGTCTGCAAATAATGATAGTTTAACTTCTTCCTTACCTATTCTTGTGAAAAGACATTTTATGATTTGACTATTAACATACAGTATTAGTGTATTTCCTCCAGAGGCAAACTAAGCACAGGATACCTTTTCTCTTTGATTTTCCTGCGAACCTCAATATTATTTGTCTTTTGGAGGACTCAGTTTCATATGATGTCTGTGATACAGCCTGTGAGGTTACGAATGATGCTTTGTCATAAAAAACATTTTGCTAAGTTATTCTATCATGGGTCTGTGCTCAAGGCATTCATTTTCATTTTCTTCTCATCTGGTTTTCAGCACTTGATCATGTGTTTCTTCAATATTATGGTGAGGATGTGGCTGAGGCACAGGTCTTGTGTGTTCGTATGGAATGTCCATAGAAGGGTGGTAGCATACTATTGTCCTGCCATTGAATTTCAAAGCAAACTCTGCTTTGCCATTATAGTCATATGGAAACGAATGTGTAGATTTACAGCAAACATGAGATAAAGTTCCATTTTGGATTGGAAATGTTTCAAAAGAGCTCTCTTTGGTATTGTCCATTTTACTGTTACTGTCACTGCCATGGTACATCAAGAAGCTTATCAGGTGATATAAAAAAAGAGGTAGGAGAAACCACCTTTAAAATCTGCTTCTAGGGCCAAGGAGATGGCTCAGTGGAATAAGCACTTCTCTGGTAAGCACCAGGGCCTGAGTTCGATCCCTGATTCTGGCTCCCCCCCAAAAAAAAAACCAACCAACCAAAATACCAAAAACAATAAATGAATAATAAAATCTGCTTCTAGGCACCAAATTTCTGCTAGGTCACCATCTTGCCCACCTTCAGTACCTATTCCTTTTTTTTTTTTTTTTTTTTTTTGTGGAACAGGCATAGAACTCAGGCCCTTGTACTTGCCAGGGAAGCACTTATTCAACTGAGCCATCTCCCTGGCCCAAGTAAACTTTTTTTTTTTTCTCAGTAGGGGGGATTGAATTCAGGACCCTATGCTTGCCAGGCAAATGCTTATTCTACTGAGCTATCCCCCAGGCCCTCCTTACCTATCTTAATTCTTTTTATTTCTCTCTCTTGTTTAATAGGTCTGGCTAATGTTTACAGAATTATATTGACTAGGAGTGGTGATAGTGTACATCCTTGTCTTGTACCTGATTTTAGAGTAAAAGCTTTTAGTTTTAATCCATTTAGAATGATGTTGGCTGTTAGTTGGTCATAGATGGCTTTTATCAGATTGAGGTATAGGCCATCTATTCCAATTTTCTGTAGGACTTTGAACATGAATGAGTGTTGGACTTTGTCAGAAGCCTTTTCCACGTCTGTTGAGATGATCATGTAGGTTTTTTTTTTTTTTTTTTTTTTTTTTTAATGTATTTGGTCATTATAGGGTCTCACTATGCAGTTTAGACTCAGTGATCTTCCTGTTTTTAGACTCCTCAGTGCTGGGATTATAGCCGTAAACCACTAAGCCCAGACTCTGGCTGATTTAGCTTGCCCTGGGGGCATGGCTGGTGAGGTATATGGTACCAGGAATCAAACCATGGTCCCTGTGCCTGCCTAAGTAGGTGCTTTAGCCTGAGGAGCTATTTGCCAGCCCGTTTCTGCTCTATTGATACAATATATCACATTTATAGATTTGTGTATGTTGAACCATTTGCATCTCTGAAATGAATTCTACATGGTTGTGATGTGTAGCTTATGATTTGCAGCATTCTATTTGCTAGTATTGATTGCTCTTTTTTGAGCAGGGTCTCTCTATGCCCAGCTTGTTTTCATTCTTGAAGGATATTTTTTTGTTAATGAGATTTTGAGTTGACAGGCCTTTTTTTTTTTACTTTCCTTATCCACTGTGTTTGTGGTTTGAAGTCTGCATTTCTCTGCATAATTCTTCATGGTTTGTGTTTTTAAGGCCAGGTCTCAGAGTGTAGTACAGGCCAGACTCAGACTTGCTTTATATTTTGACCTAGCCTCTTTTTTTTTTTTTTTCAGAACTGGGAATTGAACTCAGGCCCTTGTGCTTGCCAGGGAAGCGCTTATTCCACTGAGCCATCTCCCTAGCCCCCCTGACCTATCCTTTTAATCCTCCTGCCTCAGCCTCCCAAACATTGGGGTTACAGATGTGGTCACTACACCCAGCTACTTCTCCCACTCGTTTCTTTCTCTGGTTCTTTTCCCTTTCTGGTTCTTTTCTGATACCTTTTGCTTTATTTCTGACATGGTTTGACTTGGTTTTGCTTACTTTGCATGTATCTGTTTGGAGTTCTCAGGAATTTGTCTTTCAGTCCC
Organism: Octodon degus; assembly: GCF_000260255.1. Taxonomy (NCBI): domain Eukaryota; kingdom Metazoa; phylum Chordata; class Mammalia; order Rodentia; family Octodontidae; genus Octodon; species Octodon degus. The sequence goes on from NW_004524814.1 coordinate 2,112,792, forward strand.
TGGTATGACATGCACTGTCCCCGCCCTTGGCATGCTGAGCTGGCAACCAAGACTGGGCGTGGTGGCACACACCTGTAATCCCAGTGCTGGGGAGGAGCATCACTACGAGTTTGATCTGCTTAGTGAGATCCTGTAACAAATACATTTAAAAAAAAAAAAAAGTTTCTTGAATATGTAAATTCATGTGTTGTACCACATTTGGGATTTTTCTTGAAATTTGTTTGCTCTAATTTTCTTTTCTGCTGGGAGTCTTAATGTTTTAAAAATATTATGTGTATGTCCTGAGTCCTTGTTTCTTCTTCAGGTTGCGTAATTCACTTTGAGGCTTTTTGAGGTACTGTCTTTTTTTTCTTTTCTTTTCTTTTTTTTTTTGTGGAACTGGGGATTGAACTCAGGCTCTTGCGCTTGCCAGGCAAGCACTTATTCCACTGAGCCATCTCCCTGGCTCACTCTGTCTGTCTCTTGTCTTGTCTTGTCTTGTCTTGTCTTGTCTTTCTGTTCTTTCTTTTCTTTCTTTCTTTCTTTCTTTCTTTCTTTCTTTCTTTCTTTCTTTCTTTCTTTCTTTCTTTCTCTGTGTAGGGTCTCAATACACAGCCCAGACTCGTAGTGATCCTCCTGATTTCTGCCTTCCTAGTGCTGGGATCACAGGCACGTGCCACCATGTCCGGACTCCATCTCTGGCTCAGCGCACCCAGGGGCGGGGCCACTGTGGCATACACACCAGGGATTGAACCCTGGCCCCTGCGCTTACCTAAGCAAGTATTTAGTCTGCTGAGCTACACTGCCAGCCTTACGTGCTGTCTTTACTACCACACTCAGTGAAGTTTTAAGATTTCAAGTATTATATTTTTCAGGTTGAGAATGTACTTTTATTTTTTAAATTAGTTTTCTCTCTTGTCTATGTGTCTATTTCTCTGCCCCCCCCCCATACACACCTCAGCCTCTTGGACTGCTGGAATTATAGGCATGTAACATCATGCCCAGCTATTCACTTTTAATTTTTAAAGTTTTCCAACCTTCATCTTGTGGGAAGGGATACACGTACAATAAAGTTATTGAGGGAAAGTTCCAAAGTGAGGTGAAGAAAGGAGTGACATGATTTGAGGAATTACTAAATACTGTTAGGAAGAACTGATGCATTACTTTGAATGAATAATGAAGTAGTTAAGTTTTGTCTTTTATATGTTTTCAAAAATGTTAGAGTTAAACTTGTCTTGGAGAATGGAGCATACTCACACTTAAATGAGTCAAGCTGTGTTTTGATAGTGAGCCACTCAAAGCATGGAGATGAGTGGTGAGAAGCAGTCACTGCTTTCCTTCCCCCTGAATTCTGTGTGGTAGCATCCAAGGCCTAAAGTATTAAGTACAGCAGAGGAGTTCAAAGCAAGAGCAGGATTTTATTACTTATGAAATCCAATTTCTTATCATTGTACCTTTTCTGTTTTCAGCTTTTGGATAAACACAAGAACATTGAGAGCATGGTAGAGCTTCTGGACTTGTATCAGCTGGAGGACGAGGCTTATAGCAGCCTTGCAGAAGCCACAACTGAGCTCTACCAGTACTTACTGCAGCCCTTCCGAGACATGAGGGAACTTGCCATGCTGCGACGGCAGCAGATCAAGGTAGAGTTTCTCTAAAACATACGGTAACCTCCTGACTCAACAGTTCTGGGTCTGTCTTGCCACACATCTTAGTTACTAAAGGAACTTTACAACCTTTGGGCAAGCACCTAGGCCTTATGCTTCAGGGAACTATCTGGGGTGCTGCCCAGGACCTCATTTTTTTTTTTTTTTTTTTTCTTTTTTTTTTTTGGCTGGTATTTTTAAAGCATCTGAAAAAGTGATTCTGCTGAGTCGCTCAAATTGAGAACAGCCTAGAAAGTAATTGTTTTGTGTAGCA